>NW_005841838.1:2330851-2332475 GCF_000455745.1 Alligator sinensis
CGTGGGAATAATTTAGAAACAGCCAATAGTGGGACACAAATTTGCATGCGAATGGCAGGAACTCCTTTGCACCGGGGTTTTCTCTGTGCAACTGAGAATTGCACTGTGCAAAGAAAGCTCCTCGTGGCGGGAAACAATTCTGCAGTGCCGAAGCACAAACAAAATCATACCCTTTGGGTCATGACAGCAGTAAGCTGCTACCACGTCCCCTCTCAGCCTTCTCTTTTTCAGGCTGAAGAGTCCCAGGTCCCTCAGCCTTTCTTCATATGGCTTGCCGTGCAAGTCTCTGATCATATGGATAGCCCTTCTCTGGACTCTTTCAAGCTTTACTATGTCCTTGTTAAGGTGTGAAGCCCAGAACTGGATGCAGTACTCCAGCTGCGGTCTCACCAGTGCTGAGTAGAGCCAAGTAGAGCAGGAGAATCATTTCTTTGCAGTGGTTTTGCTGAAGATGCGTCAATTGATGCACGTCAGGGTATTGTTGGCCCTGATGGCTACACCATCACACTGCCAGCTCATGTTCATACTGTGGTCAATTATTACCCCAGGTCTTGCTGGCAAGTGATGGGGGAACTTCAGTCCTGTTGCCTGATGAGAGGCAGTGGTTGCACAAGCACCCATGTCACAAGTTTTGCTTGTCAGCAGCTAGGGGTGCAGGCCCCACAACCCCCCTGCACCTATCTCCTTGACAGCCGGCAGGCTTTGTGGCCTCAGCAGGGGCTAACATGCCTGCAGTTTTGACCCCACTGTGGCTTAACACACATACGTGACATGAGTTTTGTTTTCAAGATTTTGGGGTGCAGTTTCTCTGAAGCCCCTATACCTATCTTCTTGAAACTTGACAGGATTTGTGGCCTCAGCAGGTGCTACCATTCCTGCAGTTTTCACTCCACTGTGACTTAACACATGCACATGACACGTTTGGATCTCAAGTATTTGGGGTACAGTTTCTCTGAACCCCCTGCACCTACCTTCTTGAAACTTGATACACTTTATGTTCCCAGGAGGGGCTACCATTTCTGTAGGTTTTATCCAAATCTGGCAAGAAATAACCAAGTTATAGGCTGTTTTATCCTTCCCTATTATAGCCTAGGGGTGAAATGTCGAAACAACATCGAAACGGCAAAACGTTTCAACTTGCCTCGTTTTGTTTTGAGGCTGTTTTGGCCATATCAAAACAGTGTCAAAACAAAACTGGTATTATTTTCATAGATTTCATAGACATTTGGGCTGGAAAGGACCCCGGAGGATCGAGTCCAGCCCCCTGACCAGGGGCAGAAAGTCAGCAGGGATCATAGGATCCTAGCAAGATAAACATCCAAAAGTGTCTTGAAGGCGTTCAAAGTGGGTGCTTGAACCACCTCGGTGTTTGTTGTGGGAGACTCCCTCCTGAGGGGGACTGAGGGGGCAATCTGCCACCCCGACCCCTTAGCCCGGCAAGTCTGCTGCTTCCCGGGGGCCCGCATCCGGGACATTGCGGAGAGGATCCCAAAGCTCCTCAAACCCACAGACCACTATCCCATGCTCCTTATTCATGTGGGCACCAATGACACTGCTCGGAGCACTCCCAGCCAGGTCATGAGGCGCTACAGGGATTTGGGAGCGGGGCTTAAGGGTCTGGGGG
>NW_005841838.1:2335355-2352163 GCF_000455745.1 Alligator sinensis
CGTTTCAGGCTGGACATAAGGAAGAATTTCTTTACTGTCCGAGCCCCCAAGGTCTGGAACAGCCTGCCACCGGAGGTGGTTCAAGCGCCTTCATTGAACACCTTCAAGATGAAACTGGATGCTTATCTTGCTGGGATCCTATGACCCCAGCTGACTTCCTGCCCTTTGGGCAGGGGGCTGGACTCGATGATCTTCTGAGGTCCCTTCCAGCCCTAATGTCTATGAAATCTATGATCCCAGCAACATAAGCATCCAAATGTGTGTTGAAGGTGTTCAAAGTGGGTGCTTGAACCACCTCCAGCAGCAGTCTATTCCAAACCTTGGGGGCTTGGACAGAGAAGAAGTTCTTTCTTATGTCCAGCCTGAATTGGTAACAGCGGAGTTTGTGACCATTCAATCTTGTTATCTCTTGGGGCACTCTGGTGAACAGATGTTCCCCCAGATCCTGATGACCACCCCTGATAAACTTATAGGTGGCCACCAGATCACCCCTGAGCCTTCGCTTTTCCATGCTGAAGAGTCCCATGGCCCTCAGCCTGTCATCATAAGGTCTGTTTTCCTGACCACTGATCATGCTCATGCCTCTCCTCTGCACTCTCTCAAGCTTCTCCACATCCATTTTTAATTGTGGATCCCAAAACTGGACACAATATTCCAGCTGCAGCCTCACCAAGGCTGAGTACAATGGGAGAATGATGTCCCGGGATTTGCTTGAGAAACATCTATGGATGCAAGCCAGCGTTTCGCTTGCTTTACTAGCCACAGCTTTGCATTGAAGGCTTATGTTCATCTGGTGGTCTATCATGACCCCCAAGTCCCTTTCGTCTGTAGTAGTAACCAGCGTAGCACTGCTGAGCCTATAAGCATGCTGCAGGTTTATCCTCCCAAGGTGGAGAACCTTGCATTTTTCGGTGTTGAATACCATCAGGTTCTCATCTGCCCATTTCCTGAGCCTGTCAAGATCTGCCTGGATCACCTTCCTGTCCTCAGATGTGGATGCTTTACCCCAGAGTTTGGTGTCATTGGCAAACTTGGCCAGTCCACTTCTGACACCAATGTCCACATCACTGATGAAGATGTTAAATAGTATAGTCCCTAGGACAGAGCCTTGAGGGACCCAACTGGTGTCCGCGCACCAAGACAATTGGCTCACTTCAACTACCACCCTCTGGGTCCTACCTTGGAGCCAATTCCTCAGCCAGTGGATTGTGGTGATGTTGAGGCCGCAGTTAGCCAGATTAGCCAAGAGGTGATCATGGGATACCAGATCGAAGGCTTTTTTAAAGTCAAGATATACAATGTCAATCTCTTCCCCTTTGTCCAGGTGATAGGTCACCTGGTCATAAAAGGAAATGAGATTGGTCAAGCAAGACCTATCCACAACAAACCCATGCTGGGTATCCCTCAGGATATTGCCTTCAGCTAGTCTGTTAAGGATGGCCTCTTTGATAACCTTTTCCAAGACCTTCCCCAGGATAGAGGTCAGGCTGATGGGCCTGTAGTTTGCTGGATCTACTTTACTCCCTTTCTTGAAGATAGGCATGACATTGGCCCTCTTCCAACCTTCAGGCACTACTCCAAAGCACCAAGAGCTCTCAAAGATCCATGGCAGGGTCTGAGCTATGATGCTTTCCAGCCCCTTGAGTACACTTGGGTGTAATCCATCAGGGCCGGCTGACTTGAAGGTATCCAGCCTGTCAAGGTGTTCCTTCATGAGGTCAGCTTCAATGGAGGGCAAGGAATCTCCCTCACCTGGGCCTCCCTGAGCCACAGTGGGCAGGGGCGTCCCATGGGACTGGTGAAAAATTGACGCAAAGTACCTATTTAGCAAGTTCGCTTTTTTCTGGGCATTGGTTGTCAGTTGCCCCATCTGGTTTAGCAGGGGTCCAATGTTGCCTTTGCTTTTTCTCTGGCTCCCCAAATATCTAAAAAAGGACTTTTATTGTCCTTGATATTTGTAGCTAGCTAGAGTTCCATTGCAGCCATGGCTTTCCTGGTTCGCTCTCTGCAGGTCCAGACCAGAGCAGAGTATTCTTCCTTGGTGGTGGTTCCAGTCCTCCATCCTTCGTAGGTCTTCCTTTTAAGATGTAAGAGGTCTGCCACTTCCCTGGAGAGCCAAGGGGGCTGCTGTGCCCTTTTGCTGCCTTTCCTCTGAGATGGGATGGACTTTGCTTGCACATCCAGGATTGCTCCCTTGAGAAGCAACCACTCATCCTGAACTCCCCTCTCCTTTGGGTTGTGGCCCTTTAGGGCCTCTCTGACAAGCCTCCTTAGCTTGTAAAAGTCAGCTTTCCTGAAGTCAAGGACTTCTGTATTACTGACTGACTTGCTAGCTTTATGGCAGATGGAGAAGGTGATCAGCTCATGGTCACTGTCACCCAGCTTCCCTTCAAACATTAGGTCACTGATTAGGTCATCCCTAGTTGCCAGTACAAGGTCAAGCAGTGGTTTACCTCTTGTTGGCCCGTAGACTTCCTGCATCAGGTAGCGGTCATCCACACATGAGAGAAAGCTTTGAGACCATGAGAGAGAAAGTGCTCCTCCCACGAGATGTCTTAGTAGTTAAAGTCTCTCATGGCAACCATACACCGGGAGTGTGCAGCCTCAGCCAATTCCCTGGTGAACGTCTGGTTAAGGTCTTGACCCTAGATAGGGGGTCTGTAGTAGACTACATACATAGTATCCTCTGTGCCATGTTCCCCATGGATTTTAACCCAGAGGGTCTCAAGTCATCCACCATGGGTGCCAATGTCAGCTTGCAAGGATACGTAGCTTTCCTTAAAATAGAGAGTTACGCCCCTTCCCCTTTTGTCCACTCGATCTCTCCTGTACAGGGTATAGCTGTCTATACCTGTGGCCCAGTCATGGGTGGAGTCCCACCAGTTCTCCATTATCCCAATGACAACATAGTTATTTGCATTTAGCAGGAGAACAAGTTCCTCCTTTTTATTCCCTAAGCTCCTGGCATTTGTGTATAGGCATGCAAATGTCCCCTTGGGGGCCCTTGCCTTGCCTACATTTTGTTCCAGGGCTGGGGCAGGGGTGGGCTCCCTTAAGTGCCTTGGCCTGCTGGCTTTGCAAGGGTTGTTCAGCAAGCCAGCAGTGGCAGTAGGCCCCACATCTCCCGGCGGGCTTAGTTTAAAGCCTGGTGGAGCAGGTCAGCCAGTCTGACTGGGAAGAGCCTCCTCCCCAGCAGAGAGAGGTGGAGGCCATCCCTTCCCAGCAGCTTGCTGCCTCTCTCTCTAAAGACCAGACTATGGTCATGGAAGCCAAAGCCTTCTCCGATGACACCAGTGCCGTAGTCTTTGGTTGACTACCTAGATCCTCCTCTCCCTCCTCAGCCCATAGCCTGAGACTGGGAGGAATCGAAGAAAACACCACCTGCACCCCCAGACCCTTAAGCCCCACACCTCATGACCTCCCCACACCTCATGAGGTAGTGCCTCATGACCCAGCTCGGAGTGCTCCGAGCTGTGTCATTGGTGCCCACATGGATGAGGAGCATAGGGTAGTGGTCAGTGGGCTGGAGGAGTTTAGGAATCTTCTCCGTAATGTCTCGGATTCTGTCTCCTGGGAAGCAGCAGACTTCCCAGGCTAAGGGGTTGGGGTGGCAAATTACCCTCTCAGTCCCCTTCAGGATGGAGCTTTGTGTTTGGTATTGGGGAGAGCGGGGGCAGTAGCTACCGTATTATCTGTGTTGCCTGCAGGAGCTGGCAACTCAGCAGGCTCTGCTGGGGCTGCAAGAGGTTCATACCTGTTGCAAAGCTCCAGCGGGGCAGGGACCTTGGTGCAGCGGGCCTTGGGGCTGTTCCCCACCTTGGTCCAAGCCCTGGGCTGGACAGTAAGGAAGGTCCCTGAGTCCTCCCTTGTCCTGGAGGGAGACCATGGCCTCCCCCCCGCCTGCCAGAGGAGAAGGACCTGGTAGTAGGAGTTTATCTCCTGCTCACAGTCCATGATGGCACGCAGTCTCTGGACTGTGGCCTGGAGCTCCTCCAGTGGGCACACCAGAGACCCCAGTAGGGAGTAGACCCCAAAAGGGGAGGTGGTCATGCTCCTGGGCCCCCAAGCCTGAAAACACAACAGGCAGCCCCTGCAGCCGAGAGCCAGGGTCTCCATCTGCATGGAGTTTGGAACCATGGGCTTTGTCTGGGTGGTGGTCTTCAAGGTGCCAGAGTGTGTGGGGTGGGGGGGGGGACATGCAGACCCCGAGGGGACTCTCAGGGTTCGGCACATGTCCATCTGTGTCATGTCACTGGTGGGCTGACTGCAGCTGGGACTGTCTACCGTGGGGGGATCACAGGCAGGGCCTCGGACCCTCCCGCGTGCCCTCCTGTGCAAACTCCCATGTTACTCTTGCACCAGGCCTAAGAGCGTGCCTGTTTGCACAACCTGTTCATGAAGCTCTGGTTGTGCAGCTCCCTGGGGGGCTGGGTGAAATAGGAGCTGGGGGTGCATGACCCTCCTCGGCCCACTTAGCCCACTCCCAGCTGACTAGGTCCCTCCCTCCACGGGCCCCTGCTTACCTTCGGGCAGGCTGGGTCTTGTTGGAGGTCCTGGGGTCACTGCCAGGGTCCCTAGGCTCCTGGGGGCACAGTGGACTTACACACACATGTCTCACACCGGAGCTGGGACCAAACTGAGGCTTATGCCATTGCTGGGCCCTTTTTAAACTGTGTGTGTGTGCAGAAGGGCCAGCCAGTGCCTCGCTGCTTTTGGGGGGTTAAGGGGGGTCCCTCCCCTCCACTGAGGGAAGGGACAGGTGGGTGACTCCCCCCTAACCTGGCACGCGTGCCTGCAGGGGGGTTGCGCGGCTCCCTGGGAGGCTGGGCCAAGTAGGATCCAGGGCGGGGCGTGACCCTCCTCAGCCCACTTAGCCCGCTCCCAGCTAACTAGGTCCCTCCCTCCATGGGCCCTTGATTTTATTTACAGCCCCAGGTTGTAAAAGCTGTCTGGAACAGAAAACAGTTATCTTGTTCTGTTTTACACCACTCTGAGCAGTATGTCCTGGGTCCTTGATCGGGGCTTCTACGTTCTATGACAACAGAGATCATGATCAAACTCAAAAAGATGTGCAGCAATATTGGAATACCTACCTGTCATGAGCTGACTGATGGTCAAACATGTGTATGCATATAGGCTTTACATTTAATATTTCTAATAGCTGTAAAATAGATCTGTACCATCATCTGGTAAACAAATTAATTCTTCCTTTCATTAAAGTGTCCCAACGAGAAAAGGGAAGCTTTTTTTACTATTGATTTTTAAGGTCAGTCTAGCATGAAATTTTTGATGTAGTTGTTTTGAGGATTAAAAAGTTGAGCATGAAAATGTATTATTGATTCTCCACAGCAAAGTAGAGTACACTATTCATCTAACTCATATATTATTGATGAAAGCACTCAACAGTCCTAACCTTTCACTTGATCATTCCAGGTAATTTTTTTCACAGGACCATCAACACACCACATTCCTAGGTTACATGCACAAGAGAGTAGTGGGGAAGCTGTAGTGAAGTTGCTTAAAACAGTTTGGTCAATACTTACAGAGTGCACACACACACGGTATGTGCAGACGTTCACCATAGCCAATCTATGATCATGTGGCTTACTTGTTAGGTCAATCTAAGTGTAATATCTGCACATATCCACACTGTCACATGGAAAAAATGTCTTGGACTGGATATGCACATAGGATAGTCAGAATCTCTCTTACACCTGTAGGCTTCTTGGATTTTGGGTTTGTGCCCATCAAGCAACAGCTATTACAGCTACAAAAGGTGGAAGTTCTCACAATTTGTTGCTTTCATCAACCAAATCTGGAAGCAAGGCAGGAATTGACATAGATTTACAATGAAGGCGGGGGAGGTCTCAGGCATTGTACTTTCCAAGGCAGGTCCAGTGGTGGCACACTGACTGTACCACTCAGAGCTGTGGTTAGCATAATCAGGCCATTATATGGTAGCTGTGTGATTGATTAGATAGAGTGATTCCATGGAAAATAGGTAGATTGCTGAAATTACATAGTAGAATTGGCAAGGGAGCCTCTTCTTCTGGCATATAAATTCACAAATATCTGTGAAATAATGTGGACCATCAACCTGAATTGCATTCACATAATAATTCACTGGTAGAATATTATTTCTCATGATGTATTTGATGAATGTTGTAATAAACTTAAAATACATTATTTGACAAGTATCTTTTTTTCATTATATGCTAATTTTAGTGCATAATTCAAGACAATATTTGTTTAGAGATCAGGCTGAACTACTTTAGAATCTTTTTTTTTTTTTAATTTTGTTTCAGAGTTTTCTTTTAGTGAATTTAATGTGGTGATTAATGCCAGGCTATACGTGGTTGAAAAGGAAGTTCTGGGTAGCAAGAGTTGCTTCTTGCCATGGCCCCAGTATTATGGTTGAACCTGGATGGACTAGTTTTCATGAAGAAAAGGTTATTCATTTTCTGTGCCTATAACTAACTCATCCTACATATTGTATATACATAAACACTAATAATTACACTGAAGTCCACGTAGTCTTTGCTTCTTGTCCTGGTCACTGTTTTTTCATAGATTTCATAAACATTAGGGCTGAAAGGGACCTCACAAGATCATTGGGTCCAGCTCCCTGCCCAAGGGTAGGAAATCAGCTGGGGTCAGATCACTCCAGCAAGATAGGCATCCAAGCATTTCCCAAAGGTATCCAGAGTAGGTGATTGCGCCACTTCTGTGGGGAGTCTCTTCCAGACTCTGGAGACTCTGATGGTAAAGAAGTTTTTCCTTATGTCCAGTCTAAAATGATCTTCCAGCAGTTTGTGACCATTATACCTTGTCTTCCTTTGGGGTGTCCTGGTGAACAGATGTTCTCCCAGTTCCTGATGCACACTCCTTACATACTTATAGGCTGCCACTAAGTCACCCCTGAACCTTCACTCCTCCAGGCTGAAGAATTCCATGCCTCCAAGCCTCTCCTCATAAGGCCTGAAGTCTTGACCTCTGATCATGCATGTGGCTCTCCTCTAGACTTTATCAAGCTTCTTCAAATCCTTTCTAAAGTGTGGAGCCTAGAACTGGATGCAGTACTCCAACTGTGGCTCCACCAAGGCTGAGTAAAGTGGGAGGATGACTTTTTGGGTCTTGCTTGAGATGCATTGGTAGATGCAAGCTAGGGTTTGGTTTGCTTTGCTGGCTGTGGCATCACATTGGTGGCTCATGTTCATCTTGTGGTCAACCATGACCCCCAAGTTACTTTTGGTCATGGTGCTAGTAAGTGTAGCACTGCCAAACCTATAAGTATGATGTGGGTTTTTCTCCAGAGGTGGAGCACCTTGCATTTTTCTGTGTTGAATGTCATCAGGTTTTGATCTGCCCACCTTGTAAGCCTGTCCAGGTCAGCCTGAATTTCCAGCCTATCCTCTAGAGTGACCACACTTTCCCATAATTTGGTGTTGTCTGCAAACCTAGCCAGTCTTCTTCAGATACCCAAATCCAGATAATTTATAAATATATTAAAGAGTACTGGTCCAAGTACAGGTTTCCCTTACTTTATCCTGTACATGATTTCCTGGAAAATGGCACATAACTCAAATCACATAAAGGGAACCCACTTTACAGTGTAACAAATAGGGATATATTCCAAGACCTCAACTGTACTGACCCAAAGACCCATTTCTACCACTTTTACAAGACAATTTTGGTATTCACCAATAGCAGACAGTACACACAAGCACAGGGTAGTGGTGAATGTTACCATAATGGGGATACCAACTACAGAACCATGTGTCACAGACAATAAGCGAGGAGCACAGATCCACACAGGAGACTATATTTTGGTGTCCGTCACTCCCACAATGCTCTGCGCAAAGTAGCTGCCTGTGGGCTTCCACTACACTGAGTGCATACGAGTGAATTTACCTTGCATATAACAATTTTTTGGTATAAGAAGGGCCATTGAATTAGAGTGAATTTGCACATACAGAATCCACATAAAGTGAGGGAAACCTGTACTGAGCCCTGAGGGATGCCAGTGGTCACCATGCACCATGTTGACTCAGTTCCATTGACTATCATTCTCAGGTCCAACCATGGAGACATTTCTGCAGCCATTGGACTGTAAGCTTGTTGAGGCTGCAGTTCCCCAATTTTACCATGAGGAGATCATGGAAGACCAAGTCAAAGGCTTTTTAAAAATCTAAATATATGACATCAACCTCTTCTCCTTTGTCCAGGTGGTGCATGACCTGGTCATAAAAGGAAGTGAGGATGATCAGGCAAGACCTAACCACAACAAAACCATGTTGGCTCTCTCTCAGAATGTTGCCTTCCATTAGCAAGTTGTTGATGGTTTCTTTGATATTTTTTTCCAAGATCTTTCCAGAGATTGAGGTTAAACTGATTAGCCTGTAGGTCCCTGGATGTTCCTTTCTTCCTTTCTTGAAGACAGGCAACACATTGGCCCTCTTCCAATCTTCAGGAATCTCTCCTAAGTGCCATAAGTTCTCAAATATCCTCACCACTGGTCATGTTATGATGTCAGCCAACTCTTTTAGCACTATTGGGTGCATTCCATCTGGGCCAGCTGACTTGTGGATGCACAGTGTGACAGGGGGCAGACTCCCAGGTCTGGTCACAGTAATGGCCCACCTACCTGTCTAGGGCAGTCTGCCTGATCTTACCTGCCATGCCTTTGTTGTAAAGTAAACTGGTGTTACAATATAAGTGGACGGATGTCCATTCAAAACCCTGATGCCTAGGGGTTTACACACTTTTCCAGCCTCCTCTTATCATGTCCCATGTCTCGCATATGTCATCATTGAATTGCTGTTTGCTCTGGCTCAAGGCCAAGGCAAACTCAATCCCTTGCTAGGCCTCACACATTCACCCTATCATTACAACCCAATGGGCCTCATCCACACCACCCACTCTCACTGGGCCTCTTACTCACTGCCCCACACAGGACCACATTCAACCTACCCTGCTCCCTTGAGCAGCTCCTATAGGCCATCAGGCTTGCCTACTCGCACTCCTTGACTGGCCCTGGTGCAGCCTTTTGGGCCTCTCCTGCAACCCTCATCTGAATGGTTACCAGTCAATTCACCTTGCCCTGGGTGGAGTTCTGACCCAAACCCCTTGCTACGTAACTCCTCATTCACACCCTCTAATTAGGGTCAGTTACTCGCCCTCTTGGCCTCAGGCCCACGTGCGGCCTCAGGAGTCTGAAGACGTACCTGGGCCTAACTGCCCCCTTCCTGGGGCCTCAATACATGCTCCCTTCTCTGGGGCTCAACACTCCACCCCTTCACTGGGGTAACTACTCTGCCCCACTCACTAGGGCCCACACTCCACCCCTATGCTGGGGCCTCAGGGTATTACACCCCCACAGGCTCCATAGGCATACCTGGCCCCACTACTACCAGAGTCTTACACCCCTATGGGCTCAGGTGCCTCTCAAGGTAGGCACCTGGCCTCACTACCACCAGGGTCTTACAATCCCATGGGCTCAGGTGCCTCTGCCTAGGCATGCCTGGCCCCACTACCACTAGTCTTCATGACCCACCAGATGGTGGGGGCTGGGGTTATCAGGCACCCCTACCTGCCTTTCACCAGGGAGGTAACTGCCCTAGCATTTCTGGGGGACTGCCCCACCATGGACAGCCCCACCAGGCCACCCTTCCCTGGCAGATTGCAGTTTTAGTTCTTACCCAGGACCAAGCAGGCCTACCTGCCCTGGTCTAGCTCCCTTATTAGGGCTCCTGGATGCTGTTCTTGGGCTTGCTCTTTCTCATTGGACACAGCTCTCACTCTGGCCCCTGTGGTGGGCCAGTAGGGGGTGCTCTTGCTTTGAACTACCCACCTCACTGCTCCTGATTGCCTTCCAGGTTTCAAGTGCCTCCCTGGTGGCACCTCATGCCCAGCTGACCTCTTTCCTGAAGTACACCTGCAAGCCTGGCGGTAACACCACCACCATCCAGAGTCTGGAATGATCTTGGCCTTGTGCCCCCTGGGAAACACAGGCCTAGTATTCCTTGAGGGTACTTGATCCACTGCAAGAACTTGGTGTGCTTCCTTCAGTTTGAAGCACAAATAGTGGTCTCCCTTAGTCAGCCAAACCAAGGGGACCCCAAGGTATAATCTAGACCCTTTCCTAATACGTCTCCAATGCTAGGTACAAAGGAGAACTCTACTGGTTACAAGGAGTAGGTTTGGAATAGGGTACTGGGTAGAGCAATATCAGAGAAATCCCTTAGAGGAAACAGTGGCATGGTAGCCTTTGATTACTCATCTTTGTTACTGCAAGCTATATATCCAGTTAGATCTCAAGTAGCTTACTCACAAGCATCATCCAGAGGCAGGTGGAGATTTCCTCTGGAGGTAAGCACCTCATTGACCATAAGTTTCATGAGAGAGAGTGAGTTTCAGATCATCCAGCTTCTCTGAGAGTTCTCATCATGGCTGCTGCCTGGCCTCCTGGGCAGTCCTTAACTCATATAGACCTTATGACCTCATTTCCCTGATCCAATGAAGACCAGCAGCTATTGGCTACCAGACAACCAATTTGAAATGCATATCCAGTTGCCAGGTAGACTAGCAGGGTCTGTAGCCCCCTGCTAGTCATGATGACATTGCTTAGAACAATAGGGAGTTTAAGCCCCCACCCCGGTGTATGAGGCCAGTCATGTAGGCAGAGGGAGCAGGTTTCCCCTTCCATCAGGAATGTAGGCAGCTCAGGTTACAACTCAAAGTTACCTGAAGTTGATGGGGCCAAGGGTATCTTCCCTTTGCAGTGACCATGGTAACCAAATTGTCAGATTGGTCACCCACCTGATAGCAGAGTTTGGGAAGAGACAGAGATGGCATTCTGCCACAGCTCCATTCAAATCTTATATCAACCTGTGTGGTGACTGACCCCTACCCTCTGTGGGTGTGATTTCCCCCCCCCCCCCCCCCCGACCTTCAGCCCTTACAGGCTCTGGCCCTGCCTCCAGGCCACTTAGGGTGCCAGATAGCTCACAGTGGTCCTGGCCTGCCCATTGCATTGGGCTTAATTGCCCTTTGGCCCTGGCCCTCTTGCACTGACCAGTGCAAGGGATCAGAGAGTCAGCCTAGCAGCTACTGACCCCCATACTCCAGAGAGGGGTCCCTCCTGGGTCCCACCAGAGAGCCCTCTTCTAATCTGGGGCTTTCACCAGCTATATTCATTCCCCTTCCCTCCCCACCCCCCACCTGTCTTTCACTCATTGAGTACCTCAATTTATGTTTTCACTGGCTGGCTTTTTCACATGCATACTGGCTTCTGGCTTCTTTATTATTCTATCCAGGAAGATCACAGACCAACTGCAGACACTTCCTCAGCCTGATGTAGGGTATTTTTACTCGAAAGCTTGCAAAGTTTTCCAACTATTTGAGTCTAATAATATATATTAGATTTACCAAAAAAACCTTGTCTTCCCATGTCCTTAGACCAGCACAGCTACAACCTATGCCCCTTAGCTCCATTCTGGCATTTGAGCATTCTAACTAGTTCAAAGTTAATGGCAAAACATTCTTTAATTTTTCTGAAATAGGCCTCCTATCCCCAGCTGGCTTAAGATTGATTAGCTAAACTACAGGAGACTGATGACTGAAAAAAAATGTGTTGGCAGTGTTATAATAGCAACCACCCACTAACCTATACTAACATCAGGTGGTGGACTTAGCAGAAAGCAAAAGAAATAACAGGATACCTTTCACACTAATAGTTATTGAAGACACTGAAGCCAAAGTGTGTCAGACAAGAAAGTGATTTAGGAAGAAAATTTATTCCTGGAAAAAACAAAAGTTCATTTGCCTGATTGACTCAGTTAAACCGGGTTAAAGTAAGAGTAATTCCACTGAAATCAGTTCAGTCATACTGGTGTATAAATTGGTGCAGAATCAGGCCTGAGAGGATTCCTGGTGCAATACACTAAAGATGAGACCTCCAGGGCCTGATATTTGATTGGTGCTGATCACTTGCAACTCTCACCGTCTGCAAAAATAAGGTACCTGAAGAACAATGTTCCTTAGGTCTTTGTTAGTTTGCAGACTCAAGTTTAAAGCAAGTATAGTATTGCTTATATAGTAAGAATAAAGCATTTAAAGCAAAGGTTCCAAGGCTGAATACAGCTGAGCCAGTTAAAGTAGGAGATCCTTTGGTCTGTGCTTTGGCAGTTATGTCTCAACATTTTCCTTATTCTGCCGTTGTTTTTTTCCCCATCTCGTCCAGATTTTCAAGTCACTATTCTAAATTATGTTGAGGAAGCACACAATCCTTGTATCCATGGTTTCATGAAGTTCCTCCCCTCTTTTTTTTTTCCTTCTGTTTCCTGTGGATCTAGGGGTGGCCAAACCAATTTAGATTAAATGATAACCCATGCTAGGGGTAAATGAGCACCTTATATACAGGACATTATGTAGTTGTGGCACTGAAGAGGCCTCTCTGAGTTGGCCCTGGAAGTGTTTCTGAAGAACAGTCAAGGCACCTGACAACATCTCCACTTTAGGATGAGGAGAGGAGTGGAGGAACTGCTGCTTACCTCAGCTTCAGGGAGCCATATACTACCAAAAAAGGTAAAAGGGATAGAGCCGTACTCTTATTTACATTTCTGAGACATTATAAATGAAGGACTATCAACCTCAGAGCTCAAACAACTCCACAGTCCTTGCCAGTCTGACAAAGGGGGAAAAAAATTCTTCCTAACCCCACATTTGGTCAGTATGATCCTAAGTTGAACAGCAAGACTCTTCATCCAGAAATCTCTGAATGTTTAGGTGTGACCTCTGACAAGCTCCCCACTGTCTTAGGTGTGGCTAATGTCCCTGTGCTTCAGAGAAAATAATAATTAAAAAAAACAACCAACTAAATAAGCAACCCCCCCCCCCCCAAAAAAAACAAAACACTCCCCAAAAATCCCCCTGAAAAAGCTAATAGCAGTCAAAAACCTCTCTGACTTTTAAGGGCAACTAGCAAAATCCCCAAATATAGGATTACCAAACATGTACTACACATGAAAGTATCTCTACACTCTAAACAAAGGGGACTGCAAATGCATGATTCCACACACTGGACATGTCTACACAAGACACTTAACTGTGCGTTGGCTTAGCGTACTACAAAGTGAGCACATGTGTCTACACATGCACATGCTTACTACACAGTAAACCTCCTTAATCCCGAGTAAATTTGCTACCTGCAAATGCAAACATCAAATTTACTTGAGATTAATAATGGCACAGTAGTACTTGTGTAGATACCTGACAAGAAGCAAAATCTGCTCCGGGTCAGCCGTGCACAAGGGGGTGGGAGATAGCTCCCTGCCCCTGGGAGCTAGCTGCTGCTGGGGCAGGCTCTGCCACAGGAGCATGGGTGGGGATTATGCCCTTCTTCCCTGGCAGCAGAGCTCCAACCCCCATGATCCAAGATCACAATTAGGAGAGGAGGATGGAGATCCTTATCTACTAGGCCCCACTCTGCCACCATGATTAGGGAGTGGGAGGCTGGGATACCCTTATCTCCTGGTGCTGGCTCTGCGGTCACGGAGCGGACTCTGGGAGACAAATGTCTCCCAGTCTCCAACTCCCAATTTCAGAGCTGAGTGAGTGTGGAGATGAGTGGGAAACAAACTCCATTCCCCTTGCAGCTCCATGCTCATGAAGTTGGGTGGGGAACAGACTTCCCAGCCCCTGCCGGCAGGGAGCTTCCAGCACCAGCTCTGTAAGCATGGCATCGGTGCTAGGAGACCTTTATCTCTCAGCTCTGGCTTTGCAACTGTGGGGCTGGTGCTGGGGACCCTTATCTTGATTCATCTTTGTCCTCTACTTGGTTCAGAAAACCAATCTAAAACTTCATTATCAATGGATAGAAAATTTACTCCGATTTCCCATCTACTTTGTCCATAGCTAGTTTGTTTTTTTGAGTCTGTGCTGGTGTTTTATTTTAACCTAAAGAGCTCTTCTCTTTCCAAGTATATTTGTAAAGAATAACAGTAAACCCTCTTAATATTCATTTTGTTAAGCAAAACAAGCCAGGCTCTGTTAATCTTCTTTCACAAAAAACATTCACCATTATTTGCTCATTTTATTGGCCTTTTTTTCTGCCTGTTCCAAATTAAGTTAATCTTTTTTGATATTGGTGACCAGAATTGCACACAGTATCCTAAATAAGCTTTTGCCAGTGCCTTGTCCAATGGTGCTAATATGTCTTCAAATCAGTCCTGCCTAATGCATTCTGGGATTGTTTTAGCTTTTTTCATAATTGCATCACACAGGACTTATGGTACCTTTACAGTCCATTCTTACATCCAGGTCCCCCTCACTTGACATGGACGGTGTGTCTACATGTGTGCATTTACTGGGCAGTAACTGAAATTACTGTGCAGTACAAATGTGCACCTACACTTGCATGCCCATACTCCATAGTAAATATGGTGACTTATGCTGATGTGAGAGTATCATGCAGGTATCAAATTTATGCCCGATTAGCTACTGCACGGTAACACACATGTAGGCACCTTACTGTGCAGTAACACTGTGTGTGGGGACTGACTGGTACTAAAGTTAGTCCCAAGTCAGTCCCCACATAGAGTTAATGTACATTAATGCCTGCACATGTAGATGTTGGCCTATTCCCACTTACTGCACAGTAAATTTAAGCCTGCATAAATGCATGTGTGGACATGCCTTCTACGTACCAGTATCTTATAGCCAAAGTCCTTGCTACTGTTACCTAACGTCATGACTTTGCACTTTTTACTATTAAACTTTATAGAGTTTCTAATGCTCAATTATACAAGATTATTTCAAATCCTCTTGTATAATATGGACCCTCCCATATTGACAGTAAATCTAGCTTCACGTCATCTTTAAACCAGTGTTCTCCAATAAGGATGAAGATATAATTAAGATTGAACTAATGTTTTTCATTGGAGCATTCAGAAATTGTCTTTGATCTCCATGCCATCTTGAGCATATATTAGCTTCACTTCTTTCCTACTCATTTTCACACATAGGTGTGAACTTGTCAAGACTATTCAAACAAAGGGCAAGTGCTTCAGTGCATGGCTAAAGAATCTCTAGCTCTTTGTTTCAGTATTCTTCATAAGATCACATTCAACTAAGCCTTTGCCAAATCTCACTTTATTCCTACATTCTTTGACCATTGCTGATAAGACCCATTCCCATTGCTTATAGATATTCTGCTTATTCTTAATAGCCTCTTTGATGTGCTTGTTGATCCATGTAGGTCTCCATTTTTTCCCCCTGACTGGCTCCTGATAGAATTTGTACTTTTGCCTTAAAGTAGTTCCATGCTTCTTCCACATCTGAGTATCTTAACTTTTGCGCGTCTGCCATTTTTCACCTGCCTGCCTTGCTTAATTCAGTTTGGTTATGCAGTCATTGGAGCTACACAAGGTTAATACAGGCCTTAATTGAAAAATTTACATTTTAATGTTTATTTAAAGCCACCACAAAGGTATTAGTGAAATAGGAATTGAAATATCAAACAAAATACTTCAGGTATTATTTCCTTGGGGTTAGATTATACCCACCTTCTCCTTTCTCCTCAGCCATGGTAATGTGACACCAGTCTTATAGGATTATGTCTTCTAGTCAATGTAAGTGATCCAGATGTTGCAAACTGATCCTTTAAATAGGAAAATGAACTCTTTTTTTTTGTTTGTTTTTGTTTCTTTACCTTTTTTTATCATGTTATGATCCAGAATGCATTTCTTGAGTCTAAGAAATGAATGGGTGTAGGAGAATAATCAAGGATGAGAAGAGTCTAGATGCCTGCAAGTGAAAAAACATCACAGAATGAAGAACTAGCCCCATGTTTTGGCAACACTTTGGAATGGAGATGAAAAAGCAGAAGCTAGATGAGCACTGACAGATGTGTACAACAGTAGCCATTAGCTAGAAATCACAGGCAGCATTTGCATTATGCTTAGTTTATTTTTCAGTAGCAAACTTACCTTTCTCATGATTTATTCCTATTATTTAAAGTCTGCAAAGATATTTTTGTTCTAATAGGCAGTGAGCAAGTGATCCTGAAGACCATACAGAAAAGGATCCAAATGAGCAGCAAGTCAAAGGTGAGTCATGCACATCTTTGTTCTTTATGTCACATATCCTTTTTTTTATTTTCATTTCTCGTATTTTTTCAGTGCCTGCTAATTTGTCTTCATGGCAGGTGCATTCTCTCTGTCCATAAAAGCTCCTCCCATCCATAAAAGGTAGTGGTATGACATTTTCCTCTCTTTTTTGTATTTTTAAATGAGATACAGTAGATTCTCCCTGTTGTGGGAATATGCATGCATGAGGACATCACAAATCTACTGGTAAAACAGAAGTATGCACAAGTTTCTTTGTTTTGGAGTGACCATAAAAAATACAGGCTGTAGTGTTGAAAATCCCTTGAGGAAACAGTGAGATGGGCAAGCTTGATATTCTCTGTGTGCATTCCCAATGTGCCTATCATCTTATTCACATGTTCAGTTCTAATATAAATGATGTGATGATAATTAGAAGAAAAGCAGATGATAACTAGCCAGAGCAAAGTTGAGTATCACAAGTGCTCAGTTATATAGTTTCTAGGCTCTGAGAAAAAATGGCTTATAACTTTTAACATGTAGGCATTATGAGAGAGAATAGTATGATGGACCAGGAACATGGTGGTCTCATTCCTCCTTTCCCATTTTGTTTCTCTGGGGAATTCAATAATATTTATATTAGTTCTGTAAATACCAGGGAAATAGCAGAACTCCCTTCACCTCCCACTACAAATGCAGTCATGC
>NW_005841838.1:2352173-2357191 GCF_000455745.1 Alligator sinensis
AGCTGAGGATTTTTAAAGGCCAGTGTCAGCAGCAAAGCAGGGCATGTTTTGACAGTGGCAGCTGAGGTACTATTGACTGACTGAGTAAGGCAAGGCAAACATAAAATCAGTGATCAGGACCCTTAGGTCTGGTCTGTAGCCAGCATCAGTAGTAAAAGGAATGAGCAAGTGAATATCCCGTTCGCTCAGTATAAGCCATTCTTGCACTATTGACAATTAATTATTTGACTCCTCTGGCAGCTTCTGAATAATTTGCATCCACTGTCAATCACTCAGTGACTACTGCTGACATAACACTGGAAGTGTAAAGAGCTCTTTGAAATATAGATAGTGTTTTCTGAAAAAGACATTTAGCTTTTATTCTCAAGACAATAAGTGGTGTATTAGAGTTTGAATTCAAGAGTATAACTCTAAGGAAGGACTGAATCTTTAATGGCACTATTTTAAAAAATCTTTTTCTACAGGGAAAAGGAAGAGGAAACAGCGAGACAGAGAGAAGGAGCTAATGAAGATATATTGCTTTAATCAGGAATTTGGGGACATATGTGGGTTTTATAACATGACAAACTGAAAAGATTAGTTTATTAAAACAATGTTCAAACACAAAGACTGTTTGTAATCCCCCAGGTATTTGGAAGAGCTTTTCAGGTTTGGTCTAGTCTATGAAAACGTTGCTTTAAAAAATTGCCATCTCAATAATTATAAACATGGACTTTGCACCTCAAGTGAAGACAATTTAACAGCTTTAAAACCCTGAAGTAAAATCCTGACCATATTGATGTATATAGCAAATCTCTCATTGACTTTACTAAGAATTCACCAGGAATTCACCTGTCAGTTTTTTTATACCAAGTACTTCAAGCACCTGTACACAGGTTGTGAGCTCCTTGTCAGATTTTTTAAATGATAAACCAAATGCAGAGCTAAGTCACTTCATGGCTTCTTAATCAAATACCAAGGAAGTAGCTCTTTGTATAAAAGCAGCCATGCTTTAAAATGGTTAACCATGTAAATACTCAAGTTAATACAACAGACGTAGGGGTAATTTGGCAATAACATTAAATTTCAACCCAGATGTGAGTTTTGAATCTAAAAGAATTCCTGATTCACTTTATGTACAAAACGGTCATATATGAAACACAGAGGTGTAACTAGAAATTCTGGCATCTTGGGCAGGACGTGGTTGGGTTGAGTGTTAGAGCGTCTCAGCTCTCCACATATAGTGCATTGCCACTGCTGCTATTGCAACCATAGGACAGGCTCACAAAACATAGGCCACTGCTGCCACAATGTAGGTTGCTGCCACAGTGTCACAGGGTTCCTGGAGGCTGACATTTTGATGCCCCTTTTAAATCAGCCCCCGAGGCTGGTACACTGCTGGCCACTCCTAGTTATGAGGATGATAAAACTCTTTGTTTCTTAAAAATATGTCGAGAGACAGAAGTTAACCTCCTTCAGAGTAGTTTGACCTTGATTAGAATTCTCTTCCTTAACCATGTCCTTTGGATGCTCAATATTGCTGAGCAATCTGACAATCTATTTAAAAATCACTTTAAAAGGTTTAAATCTATTTTTTTTAAATCTATTTAAAAGACTTACCCTAAAATTAACAATGACCTGCCTTGGTGTCGCAGGGCACTAAGATGTGCCTGTGTCTTTAAGGGCAGGAGCAGCCTAGCCAGGGAGCTCTGCAGACTAGGCAGGGCACCACAGCTGCAGGTTGCCTGGGCAACAGGCTAATGGAGTAATTAGCTGGCACCTGCAGAGAGTCAGCTGACCAGAAGGAGAGCGTGCCTTGGGCACATATAAGCCCCAAGACTGGGGCTAGCAGGGCCTTTGTTCTTTGACAACTGCCAGGGGAAGCCATTTTTGTGGCTTTGCCAGGGCAAGCTCCTGTATAAAAGAGTTGCCCTGAAACATTAGGTTGTCCTGACTGCTGCCTGCAGAACTCCTCAGGTTCCAGGAGTTCATAAGGTACCCCAGGCTGAGAGGCATGCTATACTAGGGGAGACGTTTGCCTTCTTAAAGGGGCAGAGCATGGCCCCATCTTACTGTTATTTTATAGCCCAGGGTCTTACATTTGTGTTGTTGTTTAAACCAGTGGTTTGGGATGAGGCTGTAAGGAGAGGTACAGAGCCTAATTAGTGCCTAAAGGGGGCACACAGTCACCTTGAGCACTACCCACAGCAGGCTCAGGCTCGAGCAGCTAAAGAACCCATAGCAGGCACAGTGGGTGCAAAGCACCCAGGTGCATAGTGTCAGAGGACCTGGCGCCAGAGGGGTGCAAATAGATGGGGGCCGGAGAGCCCGGTGCCAGAGGGGCACAGATAGATGGGGGCCGGAGAGCCTGGCACCAAAGAGATGTAGGAGACAGGGGCCAGGGGCCCAATGACAGGAAGAGAGTGAGTTGAGCTAGTGCCTTGGAGTTAGGTCCAACACAGTGGGCCTATGCTAGAAGGCCTAGCCAGACTAACAGGGCCATGGCTGAGTAGGCTGAGACCCCAGAGGGAACAACATCCATGTAGCACCCACAAGGCATGGGGCATAGTAAAGGGGAAGTTTGGAGTCATGCAACTAGCCTATGAGGCTTAAGGTGTTCCATGAGGCACCAACTTGGAGAGGGACCCAGCAAGGGGCCCAAGGACCATTAGGGTTGAGGAGGGGTCTGTGGGACTGTAGCCACAGAGAAACTCATGGGCAGCCTCCCTACTTACTTTTTTTTTCAAACAAGACATGGCAGGAGAAATTAGAAAGCGCCCTTGAGGCAGAGCTGGCACAGTCATGGAGCCCCAGGGTCATCTCGGCCACCCCTGGGGACACCACACTGTGACACTTGGCTGGGTTGCCAAGTGTTTGCCAGACTAGGACGGGAGCTGGATATATGTTTTATGGTTTGTGTAACCTTTCCTCAAGTAAATAAGGTGAAATGACAAAATAGATGAAAGGCAAACCACTAGGTTTATATATGCATCCAACAGAAGTGATGTTAGAAGTTTAACCAGATGTTCTGGATGCAGGAGACAAAATGGAAAGGAGTCTGTCTGGGGTCATGGGTTCCACACCAAGTTGGTGCTCCTACCCATATGCAAAGGAAGGTCAGTCACCATTGTGACTGTGGCCCAGTTCCCCAACCCTCAGCGATCTCAGTAGCATATGTGGATGAGGAGAGAAGAGAAAATAGGCAGGGTTCTACTAACAGGTAACATGGGCCCAGGCATCCATGCCTTCTCAGCTGCTTTAAAATAGCCTGTTGTCTACCCATTTACATGAGATTTAAAAATCCGTGTCAGATAAACTGCAATACCAGAGAAAGGAAGAGCTTACCTTAGCCCACATGCTAAAGAGTGGTCTAAAGCTTTGTAAGTCTGATATTTTGGAAGCCAAACTCTATAAACTTTTAGGGCCTGGCTTTTAGAGATGCTGAGCATTCTCAACTCCAACTGAAACCAAAGGAAAATCAGGCTTAAGGTACTTAAAGTTAAGCCACCAAACATGAAGTTGCCTACACATTGAGACTACTGTTCAAGCTTTAGTCATATCCTGTGAAATATGAACTTTCATTTCCACCTGGAAGAAATTTTACAATCTTTGCACTCTCCTAAGCCTGAAGAAGGGCGCATGTGCCAGAAAATTTGCAAATAAAGATATTTTTTGCAACTATCTAGTTGGTCTAATAAAATATATCATCTCTACCAAGAGTTCTGATTACTTTGTCATGCCCCTATGCTTTTATTCTTCTTTAAATATTCAAACAAGTGTCATGACCCAATGATTGTGTGTGTGCTTCAGCACTGCAGAATTATTTCCTGCCACATGGAGCTTTCTTTGCACAGTGCAATTCTCAGCTGCAGAGAGAGAAACCCCGGTGCAAAGGAGTTCCCGCCACCCGTATGTAAATTTGTTCCCCACTATTGGCTGTTTCTAAATTATTCCCACGTGGCGGCTAGCGATTGGCTTGCTAGCCGTATAAGAGGCTTGAGCAGTTTCCGCCCAAGTCGGAGATCTCCAAGAATCTCAGGAGGATCCTGAGAACCCCGATTCCGAGAATTCCGGGAGAAATCCGAGAGAATTCCGGCAAGGAGTCCACGATTATCTCATGGATTTCTACGTATATCTCGGACCGAATGATGGTTTGATCAGCCATCAAGAATCTCTCCCCGTCACCGGACGATCCCTGACGTACCCCTGCCCTGCGTGCTCATTGAGAGTCACAGCACGGACTCTCGTATCGGTTTAGAGAGCTCTTATCATTTGAGTTTTCTTCTATCTACAACTGTAACCAAGCAAGTTTTCCTGCCTGCACCGCGACCATCTATGGTGTAAGTAAAATAATCTTTAATCAACCTCTACACATCAGTGCCTAATTCTAGTCCACCGTGCCGACTTCCCCGGCCCACGTGCCCAGGCTGCTGGCCACAGCCCCTTGGCCCCGACATGGCGACGAGGATGGGATACGGGAAAAGCACAATAGAACTACAATTAGTTGAGAACTGCCCTTGGCGAAGTGGGAAACGCGACGTAGCAAGCATCATGGAACTGGAAGTGCATATTGCTTACCACCAGGTGGGTGGAACGGGTGAAAGGTTTATCAGCGGACGCCTTTCGCTGAAGGGAGAAGAGGGAGCTTCCGAAGACGGGGCCCCAAGAGAGAGGGAAGTGTATCTTCACCCCACAGCATTCGGGTGTATAATGAATAATGAACGGGTCCTGTTTACGCCCCTCGACACTGTGTCCCTCGCCAGAGTCAACCTGGCAGGTGCGGTAAACCTGACCCTCACCCAGGAGTGTGCCCGTTGCCTAAGATGTGCTCGGGAGAGTGAAGAACCGGTGCCGATTGATCGGTTCGCCCCCTTTATGGTGGTGTCTAAATTGAGGGGTTGCGAGCGTCTATCCGAGCTCCGCAAAGATCTGGAGATGGAGGGACGCGCTGCAGATGAGAGGGTAGCCCCGAGGTACGACAAGGGGAGAATGTTAACTGCAACATTTCGTACTATAACTGATTTGATGCAGAAGAATGC
>NW_005841838.1:2358036-2366785 GCF_000455745.1 Alligator sinensis
GATTCTGCTTAACCCAATGGTGAACCAACCCGTGAGTAATCTTCTTCGTCAGTTGTCACGACTGCGTATCCTGATGGAGCCAAGAATATCCAGTGATCGGGAACATTGACACCCGACCGAGGCTCAAGGCACAAGACATCGTGAATCCGATCTTCCACCGTTGCCACAGAGAACGCCAGAGGAGCGATTCATGTTTGGATTCCTCCTAAAGCGTTCTGGACTCAGTAAACAGCAACTTCAGATTTTGGGAGACGCAGGCCAATGGCGATTGGCATATGAGTTGGGTTTTCATTATTTGGAAGAGCTAGACGACGGCTCCTCGACAATTTCATCTTAGTTAAATCATGCGAGAGAGAGTTGGCTCCACTCTAGCCGTGTTCAAACACCTGTATTATATATTTTGGGGAAGTGGTAGTGCATTTAACTAACTGCCCTATTGTGTGCGGGTTTTTGTAAATATTTTGATATACGTTAATTTATTTTCTGAGAGTTTTGTTTACAGGTTCAGGACTCAGAGTGCGTGGTGGAGAGAAGCCCTGAGAGAGAGAGGGACAACATCATCGGCAAAAGTGAGGGCTTGGCGCGCACCTTCACCATGACACCCACTGAAGCCCTAATCATGCAGTTTTTTGTTATGAATCTGGTTGTGTGTGTATGTGTATGTGCCGGCTATTATTTAATTCGATCCCTGGAGAACGAACTTTTTATGTTAGCTAATTTTGTGTTTACCCGTTTAGTTCAACAACCAGTTGTGAGAGCTTTCGACGACCCGAGTAATGAGCATGTGGTATAATTCAGCTGTGCCTTCAGCAAGGGGGGATGTCATGACCCAATGATTGTGTGCGCGCTTCGGCACTGCAGAATTATTTCCCGCCACATGGAGCTTTCTTTGCACGGTGCAATTCTCAGCTGCAGAGAGAGAACCCCGGTGCAAAGGAGTTCCCGCCACCCGTATGTAAATTTGTTCCCCATTATTGGCTGTTTCTAAATTATTCCCATGTGGCGGCTAGCAATTGGCTTGCTAACCGTATAAGAGGCTTGAGCAGTTTCCGCCCAAGTCGGAGATCTCCGAGAATCTCAGGAGGATCCTGAGAACCCCGATTCCGAGAATTCCGGGAGAAATCCGAGAGAATTCCGGCAAGGAGTCCACGATTATCTCGTGGATTTCTACGTATATCTCGGACCGAATGATGGTTTGATCAGCCATCAAGAATCTCTCCCCATCACCGGATGATTCCTGACGTACCCCTGCCCTGCACGCTCGTTGAGAGTCACAGCACGGACTCTCGTATTGGTTTAGAGAGCTCTCATCGTTCAAGTTTTCTTCTTTTCTTCTATCTACAACTGTAACCAAGCAAGTTTTCCTGCCTGCACCGCGACCATCTATGGTGTAAGTAAAATAATCTTTAATCATCCTCTATGCGTCAGTGCCTAATTCTAGTCCACCGTGCCAACTTCCCCAGCCCACGTGCCTGTGCTGCTGGCCACAGCCCCTCGGCCCCGACAACAAGCAAGGAAACTTTTTGTTTGTTGACAAACATCAGTAGACAATTAGTTATAGGAATATTTTTAGCTGAAGCTGGGAGGTTTCATGACCTCAAATATTATACTTTAACCAAATATTTAACCAAGGATTTAAATGTCTAATGCAGAGATTACAAGAATATGACATGAAGCTTGAGGAATTGCCCCCATCAGGTGTTGTTCTGAGGCAGTGTGGCTGTAGATCTCTAGCACCTTATATAAATACATGCTAGAATGGCCATTGTGTTACACTAAAGGAGCATACTTGGGTATACTTGACAGCTTCATATTACATACTTGGGTATACTCGACAGCTATAACAATTTAAGACAACCTCAACTTCTCAGTAGTAGTTCATTAGTTAATATTGTTTTATCAAATCAAACCCAGAAAAACAAGAACAAAGCTAGTTTGACAAGATTAAAATAAAGTGTCCCTGCCACCATTTTGAAGCACAGGGATCCTGATACATGAGACATGGAGGCTGGCTGGACTGTGCTAATTAGCACAGTCCATCAGAGTTGATTAACTGAGCCTGCTCTGACATGCTGTAATTACAACATGTCAGAACAGCCTCCCGGCACATCTACAACCACCCATGATGATTAGGACCAGTCAGCTTGGATTCACCAAGGGCAAGTCAGGCCTGGCCAACCTGATTGCCTTCTATGATGAGATGACTGGCTTGGTGTATTCTGGGAAAGCAGTGGACATGATATACCTTGATTTCAGCAAGGTTTTTGATACAGTATCTTACAACATTGTTGCAAACAAGCTAAGGAAGTATGGGTTGGATGAATGAACTGATTGAATGGTGGATAGAAAACTGGCTGGATCATTGGGCTGAAGGGGTAGTAATCAATGACTTGATTTATAGTTGGCAGCTGATATCAAGTGAAATGCCCTAGGGGTTGGTTCTGGGGCCAGTTTTGTTCATTATGGGATGGACTGCACCATCAGCAAGTTTGCAGGTGACACCAATCAGTGGGGGGAGTAGTAGATATACTGAAGGGTAGGATTAGGACTCAGGGAAACTTAGACAAATTGGAAGATTGGACCAAAAGAAATCTCATGAAGCTCAATAAGGACAAGTACAAAGTCCTGCACTTAGGACAGAAGAGTCCCATGCACTGGCTGGGGACCAACTGGCTAAGCTGCAGCTCTGCAGATAAGGACCTGGGGTAAGGGTGGACAGGAAGCTGAATATGAGCCAATAGTGTTCCCTTCTTTCCCAGAAGGCTAACAACATACTGGACTGCATTAGTAGGAGTGCTGCCAGCAGATCAAGGGAAGTGATTATTCCCCTGTACTCAGCACTGTTAAGCCCACACTTGGAGTACTGTGTCCAGTTTTGGGTCCCCCACTACAAAACGAATGTAGATAAATTGGAGAAAGTAAAAAATGGTTAGAGACTGGGGTTCATAACTTCTGAAGAGAGGCTGGGGGAACTAGGTGTAATTAGTTTGGAGAAGAGAAGCCTGAAGGGGATTTAATTGCAGCTTTCAACTACCTGAAAGGTGGTTCCAAAGAGGATGGAGCTAGACTGTTCTCAGTGGTGGCAGATAACAGAACAAGGAACAATGGTCTCAAGTAGCAGCAAGGGAAGGTTAGGTTAGATATCAAGAAAAACTCTCTCACTAGGAGGGTAGTAAACACAGGAACAGGCTATCCAGAAGGGCTGTGGAATCTCCATCCTTGGAGGTTTTTAAGACCCAGCTAGACAGATCCTTGGCTGGGATGATCTATTTGGGGATGGCCTTGCTTTGAGCAAGGAGTTGAACTAGATGATCTTCTGAGGTCCCTCCAAACCCTAATTTTTTTATGATTCTGAATTCAATACCTAATGATGGACATTTCTTCCAAGATTTGGTTCAGTTCCTAGCAGTGCAAGGACACAGCCACATGCCCAGAGCAAAGCAGACAAAGTGACTTCCAGTTGCCACCATGAATACAAACACATTAAGTTTCTAGATTGCTAGTTTCTATGGCCAATGGCTATAGCTAGTTCCAGATCAACCACCTTTGACTCCCCCACCTAAAAGACCAAGCACCCATTTACAGCTGGTTCAAGTGTAGGGCTTAGCTCTAACTCATCTCCAAATCTACAGCAAGACATCTTAACCACTCTGCTTCCTCACCCTGCCAATACCGTGTATACAGTCAACACCATGGGTTTTACATGTTGCAACTTTAGAAATGCATTTCATTATTATAACACAATCAACACTACCTTCTGTCCAGGTATGTACATATAGGGTCTCCATCCTATTAATATCTGAGTACTTAATATTATGTATTTTATCCCCCTAAATCATGGATCATTTTGCTCAATATTAAAATGAGATAGGGACAGAAGTGAGTCACAGGATAGATTAATTGACTTGACATGGTCACAAAGGAAATCAATGGCCAAACTGGGAATTACAGCCAATTGTCCAAATCTTAATCTAATGTCCTTTCCATTAAAACATCATTATTCACAGAGTAAATTTAAAAAAAGAAAGTAATTATCTCAAAAATATATAGAACTTAAAAATTAATATCAAATCAGCCTTAGCACTTAAGTTGGTGTCTAAAATTAATACGTCAGAGCTATTCAATTTGTTGTATTTCCTCCTCACTGTTCATACTTGAGATTTGAGAATAGGCTGAAATGAATATTCAGCAACTGAAAAGGTCAACAAGGACAGAAGCCTTAAGGAAAAATAAAAGGCTCTACCTCTCCCAGTTTCAAAGATAGAAACTGGGACTGTATCCAGCAGTAGAGTCATCCGAACTAAGGAGAATAGCTGTATGGATTGACATATGCCAGAATGGCTCTGCCAACATTGAGAAAAGGCTGCTTGAACCAAGAGGTGCATGAGGCTTTGGAAAAAGAAGGGAAAAAAAATCAGATACATTTTACATTAGAAGTGGTCTGTGATAAAATGGACAGTCAATCCTTTTGTTGTGATATAGGATTGTGATTTATATAGCTTAGGGTATTTTTACACATGCTCTGGGATGTGGTGCTGGGTGCTTTAATTAGCTAGTCATGCTAATTAAAAGAGCCTGCACATCACATGTATCAGTGTCCCCACAATGAAATAATGGTGGTAGGGTGCTTTGCACTAAAGCTCACCAAACTTATTTTATTTCAAAATGCCCCACTGCCAGTTTTTCAGTGTGGGGACACATGGGAATGCTGATACACATGACATGCAAGGCTGCTGAAGCATGCCAATTTCTGTGCTGGATTTCCAGCGTGTTGGACTAGGCTCCCAGCATGTCTATAGAAGCCCTTAGATTCTGATGTTTTTTGTTTTCCATGTGTTCTATTGTGTCTTTAAATTTTATCAACATGCAGCATACAGAAACAAAAGCCATTTTATTCTGAGAGTTGTTGTAACTTATTTCAGAGGAGAGGTCTACCCCGTTCACCGTGTAACGCAACACCTACTTTGTTCAGAGTGAGTCCATGGAAAGTTATGGTATTGTCCAAAGCATTGGCATGGACCTAACTTTGCACTTACTCGATGCGTCCAGATGAGTGCAGATGTGTGGTATGTGGTGCTGCAGACCCATCTGCAGGGCCACACACTGTGCATGCAGGCATTCCCCATGCGGCTATTTTGTAGGGCAGGGAGGGAGGGGGGAGTTTGATTCCTGGGGTCAAAGAAAAGCAGGGCAGTGCACATGGTGGCACACTGCCCAAAACCAGAGCCTGGCCAGCCAGACCCACACTCCAGCTGCCCACTGCAGAAGCACCATGGCTGCAGCTCCCAGAGGCCCCCGGTAATGCTGCTGAGGCCAGCACAGTTGGTGGCCCCAGCTTCCTTTACCCTACCCAAGGTAACCTGCCATGCACCACAGCACACGTGGCACCGGCATTCCCCAGGGACAAGTAGCAAAGGCACAAGGTGTGCTTCTGCTACTTGTCCATGCACTACTGTACACTAGCTTGTTGCTACAGCACAGTAATAGTGGCATCACAGTTAGTGCCTGCTGATGCTACATCCCTGTAATGACAAGCTATGTCACCATAGCTCATCACTACAGTGACACGGCATCTCATGTAGGTGACGCTCCTTGTGGGTGCATCTACACATGCATTAATGAGCTGTTGCTACTGCGCATTAAGTTTAGTACCTCTAATATGAGGTACTACATAAATGTGCAGTAGCAGTGGTGCAGTCTTTTTGTGATACCTAATGCACAGTAGACTAATTCTACTACACAGTGCATTAGCATGTTTTTTGCAGTGACGTGCCAATGCACAATAGAATTAGTCTACTGTGCATTAAGCATCCTGTATAGATGCACCCAGCTACTGTACAAGCAAGTCTTTTCTTTTATTACCAACAAACACTTGAGTGTCATGATCCAGCCCTTAAATATCTTAAAAAATTATAAGTAAAATGTTTCTTTTCATTGCCATTAGTTTTGAACCATTACGATTAACGTTATCTCCAGTACAATGAAGCCAGAAACTGACTGCTTGTTTCCAATGAAAGCTAACACTGAGGTGCATTCAAAGAACTGCATAACCCAGAGTTTTCAAAAATCTCACCAGATATCACAAACCTCCTGCTAGAAATCACAAGGGTTCACAGAATAAATTTTCTTTCACAAAACATAGAAGCATTGTTCACTTCACTTCTTATTTGTAGTAACTAAGCAGCTACAGCTCATTCTAGACCTAGGTTATTTTCTTTCAGATGTTTTGTTTAGCCTCCAGTGCCTTTTGCCAAAGGACTCTTCAGCTGATCTCAGTGTTAAGAAGATAATGAAAACCTATATGTATAACATTATTTATTTATGGTTATTAATATTTCAAGACGTATATGCATAAATAAGACGTACATTAATTAGAAGCTTGCAATCTATGCTTTTTTAATATATTCATTTGACGTCAGACCTATTTAGAAAACCTAGCACATGGATCTTTAATTGTCTACCATAAATCATTCAATACAATGCTTTGGCAAATAGTACAGCCCGTCTCCTTATGCCCGTTAATATTAAAGGCATGCTTTGAGAAAGCAGCCATAAAAGTCTGGCAGTGCAGTACCTAATTTTTGGCAGGGGAAATAAAATCATTATTTTCATTGTAGCTTTGAAAAAAATGCAGTTATATGAAGGTAAAATAAGAAACCTAAAGTAAAATTCTAACTCCATTGAAGGCAATAGGGATTTACCGCTAATTTATAAAGGGCCAGGATCCTACCTTAGCCTACAATGTAGCAGTAAGAGAAAACTCTCCAGGCAGTATTTTCTCCATAGTATCTTGAACATTGACCAGAAGGCTCTCCAAGGTTGAAAGTTATCATACATTTATTTTATACCAAGTCAAACCAGTGGCATATCCCTGAGCAAAGAATGTCAACCTATGCCATTATTATTATTGGTCATGGAACACAGACTAAAGTTTCAGCATATATAGCTTGTTTGATCCTCAGTTCCTTTTGCATGGTCTGCTCAGGTTAGCAAGAGAAGCATAAGTGGTGGGAGCACTGGTTCTATAATAAATATTTTAGGGGTCAGTTCTATTCTCCTTGGTCTCACAGAAGTCAATGGGAACTATGTAAGAAGAGTAGACTGGCTCTCTAATCAGCACCCTTTGGATCCACTGTTGCATACCCATTCCAATAGGCTACAATGTATAGTGGCTAAAAAACCACACTGGGATTTGAGAGACCTGGGTTCCAGTTTGAGCTCTGCTATGTCTGATCTTACCTGCAAAAGTCATCTCCTTTTTCCCACCGTGCAGAGATCCTTTCAGTAAATAGTTTTAGATTCTCAATGAGGTTTCTACGTACCTTACTTATACTTACATGCTACTGCTGCTGTCTCCAAGTGGTCTAAATGCTGCAATACATAGTAATCTTTGGGCCTACAGATGTTTACATCTTCCTTTTTATCTCCATCACCGTTAATTCTACTTGGTCCTAGTCACAGCTCCTAAGAAACTTCTCCCTCTATTTCTCCCCATAGGTGATGATGTATCACTTTTTCCCATTCCAAACTCCTCCCTATTCTTATTGCTGAATATTTCCATAATTTTCCATTTTCCTTTCTCATGATCTGTGCTGGGCTAAAAGCAAGGTCCTGCTCCTTTCCTTTCATCTGTTTACACCTTTATAGACCCACTACTGGAGACCCTGTTTTGGTCTTACCTCTTTTCCTCCATCTCTAAGTTCACCTAGGATGGAGAGAAGAAATGTTATTTCATGTTCTTAATTTGAAGATGCTTTTCACACCATGATAGTCCATCAAGTACCATAACCACAAACCAATGACATTATAGCTGTCAGTGACAGTTTGGGGTTATATATGTCAGAACTAATTAAGTTCTAAATAACAACAATTGATCATCCGCTGTATTACTTCCTATTAACAGTTTAATCAATAAAAAGGGTGAGGCAGAAATTTTGATTACACTGGGTCAATAAAGCTAATGTAAGGGGTTTTATTCTACTCCCTGCAGAAAGTGAGTTCTACAGAATATTGTCTTTTCAGGTGGTTTGCTAAACAATAATTCTTTTTGACAGTAAATTTCAGAGGGTGCATTACAAAAGTGACAGTTCTATGTTACACTACTCTTTGAATGGCTTCTAACTAGTTCCCGCTGACAAGCCTACTAAGAGTATGCAAAGTGCATAGTATACACACTCAAAATATCTACTTAGCATCCAGTTAATGTTCAGCCTATAAAAATATTCAACTGTGTGCCATTCTAATTATGTAGGGCGTTGATTGAAATTAGCATAAACTCACATACAATGATTAGAAAAGTCAGAGGTGCTATGCTATTATACCAAAACAAGTTGAGCATCTTGCATCTCTGAGTCTGTGGCTATGCCTAGCTTTCAGAGGACCTGGTATTTATTAAAAAAATAGAGCCACTCACCCAAAAATAACAACAATTGTCTTCTTTCTCCCATGAAAGACCCAATATGTTCCCATGGACTTTCATTGTTGCTTCCGTTCTTACTCCTCACTTATTCCTACTGAGTGGGTGCCACTACACAAGATGCTTTACTCATGAGTAGAACAAATTACTACTCTGTAAGTGTCACTGTCTACATATGAAAATGCTTACAGTGCAGTAATTTCATAGATTCATAGATGCTAGGGTCGGAAGGGACCTCAATAAATCATTGAGTCCGACCCCCTGCATAGGCAGGAAAGAGTGCTGGGTCTAGATGACCCCAGCTAGATACTCATCTAACCTCCTCTTGAAGAC
>NW_005841838.1:2369318-2383700 GCF_000455745.1 Alligator sinensis
GCACTTGAGCCCTGTGACTGGTGCCTTTTTTGCCCCCCAACTCCAATTCCCAAAGGGACCCTTATTGCTTACCTGCTTATTGCTTACCTGTGCTGTATTGCTGGCCGTCCCATGGATTGCAGGTTCCCGATGTTCTCCTTCTTCAGGCTGGGCTGTCCTTGTGGGTGCCACATGGTTTGGTGATCCACAGCTTCCCCCGCCCTCATCTTCCCCTCCCCCCAATGAGCCTAGTTTAAAGCCCGCCGGAGGAGATCCGCCAACCTAGAAAAGAACACACACTTACCTTTGGGGGACAGGTGAAGCCCATCCCAACTGAGCATGTCCCTTGCCGTGATGTGCGGGTCATTGTCCAGGAAGCCAAAGCCTGCCTCGAGACACCATTGCCGAAGCTGCCAGTTGGTCTCTCTAATGCAGTTCTCGTGTCATCTTCCGTGTCCGCTCACTGGTTTGTTCTAATCATGAGTAATTTGCTACCTGTAAATACAAGAAGCAAATTTATTTAGGAGTAATTACTGCGCAGTACAGCACATGTAGATAGCCAACTAGGAACAAATGTGCTCCTGGTCAGCCTGGGTAGCAAGGGGTGGGAGATTACTCCATGCCCCCAGGAGCTGCCTGCTGCCAGGGAAGGCTCTATCACTGAAGCCTGGGCAGGGACAATGTCCCCCTGTCCTGACAGCAGGGAGCTCCCAGCCCCACTCTGCAATTACAGAGTGGGGCCTGGGAGCTCCCTGCTGCTGGAGTACGGGACATTGCCCCCACCTGGGTTACCCTGAGGGAGCCTAAAGCTCCCTCTGGCTGGTGCAGGGGGCTGGTGCAGGGCCAGTGGCAGTGGGACCAGACTGCTGCCATGAGCAGCAAATCTGCTCCCCGGTTCCCCTTCTTGGAGTGGGTTTACTGTAGAGTAATTTGTAATGAAAAATTACTGTAGAGTAAACCCACTCTGGCACATTTACACAAGCAGACATTCCCACTATGGACTTCTCTCTCCAACTTCTGCTGTTTCTTCTTTCTCGTTTTCCCTAAAGAGGCCTTCTTATTTCTCCTCTTAACTTTGCACTCCCAAAAGACACTATACCCAGAGAGTCAAACATGGCCATTGTCCTGGATCCAGCCCATGAATGTGAGTCATCCAACTTACAGGAATTCTTGTGGGCTGAACCACCAATCTGTGGGCTAGATTCAGCCTGCAAAAATTATTACCATAGCTGCTGGAATCCCTGCAGTACCTGTGTTAATCCCCGCTTTTTCAGTGTGGCTCCAGAATTCAGGGAGTTAATGCTGCTATGATAGGGTAGAAGGGAAAGTGGGGTCAGGGGTTGAGCAGCAGCATTGTTAGCTCCCCATGTTCTGGAGGTGTGACAATTACCAGTGCTGTTTCTGCTCACAGATCATCCCTCCAAGAGAGCCCCTTTGGTCTGAATTGATTCCATGGGTTCAACTGAGTTTGAAACTCCTGTTCTATACCCATTCTCATCCACTCTCTCTCTCATCCCACTCACAAATCTCTCTTTCTAATCAACTAGAAAAATGTCATAAATTCTCTCTTCCCTTCTTCCTGGATTCAGTTTATTAGTCATTGAGCAAGCAAGTCAGCATATTGCAAGGTTTTCTCTGAGCCTCTACTGAAGAAAGGACAAGTCAGAGAAGAGAAGAGGGTATTCTCTAATTCCCACACAGTATTCTTTCTATTCCCAAAAAAGGCTCCAAGGGAAAAGTAGTGCCCCAATGCGATTTCTTATATAGCCGAGTACTGGTTAACTGCTTATTTCTGTACCATTTGTAGATGTTTAATTTTGAGCCTGGTCTCATGGATGCAAACATAGCTTGACAATGACATATATTTCTCCACAAAATAAGAATAAAGGCTAAAACAGTAATATTTGAAAAAACAAAAAAAAAAAACAAAACAGATTACTGAGTCTTTTTAGCACCAGAAATTATTCTTACCCCAAGAGGTTTGGTCATTCCCTATGGAAATACAATGCTGTTCTAGCAGCCAGGATATTTCAGTCTTTAATAGCACTGCACAATAATATATATGAGATGTAGTTTAATGGGCCTCTGCAGATTGTAGCAGTTTCCAGCTACAACACAAGCATAAATGGTGTTATGAGAGGAAGCAAAGTTTATGACTTTGCAGCAGAGAGAAAAAATTCCAATAATTCATAAAAATTTATCCTACAGCTCTCATTCCATTGACTCCATTTTCTTTACAGAGAATTTGCATCTATGTAGCTTTATAGTATTTATCCCATGTAAGATTTTTTTTAACATCTATTGGTTTTTATTTAAACATTACTGAGACCCATGCAGCGAGAGTTGTGGCTATACCCACTGCTTGAATTACCACATCAGGGAAATAAAATGTCAAAGATCAAAGTAGGCAGACATTCATCCCTTAAATCAGGTTGCCAACCCCTGATTTAATTTGTCCTGCCAAGCATGCCCAGAAACGGTTTTTATTTTCCTGCTAAAAAGCATTATGCTGTAATATTGGGCAGGCATATCAAACCTACAGCCCACCGGCTGGATTTGGTTCACACAACCATTCCATCCAGATGATTAGTAGTCTGCAGGGCTACCAGAAGTTGGAGGGCATGGCCAGCCGCAGAATTCAAGGTCCCTGGACCCCAATGGACATGGCCATCAGTGGCAGGGCCCTGGACCTGTGCCATGACCCGTCTCTGATAGTTGCTTTAGTGCTGGCTGGGGCAGGCAGCTCCTGCCTCCATTCCCACTCCCAACTGCCACTCGCTAATGACCTCTGGAGGAGACACTGGTGGTTCCCAACAGCATTAAGCATATTAATATAAATGTCAACTGAACTGAAGTGTCCCTCCAGCCTATAATGCAGAGGTGGGCCCAAGGGGCGACTATGAGAATGAAACCATAGTCAAAGTGCTTCGGGGAGCCACAACTGATGTTCATAGAAAGATGTAAGGGCCCAATACAACAGCCTCAAACTCTCCTCCCCAGCTCCCAGCCTGCATAGAAGTGCCACAGTTACAAAACAAGACGTCAGAGAGCAACAGAGGGGGTGATCCAACTGATAAGGGCTGCATAAGTCTGGAAAACCCCTCTTTCCCTGAGGGTCAATGCAGGTAAACAGGTAAGGAAGTCTTAGGCAGGAAGACACAGAAGGCAGCTGAAAACCACACTGGTCATGATGTGACCTTCTCCCGACCCCTACTTTCCTCAACACACACTCTGAGAAGAATTTCCCAATAGACACACACGCACGCACACGCACAGTGAGACAGCCTGCCCTTTGTCCCAACATAAACACTCACACACACGCACTGCATTCATGCTACCTGGGCAGACATGAGAGGCCACTTGCGGTTCTAGTACTACTTTTTGGGGGGGGTTTGCCATCAAAACAGCTTGGCTGGGGGATGGGGCAGGGATCTTTTAAATGAAACCTATGCATGCAAGGGTATTAATTTGTCTTTTCTAGAGATCTTTTGGGGCTTCACTGAAATTAATTCCCACAAAAAACATATTCTGAAGTGCCTTGTCATAGTCTCACCTAACACCCGGCTGTTTCCAACCCTCCAAGAGCTTGCTGACAGACTGAGCTTGCTGGAGTGAGAGGGGAGTGCTTCAGCCTGCGGGACTGCAGCTGTGCTGATTTTGCACCACAGTTCCCTCTGCACATTTTAAACTGGCATCTGGTACTGTATAGCAGTGGGCATTTCTTCCCTCTCCTATTACACATTGAAACCTCCCTACAGTTAGACAGCAAATCTAGTTCTCCATTGATTGCCCTTGCTCCCTTTCCTGACATCAGGTATGATTCACATTGCTTAAAGTGACTACAACATTATAGAAAAGAAAAAGTATGCAAAATTTCATCCTTTTCTATTTTTTTAAAATCTCATACAACCCCCTTCTCCAGGCAGATCAATACCACAATAACTAACATCCTCCATTCTGCCTTAGGACCAAACTGTTAACTCATCCTACTGTTAGTGAAAGACTCCCAGCCCCTGCTTTAAATTATCATTTCCATGTTAGAATAACTATAGATACGTCACTTGTCCAAGGTGATACAATAAAACAAGTGGATGTAACAGAACTCAACTGAAATTCAGATTCCCAAATTTCCCCTATCTCCGAACAATGTTTCATAGTTTCATAGTTTCAGGGTCGGAAGGGACCTAATAGATCTACTAGCCCGCCCCCCCGCCAGGGCGGGAGAACAACCCAAAGGAGAAAAGCACCACCTCCCTTGGAAGTTGGTTCCAGCTCCTAGCCGCCCTGACTGTGAAGTAGTTTTTTCGGATGTCCAATCTGTACCTCCTCTCCATCAACTTGTGCCCATTATTCCTTGTTATGCCAGCAGGGGCTAGGGGAAACAGCGTCTCCCCCAAACCCTTCTGGTTCCCCCTAGTGAGTTTATAGACGGTCACCAGGTCCCCCCTCAGCCTTCTCTTGTGGAGGCTGAATAGGTTCAAGTCCCGCAGTCTCTCACTGTAGGGTCTGCCCTGTTGTCCCCGGATCATGCGGGTGGCCCTCCTCTGGACCCTCTCCATGTTGTCCACATCCCTCCTGAAATGGGGCGCACAGAACTGGACACAATACTCCAGCTGCGGCCTGACCAGCGTCGCATAGAGGGGGAGGATCACCTCCCTGGCTCTACTCGAGATGCACCTGTGGATGCACGACAAGGTCCGGTTAGCCCTGCCAACCATGACCTCGCATTGTCGGCCCATGTTCATCTTGGAGTCAATAATGACACCAAGATCCCTTTCCGCCTCCGTGCTCTCAAGTAGGGAGCTCCCCATCTTATAAGTGTGCTGCTGGTTCCTACTACCCAAGTGCAGCACCCTGCACTTGTCCGTATTGAAACGCATCCTGTTCCTGTCTGCCCACCCCTGTAACCTATCCAGATCCTTCTGCAATCTCTCTCTCCCTGCTAGCGTGCTCACCTCCCCCCAAATTTTGGTGTCATCAGCGAATTTAAACAGGTTGCTCTCCACCCCAACATCAAGATCGCTGATGAAGACATTGAACAGCGCAGGGCCCAGGACCGAGCCCTGAGGGACTCCACTACCCACCTCCCCCCAAGTCGAATATGATCCATCCACCACCACCCTCTGAGTGCGACCCTTCAGCCAATCTGCAATCCATCTGACCGTGTAGGCATCTATGCCACAGTCGCCTAGTTTATTAATTAGGATGGGGTGAGAGACGGTGTCAAAGGCCTTGCTGAAGTCCAGAAAGACTACATCCACCGCGACACCTGCATCCATGGCCTTTGTGACCTGATCATAAAAGGCAATCAGGTTGGTCTGACATGATCTCCCCCTAATAAATCCATGCTGATTGCCCCTGAGCATCATCTCGGATGCCGGCCCATCACAAATGTGCTCCTTGATGATCTTCTCAAAGAGCTTCCCCAGGATTGAGGTAAGACTGACGGGCCTATAATTGCCCGGGTCCTCCCTTTTCCCTTTTTTGAAGATGGGGACCACATTAGCTACCTTCCAATCGTCTGGCACCTGGCCCAAGCACCACGATCGCTCGTAGAGCCGTGCCAGGGGCCCTGCAATAACCCCAGCCAGCTCCCTCAGCACCCTGGGGTGGAGAGCATCCGGACCCGCTGACTTGAACGCGTCCAGCCCCTCCAGAAGCTCTCTAACCCGGTCCTCCCCAACCTGAGGTCTGAAGGCGATCCCCTCGCGTCCGGCTTCTATCACAGCAGGGAAGTCCCGGTCCCTGCACAAGAAAACGGAGGTGAAGAATTGGTTAAAGAGGTCCGCTTTATCCTCTGACGCAACCACCAGATTGCCCCGCATATCCTGCAGGGGCCCCACATTACCCGGCGCCTTCTTCATCCTCCCAATATATTTGAAAAAGGACTTTTTGTTATCCTTAATCCTGGACGCTAATCCGAGCTCTATCTCCGCCTTGGCCTTCCTAACAGCCCGCCTGCAGGCCCGAGCAGAGGAGGTATACTCCTCTTTGGAGATTACACCCCCCTTCCACCGGGCGTACGCCACCCTTTTGGCAAGCAGGCATTCCCGGACACCCTTGGTGAGCCAGGGGGGCTTTTGGACACTCCTGCCCGCCTTGCTTCTTGTCGGGATGGACACCCCTTGGGCCCCGAGTATCGTTTCCTTAAGGAACGACCACTCCTCTTGGACGCTGAGTTCCTCTGCCCTCAAGGACCCCAGTTCCTCTCCCACTAATCTCCTCATCTCACTGAAGTTGGCCCTCCTGAAGTCTAGGGCCACCACCTTGCTGTGGGCCCTTGACACTCTACGCTGGATGGTGAATTCCAGCACGCGATGATCACTATTGCCCAGGTGGTCAAGAACCTGGAGGCCTCTTACCAGGTCGTCGCCTGCGGCCAGGACCAGGTCCAGCAGAGCATCTCCTCTGGTGGGACTGTGCACCTCCTGAATCAAGTGGAGGTCCTTGATTCCAATGCTCTGTTGCTAAATGAGTGACAAATCAAATTCGGAGCTATGATCATATTAAATTGGTTTAAGAAACATGAATCAATCTTGCATTAGGTTCAAGTACATTAGGAATTGTTGTTGAACAATGAAAAGAAATAGACTTTGTACATAAAATAAATGTCCATCTATTAAATTAATATCAGTAACAACATACTGTTATTCAGCTGTAGACTTACATTGAACAGGATGCCATTCCTGTATCAAGAGTCAAGTTGGCTTTTGGTCCACCAGTTACCAGCTGAAAAAGTTATGTAGCTCTTAATAACCTAATGTAACTTTTCAAAGTTCATTAAATATGAATGAGAAAGGAAGCGTTTGAAAAAAATTTCTCAAGCATTATAGAAATTAATTTGCCAAGATTTTCACTGCCAGGGCAGTAAAGCATTGAAATTAACTACTGCATTGATTATCACAATGTAAGTTCTTCTTAAATGCTAATGCAGTTAGAGCAACTTAAATTATCAGAATATGTAAATTTTTACATGGCTCATTTTCTTTAGCTGCTTCCTTCTATTACTACTGCAGCCATTCTGCATGCTAAATATATTTAGACCTTAATAGGTAGTAGAACCCTTGTTTTCAGTACACAGGATTAACACTATAGTACATAAGAAAGAAGTCAAAGTTATTGGAGGTGCCTCTGCTCTTTTCAGACTCAATCTTGAGAATCTTTAGCATTCGAAAGGGGGTCTGTTTTGAACCTTGTTCTGAGAAAAATGTTGCAACTACAGTTGAAGGCTAACTATACTCTTAATGAGCCCTCTTGCTCAGAGGGGATTTTTTAGTTAGCCAAGAATCAGTGGCTGCTCTTGTCTGTGAGCTTGCCTTTATTAAGGAAATTTGCTCTATTAATATAACTACAACATCCCAAACCTCTAATGAAGTTGGCAATTAATTCAATTTAACTGCAAGAATATAAACTTCATTATGCATTAATGAAGCACCTTTCTATACAGGACTTTTACCAATAAACATATCCTGATGTAGTTGTAACAGTGCAGTTTTCAAGTCCTATAATTTCCCAAGGCTACAACTACTCCTCCAGTTTCACTGAGGTGACAACAGTGAAAGATATGGTGTAGGGGAAAGACAAGTTTTTCTACTCCTGAACACTCCTCTACACAGCAAGTGATAAAAGTGCTAGCAGTTGCCAGCATTAGAGCTAGGGCTGTCTTCATTGCTGTCTACAGATGAGCTAAACCAGTGACTCTAGGGGGTGAGAAGTTTTAGGGGGAAAAAGTTCTAGAGCCAGTTCCTTTGCTGAGGTGCTGGAGACATGCCAACATATAGTTTTGCTCCACTAGAGCTAGGACTGCATAAAGGTTATGATCTACTCAATAAGTGCACAGCTATAGCTGTGACTGATGGATTTGTGTTAATTATGGTGTGAAGAAAGCTCTCCCTCCCATTAGCATTTGTTTCTTTCATTTTGTCAGAGAGATATACAAACTGTTTTGCATTTTTCTTGATTTATGTTTTGTAACAAAATAAGCAAAGTAAGCTTGTGTTAACATTCAACAATAATCTAGATAACAATTAGCAGAAACTTTACATTTAAATTAGACATGTTAAAGAGTCAAGCGATTGATGTGCAGCAGCAGTAGCATAGCAAAATGTGTCAACACATCTTTGATGATCTAGTTAATTGTTTCTTGTAATTTGACCTACATGACATAAGCAAGAACAGTTGCTCTGGCATACCTAAAAACCTGAGATGTTCAAGATGTTGTTATCAAATGTTTTAGGATTCCCTGGTTTATAACTCATACAGTGCATGAAATGCCCTGATGGAAAATATGTAGGAGAAACCAAATAACAAAGACAAGAATACCCAGTTACCTGTGGGGGCAGACTTCATACAAAAAAACCAATCTCTCTGTTTTAATCCTCAAAGGAAATTCACAAAATACCACAGACAAGCCCATAAACTTCACTTCATCAACCTACTGGATACAAAAAATCATGGACTAAATATAGACATTCGATTTATGACATATTATAGCTTGCCAGACATTTGACTCCCCAGGCAAACCCTTCACTTTTTACCAGCTATTCTCCTTCTCCCCATCCTTTGGCTACAGCTACTTTCATTCTCCTTCCCCAGTCATCACACCTGTCTCACACCTACAAACCACCTCAATTTACATTTTAACTGACTGGCTTTCTTGCATAAGTACTGGCCTCTGGCTGCTTTACCACTCCGTCCAGGAAGAGCACAGACCATCTGCAGATGATTCCTCAGCCTGACAAAGGGCTTTTGTGCCTGAAAGCTTGCTAAGAAGAATTTTTTTCCAAATATTTGAGTTTGTCTAATAAAAGATATCGGATTTAACCAAGGAATCTTGTCTGCCTTAGGTTTCCCTGGGCACTTATTTTACTATAGAGCTAAAAAATATTTAAGTTCAGCCTACTGAAACCAGAATTAGCATGTCAAAAGCGGGGAAATACGCATGTGGCAATATACATGCATCATTTTTTAAGAGATACACACAAACCAATGTTTCATAGGTGTTGATCCAGAGTACAGCAAGATCATAGACCATTGCCCAATAGTGTATGATACCTTTTGTTTATAGGAAATGCAAGCTCAGTAACAATCAAAAGTAACTAATAGTAAGTGCACATATAACACAAAAGCCTTCCTAACAATTTTAAAATAGTCCTTCTCTGTAATAGTCACGTGCTTTTTTTTTTAATTACTGCACCATATTTATTCAAATCCAAGATGAGTTGCATCCCCCCAGCCATTCAATATGGAGGCAAAACCCTCACTTTAGTTTTGAATAGAAGCCAAGAGGGGGCAGGGGTGGCAGCTGCTGTGGCTCCAGCCATGGCTCTGATTCCATCTTCAACCTACATTTGGGGTCAGAACCAAAGCTGCAGCCATTGCTCTCTCTGCCTCCTATGCTCTCCCCACCCCTCTGCTCTTAACCAGGACTAGATATGCCACAGCTGCAACTACAGCCACAACTGCAACCACTGCTGCATGGCCAGAGCCAGCATGTGCTCTGTACTTCATTCTGAGAGCCAGAATGGGGCTGGCACCAGAACCCAAATGGGGGTAAGCAGTGGTAGCCATGGGGGGGACTGGTGCCAGGGGGAACACATGTGGGTGGGAGGCAGGCACCAAGTGGACAGGTGGATTCTAAATCATCTTGGATTCAGGCAAATATGATACATTTAAAATAGATATTTCATATTCTTAGTCACTTTTATGATGTCACTAATTAAACATGAGTTTTATATAAAAGCCTACAAGCATTCAATGGCAACATTCTACATTAAGTGGCATTGATTTACAGTTGACACTAGGCTGAGTTTTTATCTTTGGCTCAGCTAGATTTTATTTTTGTAGATGAATGCCAGCTGTACCACAGAGAACATTACATTCCCCCCTTTGATACTAAAACAAAGGAGCCTGATTCACTGCTGCATTACCCCCCGGTATTTTATTGGTGTTACCCAGTGAGCTAGAATTTGCTGTTAGGTGCACCCTGGCTACACATCTCTCTCTTCTCTTTGTTCCACTATAATGATGAATTAGCACTTTCAAAGATGTAACTCCAACCTGCTACAGGCAACATGGCCATCATCTCTGAAAACAATGAACTAGACCTGTGGATGTGCCCTTATTTATACTCCCTCAATTCTGGGGCTGTAAGATGATAAAAGCACTTTGCACATTATTTGAAAAGTAGAGGGGTCCTCGGGAGGTGATTAACCCAGAGTAGTGCAAACTGATTCCACTTCCTCCCATCGGTTACCTACCCTAGTACTCATCATATGCCATAAGATTTGAAGTGGAAGGGAGCAAGTGGTGTAAAACCATCTTTGCCAGTTACATGCCTCAGAAGATTCACAGTACAAGAGAATCCCTAGATGCTCATCTCAGGAAGTCTAAGTCGTCTGAATCTTAAATATAGCTCTCTTGAGATTGGTAGAGAAGTGTTGCAAGGTGCAAGGTGGTCTGTCTTCTCTGGTTTTAGGAAATACAGTATTTACTTTAGTGACCCTCTCTCTTGTTGTACAATAATCAGAGTTACAACCAACAAATACTGGCATCCACAACATTTGGAGAAGTTTTATACAAAACATTTAAAAAACCCAGTAAAAGTCAAAGTATTCCACAATACTTGTATATTTCATGAGTCTATACCTCAACCTTGCTTTTAGTAACTATTACAGGAGATGGATATAGAGTGCATTTTGGGGGGGCAGAGAGAGGAGGAAGCAAAGTTTTATGTTACTGACACAGAATTTTTTGCATGCCCTAGATAACAACTTTTTCCTTCCACTCTTCCTGATTATAGCTGGGCAAATAATGAAAATGATGAATTCACATTTTATTGAAAGACATCACAATATTCATGAATCTTCAGTCAGGATTTCATTATCTCTGAAAGTTACTTAACTATATGAGGGGGAGGGGAAAATGGGAATTGGGAGGGAGAAAAAGAAGGAAGAATGAACCAGTCTGATAATCCTACCCTAAGATATTATTTCATACTATAACACTCTCCTGGCCAAATCTGGTAGTCACTGAAGTCACTGACCAGCTCCCATTCAGGGTTTATACATATGCTTTAGGGGTGGAGGGAGCCTACTCTAATTAAAGCACCCAGAGCATCACAAGTATTGGTGTCCCCATGCTGATAAATGGTGGCAGGGATGCTTTCACTAAAGTTCATCGAATGACCTTTAGTTAAAACACCGCTGCCCCCTCAACTCCCAGAGCCTGCACCACCATTTTTCAGCATGGGGAAGCTGGTACACATGATGCTAGAGTCTGCTGTCTGCTGGAGTGCAGTAATTACCAGGCTCCGGCACACTCAATTAATTGAGCGCATCAGAGCAGCCGCTGCATGTGTATAGGCACCCATTGTTTTCCTATAGCTATAGACCTTGAATCAGGTCTCAATCCTCATCTCATCAACAGTATTTAATGTCACATAGTAGCAATATCACTTAATTTCACAGAATACCCTACTAATTTGATCCCAACAAAGGAGATACTATTTAAGCAAATACAATGGCTTTCTTACTTGACTTCTCACTCAAACAAAATTCAGATGACTTTTAGTCAAATATTCCAAATATTCTGTCTGAAATGTATTTTTTTGTTGTTGCTGTTTTATTCATTTGGCTCCTTGCCATCACACACTTAAAGGATTCTGAAAACTTTATTTTGTCAAAAGCACAGCCAAATGAATGTGCTTTATCCCTGTCCAATGTCCTCTTGTATTCTGTCTGAATATGCAAGTGAGCAAGTTTTGCTGATGTCAGTGTTTGCAGAAAAGAAATGTTTCTATTGTATTTGACTATTTATATAGATTTAATTTTAAATGCTCATATTAGATAATCGGCACAATAGCTGCCATAAAACCTTGCAATGGAAAATAATCAGTGATACAAACAAAGTTAAACAATAATATTTATGACTAATAGCAAAACAAGGTCAGCTGGGATAAAACAGTGTGGCTTTGCAGAAGCCAATTCACTAAACAGGTTTATACCATTGTTTGAATTTGGAATAGTCCCAGTCAACCCATATAGCCAGAATAATTTGAAGGGATTCTTGTTGAATGAATTCATGAAATTGTGGTCATTTTATGGCTTCTTTGTTTTCAGCCAGCAGGAAAAGGAGGGAAAAATTCACCAGATTATAAAAAAGATCTAATTCCTTTCTCTGGTCACAAGATTTTGAGACATTGACAATTAACATATTCTGATAATTTTAAGAGACTTCTCAGAATTCCCTGAATAGAACCTATTTAATGCAAAGAACTTCCTGTGGAATTCCCAGAGTTGTACATCATTTAAATACACAGTCCCCTTCCTAGATTTTCCATTTGCTGGCAATATATGCTCAAACATTACAAAATATGCATGGGCTACTGAAAAATCTGTGTGAATCCTTGAATCTGAGAGCTTGTTCAGATGGTAGGATGTACATGTCATTTGTGTTCCCATTTGTTTTTAAATCTTTTTTTAATGTCCCCAAATAAGGGGTTTCAATTGACTAGTACATACCAAATCTGGCTGCCATTCTGGCTTTCAGCTTCAGTGGGCTACATGCATCTGGCGAGGGGTTAAATTACAGCCCCTGAGCTCTCACCTCACTGCTGAGCTGCCCAAAGGTCTAGCTGCAATAGTAGCTGAAGTCTCTAGGGTCACACTCCCTCCTATGGCTGCAGCATCCTATCCCTGCCCCAGAAGGCAAGGCAATACAGCACAAGGAGCAAACAGCAAGTCCAAAGCCCCACAGGCACATGGTGCAGTCACACGGGGAAAGAGGGGATTGTGCCTATTCTGTGCAGCAGTGGGAAGAGGGGTGTCCCTGTGGGCATACACTGCAGTGGGGGCAAGGGAGGAGTGTCTCAAAGGCATGCAGCCTGGAGGCCTGTGGCTTGCTCTGATGTGGTCCTCATGGAGTGTGGCCCCCACTGATTTGGCTAACAGAGCATGTGGCCCCCGGTTGCTTAAAAGCTGGGCTGCCTGATATACATTTACAGAAAAACAGGGCTAAATGACATCAAAGGATATTCTGTCAGGTCACCAACTAACATTATGGCCCTTAGTTCTGGTCCTTAGATGTCTGGAACTTAAAGTTATGAATTTACTGTTTGTGGTATGTATCTGAGCAAACATCTCCTCTGTGATGTCAGGCCAGTAGCTTAAAAGTAAAAGCAAAAAGGCTCAGGTGCCAAGCTATATCTAATTTTCAAGAAGTTATAAGCTACCCATTAATTTTTACATTTCGATTATCATAGGATTTTTGTAATTACTGTCTCACAGATCATAGTTCCAGAGTCACTCAAAGTAAGACAATTTCATTTAGGTTTTACCCCTTGTTTCTTTTGAAGCACTCTTCAGATTTTAGCACCTGGACAGGGGAACTCATGAGATGATTTTCCTGTCTCAAGACTCAAATCATCCTTAGTTGTCTTTTCTATGCCTTCTGTGCTTTCTTTTCTTGCATTAAATATTTCTTGTCTGAAGCTTTCATTTTAGATAGGAAATCCCTTTCTTCTTTGGGCTATTTAAAATAGACTAAAGAATAGCATGGAAGCTTTTTTTTCAGTTTTCAAGTGTCGTCTTTTGGGGGCATTCTGCTGAATTAGTAATACACAGACAGGAGCTCAGAAATCTTATACAAAAGCCTTTGTGAATTCCCTACCTTCCTCCTTTTGTCCCCCAAAATAAGAAGTTCAGTAGCTCGGAGCGTTCTCCCAGTGACTCATAATGGAGTTACTCTGGACTTACTGAGGGTAAATGAAAGCAGAATCCAGCCCTAAAATGTAAAAGGCTTTTAAAATCTAAATGTTATTTAAAATGCCATTTCCCCACCTCTTCACCAGATATAAAGACCAGATTAAACAACACTCTCTCTGGCATGGGAGCCTGAGCATGATCAATAAATCTAATTCGGAGCCTGGCCAGGAATCCAAATAACATTTATTTCCTTACAGACCTCCAGGGTGTGTCCAGATGAGTGCGCACGTGACTCTTGCCCCATCTCAAACCCCTTTGAGGCGGGGCAAGAGGCACATGCAGGAACGAAAAAATGTTCCCTGCGCTGCAAGTTTGAAGCATGGGGAGAAAATTAGACCCCTGGATATCCAGGGGTCTAAAAAAACTGAAACTAAAAAAAAGGGGAGCAGGACACAGTCCTGGACTGTGACCTGAGGCAACCAGAGGCTGGGTCCTCCAGGGAAAAGCTCTGGATGCCAGAGCGTCTCTGGGGTTGGCACCTCACCCTGGTGCTGAAACTCGCAGCTGGCCAGCCCACATGTTTAGCATCAGGGCTCCAATGCCCGTGAGCAAGGGGTCGGGGAGCTGGAGGAGGTGGGAGGGGACCATGGGGGTATCCCCACCAGCCCTGCTTGCTCCCCCAGCCCTCCTGATCCCTGCC
>NW_005841838.1:2383745-2384100 GCF_000455745.1 Alligator sinensis
TGACCCTAGCACCCCAACCCCCCCAATCCCTGCTCCCACACCACATAGTTTCAAAAAACAAACACCCTTACCAGCAGTTGGAGCTGCCATCTGGCTGCCTGGGCACCCCCCACCCGCACACTACTGGGCAGAGGGACAGCCCCAGTGGCCCCAGCCCAGGCAGTGCTGCCCCCCTGCTGCCCTGTGCTGCCCAGGGGGGCTTTGCCACGAGGCCCTGGAGAACCCCCACCCCTGTTTCTAAGGTAAGTAGAGGCTTTTTTTTTCCATTTTTTTTTTGTGATTTTTTTCTGTTTGTTTGTTTGTTTTTTAAGTGACAGTGCCTGGGGTTGTGGGGGGAGCCATGGCAGGCCGGGGG
>NW_005841838.1:2384205-2391994 GCF_000455745.1 Alligator sinensis
GCTGCCAGGGGATGGAGCCAGGTAGGGCAGCAATTTGGGGGCTGGGGTGGGGCATGTGGGCCTTGCAGGGGGGGCAGCCCCTGCAGGGGCTATTTGGCCCCTGTTGGGGTGCCATACTCCTTGTGTGGGGGCTGTACCCCTTGTGTGGGGGATGAGACCCCTATTGGGGGGGCTGTAGCCTTTGTGGGAGGGCCAAACCTTGTGTTGGGGGGCCAATTCCCCTGTTGGGGGGGCTGAACCCCTTGTGTGGGGGCCAGTAAACCCTGTGTGGGGGCCATCGCCCCTGTGGGAGGGCAGCAAAATATATATTCATGAATTAATGAAATGTATTTAGGGTTCACTTTATTATTATGATAAGAAACACGCTTTAACACCGCAGATATATTAATAAAACATTGGCCAACTGATCACTGTCTCTGTCTCATAGTTTCATAGTAGTTTCATAGTTGGTAGGGTTGGAAGGGACCTGAATAGATCACAAAGTCTGACCCCCTGCCATGGCAGGAAAAAGTACTGGGGTCAAATGACCCCAGCAAGGTGTTTGTCTAGCCTCCTCTTAAAGACCCCCAAGGTAGGAGCCAGCAGCACTTCGCTTGGAAGTTGGTTCCAGGTCCTAGCTGCCCTGACAATGTAGTAGCGCCTCCTGAGGTCTAGTCTGAATCTATCTGCTGCCAGCTTGTGACCATTATTTCTAGTCGCTCCTGGTAGTGCTCGGGGGAACAGGGACTCCCGCAATGCCTGCTGGTCCCCTCTGACTAGTTTGTAACAGGCCACTAGATCCTCCCTCAGCCTTCTCTTGTGGAGGCTGAACAGGTTCAGGTCCCTTAGCCTCTCCTCATAGGGCCTGCCCTGCTGCCTCCTGATCATGTGGGTGGCCCTCCTCTGAACCCTCTCAATGCTGTCTACATCCCTCCTGAAGTGCGGCGCCCAGAACTGAATGCAGTACTCCAACTGTGGCCTGACCAATGCCACATAGAGGGGAAGGATCACCTCCTTGGACCTGCTTGAGACGCATCTATGGATGCATGACAAGGTGTGGTTGGCCTTCCTGACAGCCCACACTGCCGGCCCATGTTCATTTTGGCATCAATAATGACTCCAAGAACCTTTTCTGCCTCTGCACTGACAAGAAGGGAGTTCCCCAGCCTGTAGGTGTGCTGCTGGTTGTTCCTCCCCAGGTGCAGCACCTTGCACTTGTCAGTGTTGAAACCCATCCTGTTCTCATCCGCCCACACCCGTAACCTGTCTAGGTCCAATTGCAGCCTATTCCTCCCTTGTAGTGTGCCCACATCCCCCTTCTTAGTGTCTCTCTCTCTCTCTCTTTATTTTTTTTTTTACTTGTGGAGGAATATGGATTTTGTGGTATTTTACAGAGTGACTTTGGGATTTTTTTTTATTAGGGATTTTTCAGTTTTCCAATAGGGAACACCAGAATTCCTGCTAGGACCCTGCCAGCTCAGAGTTGGCACTTTGGACCCAGCTGGCTGTAGCTGACCTCCTGGTTGTAGATGACCTCCTGGCCTTTAACAGTTCAAAGCAGGCCAGCACACTCAGAACATCTTCCTGGCAATAGCTGCCCAGATGGCCAGGCAGGGGGAACACATGGCAGTAATGCCACACAGAGGCCAACCCGGCAACCACAGTCCACTGGCAGCTGGCCCAGAGGGGAAGATGCTTCTACTAGTTCTGCAGTCCCCATCCGGGTCTGGCAGGTGTACAACAGGTCACAGCCAGGCAGCAGCCCCCACTGCCAGACCTCTGCAGTGGGTAGAGGGTGCAGGGAACTCTCAGGGCTGCTTCAGCAGTCCAGCTGGCACAAGGGGCAGTGTCCCCAGGTACCAACTGGCTGGGCCCCAGAAGCTCCTGAGAGCTAGTAGCCCTGAGCTGCTTGCCAGGGTGGCTTTTTATTCTGCTGGGGATGGCACAGGTGCTGGCCCCAAGCTCTAGCTCCCCCTGGCTGCAGATCCAGGAGGAACCAGGCAGGTTTATTTTTCCCCTAGTGGCACAATTTGCTCCACAATAAAGTGCATGTCCAAGCATGTGCACTGAGGCAAAAAGCTCTGGCTCAAATTTGCACCGCTTATAAATGAGCTGCTGCAAGCGCATGTGCTTGCATGTGTGGATGCACCCCCAGCGTGCTTCAGAGATACAAGGCTCACACTAATGGGCATTTCCTAAAGTAGTACAACAACATAGACAAACAAATAACAAGAAAATAAATGCTGCTATTTTACTGATAAAGCCTTTTCCTCATTCAAATGTTCTAATATTTTTGTTTCAAAGAATATAGATTGGGCAGGACTCCATTTCAGTTTTAACAGTTAATTTCCTGCTCTCATTTTTTAAAATGATGCTTATTATGCAGTAGCCCCTTTTATGATGAAGTTGTGTATTTTCAAGGTTTTTTATGCAACATTTTAATGTGCAGTAAAATAGGTTATTGTGCATTAAAGTGCATGTGTAGACATGCTGACTGATGATCACTAGCTTTGATCTAATAAAACACTTTAGCATCTAACTAATCCTAGCAAACAGCTCATATTTAATCTGTTGTTAGACCAGATTCTGACTACTTTTCAGGATCAAGCCTTTAGCCTTTTAATTAATTAATATAATAAATAATCCAAGGACAACTACAGTCAGTAGGAATCCTTCTATTGACTTCTGCATCTTTGGATCAGAAGAATAAATGTGAATAAATTTGCTATGAATAGTGACTGTTTCTACAATGAATCAGGAAAAGAAAAATTGATAAGGCATATTTTGTCAATAAGTGCTGATTTTGAATGGCTACTCTGTAATTGAGCAGCAGCAACCTAGGAAGCTTGGAAAGTTGTTGCACTGAATACCTTATTATGTGCAGATTTGTAAATTCTGTGCAATGTGTAGCAGCATTAATCAAGGTAAAAAAGTGTAGAATAATGAGCAGTTATGAAGACCAACCTCTCAGCAGTGCTCATATGTTTTGTATATTCTTACACCTTTCTTAGTCATAATAATTGAGTTGGGTTTTGTTTGTTTGTTTGCTTGTTTTGGTCAAAACACTCATCTCCTTTATGTTTTTCCTCGTATCAAATAATTCTCTTAGCTTTTTTTCCTCAAGCCTTTTCTTTCAAGGAAGGAAGGACGGACAGACTTTGACTTTTTATCTACTTTATTCTTTATTCAAAAAAGCCATGAGACCCCCATTGTTAGCGGACACCCCGGGGGGGGGGGGGAGGCTGGCCACAAGGACCCCCCCTTTTTGGGGGGCCCCCCGGGGGGGGGGGGGGAAGTCTGCCAACATGGACTGGATATTTCCGACAGAAGCATGGCAAGGCTGCACCCCAGGTGGGATCTCACCCACAAATGCAGTGTCTATACCCTCCATATGAAGACACATCAGTCTCCTCTCATCATCCAGGTTGAGTAGTGGCTCCAGGAGAGTGATCCTAGCCTTCTTGTGGGGAGAGAGGTCATCCTGCTCTCGCGGTCACTTCCAACAATCAGAAAGCTGGATCTCCATCTCACTAGCTTCGTCATCTGATTCTGTAGGCTGTGATATGATCAGCAGGTCAGCAGACTCCACTGCCACCACCCTGGGTCAGGCCTCCAGAAGAGAGGCATCACTTACTGCCACCTGACTCCGGAAGCTGGGAGACAGGTGAGGGGTTGGTGACCCCCACCATCACCTCCAAGCTGTTCCTGTCCACGGTCACATGCAACAGGGTCACCAGCATGACAGCTAGAGCAGGGACAGGCTCTCCAGCAGGGACCCTCCCAGCGCTAGCCAAGGAGGGTCCTGGCGGGGATGAGGTATCCCAAGAGGGCCCCTTCACCTTCCTCTCTTTGTTGTTGTTCTTCTTCTTAGTGTCAGGTGGCCCACCCTTCATAGGGGATGGGCCAAACTGCTCCCAGCCCACCTTCCTGGGGCCAACCACTGCAGACATGGCTGCAGTGGAGGGTGGTCAGGAGGAGGCCTGAGCCCCATTGTCTGACAGGGCCTTGGTGCCACAGAGACCGGCCACCCCAGCTGCCTCAGCCGGGGCAGTTGGGGCAGGCAGGGGTCATCATCCCTTCCACCTGGTGAGGCATCTGCACCAGGGCAGGGTGGGCACCATAGGTGGGATGGGGAGTAGGCCCAGCCCCTCCACAGGATGGTGCTCTCATGCCAGAGATCCCAGCCCCCTCGGATGGAACAGAGGTGAAAGGAGGTTGGGAAGAGCTCTTGGGCTCACTGGCTGGGGCCTGTGCCCCAGAAGTGGATGTGCCATCCATCGGTGCCACTGCAGTCACTGATGTTCCGGCTGCTTTCCCTTGCAGGCACTGGGCTGCTAGGTGGAAAGAGCTACTGCACTGGCACCACTGGTCTCCCCCAAGGAAAAATAAATCACAAATCTCCCTCATTGAGCATGAGGTTCAAGGAGCAAGGCAGAGACTGAGAGCCCTCCCTGAAGAGCATGAAAACCTGCTTTCAAAGAGACAGGACATGCTTCAGCTTCAGGCCCTTACTTCCAATTGTCAGTCAGTGAAAGGGACTCGTAGAAAGCCCATAGGGATTGAGTCCCTTTGCCAGCTTCCAGTCAGACACTTGTGGGGGAACGTTGGAAATTACCACCCTCACAGCCTGGGCATGTTGGGGCATGATAAGATAGTGTACACCCACACGGTCCAGACCCTCCGCACACACCCTGTTGACTATGGTGGGAGCACTAACGTAAATCTCTGGGACTGTGTTAACACAACCCGTGTAACATACGTTACACCATCCCTGAAGCTCAGCTACGGCACCTATGCAGACCTTGACCCTGACATAAAGAGGGGTATGAACCCTCAAGCCATGGTTAAGGTGGAGGTTTTGAGAGGTATCCCCTTGCCAGCCGCTGGGTGTAGGAGCGGGCATTTCTGCTAGAGGACAGGTTTAATTCCAAAAGCTAAAACCAAGGGAATGGGAAAAAAAGAGTATATGTTTACTACAAAGATAAGTGACTGGGAATGCAGCCATAAAAACAAGAGGAAAGGGGGCATGCCTGGAGAGGGAAGGAAGGGGTGAGGAATTTAAGGGGGGGGGGGAAAATGAAAAAGAAGAAAAAGAGAAGGGGATGATTTGCACCCCTCAAAAGACAAGAGATGAATAAGATAACTCCCCACAGCAGACAGATAAAAAAGGAAAGGAAAGACACTTGACTTTTAAGAAATGTTTATTCTGGGGAAGGTGAGAAATGGGGGCAGTAGAGATCACGTACAGATTGGCCTAAAGATCTGGGCCTCAAGGACAAGGCCTGGACTCATGGCCTGCAAGGCCTGCCCACACACTCTAGACAACCCCCCCCCCAAAAAAAAAAAAACAAAGAACACAAACAACAAAAGAAGTATGTATATAAAGTTCTGCCAGTGGGGACACCCAGGGGGGCCTCAGGACATCAGAGGTCAGCCTGCACAGACAAAGCCCAAGGTCTTGGCTCGCTGGATGTGCCTCTGCATCCTGAGCAGCTGGTGGCATCATAGGGCAAGGACGAGGTGTCCCCCGCCCTTGACAGCCTAGCATTCCTCAAAGATGGACACCATCCACCGGAGGACCACATGCTCAAACTCAAATGAGAGGTGGGCCCACACTAGAAGGTGGAAGAGCTGTAGGGTGTCATCCATCCTGGTCCCAGTGAGCCAGTTTTGCCGGCTCTTCAGGGTGGCCATCTTGGCCTGGCCCATCAGGAAATTGGCCAGGGTGACTGTGGCCCGCTCAGCCACCCAGTACAGGAAAGAGTAGATGTAGGTGTCCTCTGAACAATCCCAGGCCAGTGCCCGAAGCAGCACCCCAAGGGCAGCAAAGAGCAGCCGCAGCTGGGGGCAGTCAAGGAAGACATAGAAAACATCCTCTTCCAGCACCCCCGGGCAGAAGGGGCAGGCCACCAAGGCCACTGGGTTCAGGTGGCATACAAAGGTGCCAGTGGCCAGGATGCTGTGCACCAATCTCCACTGGAAGTCTCTGGTCTTCATGGTGGTGGGCGCCTTGTACAGTGTGTGCCACACTGGGGTCCCAGGCCACACCAGGCGCCGCCGCCACATGGTGTCAGGGCGGCCGGCCAGCACCTGGGCATGCCGGGTGCACACCATCCATGTGTAGAGCCCCTTCCGGGGCAGTGTGCCAAAGGGGAAGCCTGTATTGCTTCTGGGGGGCACAGGGAGCCTAAGCAGTGTGTTGGGCCAGTTAGCCAGCTCACTGGCCACTGCTGGGATGATCAGCAGTGGTGGGAAGGCATCACCCACAGTGTCCATGGTAGGGAGGGCCTGGTGAGCCTGGAGGTAGCCTTATAGGGGGGTCACTGCTTCCGTCAGGAGGGCAGCCCTAATGGCCCACAGAAGCCAGCCCATGTTGTGGACAGAGTGCAGTGCCAGCCAGGAAGCCAGGGCTTCGGGTGACAGCCAGCCCAACTGAGCAGGGTCCAGGAGGTGGCCCAGGCAGGTGGTGTGTGCCTCAATGAGAGCAGCCATGAGGCTGGAAGAGGCCAGACTCAGCACAACATGCTGCAGGGCCGGGTTGTGGACCAGGGGCTCCTGAAGCAGTTGTGGGAAATGCAGGTGTCTGGCTTGTGGACAACAATGGAAGGCAGCCCACAAGGCCCACACCATGCTGTGGTAGAATGGGGGAAGGACCGACCCGTTCAGGAAGGTGAGGTCCATCATAAACAGCTCCTGGTCAAAGCCAAGGCCCCCCACTCAGTGCAGGAACCGGCATGCCAGCTGCCACCATGGGAGGTGGCCCTCAGAGTACAGGAGTGGCTGGAGGACTTGCAGGTAGTAGGTAGTCACCCTGCTGGCCAGGTCAATCAGGCCCTGGCCCCCCTCAGTGGTGGACAGGTAAAGGGCAGCTCACAGGAGCCAGTGGTGTCCATCCCAGAGGAGGTCTACTAGGAGCTGTTGCAGTCTCTTGAGTAGCTCCAGTGGAGGGTCCAGCACAGTACAGTGGTGCCACAGGGTCACCGCCACCAGGTTGTTGGTGATGAGGACCTGACCGTGGCAGGAGAGGGCAGGCACAGGTGGGCCTCCTCTCCTTCTGCCAGGTACTCCCAGTTGCGGGCTGCAAAGGCTGGTGGCCCCAGGAACACTCCCAGGGCTTTGAGGCCTTCCCAGTGCCAGGTGAGGCCCGTTGGCAGGTCCAGGGGTAGTTTGCTGGCCCACGTCCACATTAGGAGTGTGTCACTCTTGCCCCAGTTGATGCAGGCTGACACGGTGAGCTCATAGGTGCGCTGGCAGTCCACCAGGGCCCGCACATCCTCCTGGTTGCCCAGGAAGACTGTCACATCATTCGCATATGCTGTCAGCCGGATTGGGGGGCCGGTGGTCAGGCCTGGTGCCAGTGGCAGGGCTAAGCCGGTCAGGCGAAGTCGCAGAGTGTGCAGCAGTGGTTTGATGTCCAGGGCGTACAGCATGCCCGACAGGGGGCAGCCCTGGCATATGCTGCGATGCACCAGAAATGGGGAGCACAGCACGCCGTTCACCTTGAGCAGGCTGGAGGCGTCGTGGTACAGGATCCGGAGCATAGCGATGAAAAGTGGCCTGAAGCGAAAAGCCTCAAGGGTGCCGAGCAGGTACCGGTGGTCAACGTGATTGAACGCCTTCTCCTGGTCCAGGGAGACCAAGCTGACATACAGGCCAAAAAGCTCCGCAGTTGTGAGCAGGTCACGCAGCAGAAACAGGTTGTCCTGGATGGTCCTGCCTGGCACACAGTAGCTCTGCTCGGGCCCGATGATGGAGGCCATGACGGTGCGGAGACGGTTCGCCAGCGCCTTGGCCAGGATCTTATAGTCGG
>NW_005841838.1:2392291-2414662 GCF_000455745.1 Alligator sinensis
GCTCCAGGGCCTTGACCTGCGAAGCGCCAAGGCGCGGCAGGTCCTTATGCAGCTGCTGAGCGGCCTGTGAACAAATGGGCTCAGCCACAAACAAGTCCCGATAGAAGACCACGGTATGCCCCCGCACTTTGCCTGGGTCCATGAGCAGCCATCCCTCTGGGGTCTTGAGATGGTCCAGTGTCTTTGCCACAGCCTGCCGCCTCTCCAGGCCAAAGAAGAACCTGGTCAGGGCATCAGCCTCTGTCAGCTCCTGGCAGTGGGCATGTACCTGCGCCATGGGCCGCGCCTTCCACCAGCTCCCGCAAGGCATTTCTTGCGGGACCGGAGGCTCTCGAGCAGTGCCACATCATTGCCCGCGCAGAGTAGGGCTGCATCAAGCTCCGCCACGTCCTCCTCCAGCTCCTGGGTGCGGCGGCGGATCTCACTTTCTACCAGTTGGCAATACTGCTGGCAGAATGGCCGGATCTGGATCTTCTCCATGTCCCACCACAGGTGCCAGGAGGAGTAGTCTGCTTGCACAGACTCCCAGCTCCTCCAGAGGTGGGCAAAGCAGTCTCGTAAATGGGTGTCCTGCAGCAGGCTGATGTTGAGGCACCAGTAAGGGGCCCGCGTGTGTGCTTTGCCAGGCATGCTCAGTTCGCAGCAGACCAGGGCATGGTCCGAGGCGCCCGATGGGATGATGCTGCTGCTGCGCAATAATGGCAGATGGTGCTGGCCGATGTAGAGGTGGTCAAGGCGGGTCATGACGATCCCACTGGCACTCATCTTTGCCCAGGTGTATTGGCTTGCATCAGCGTGGAGGACCCCCCAGGCGTCGACAAAATCCGCTGCCTCCAGCATGGTCCACAGCTTGTGGGCCAAAGGCAGGTGCAACTCCAGCCCCATCTGGTCTAGCAGCACATTGATGATGCAGTTGAAGTCCCCACCCACGAGGAGCAGGTCATCATTCTCACTGGCATCACACAGGAGGTTGCCCAGGGTCTCAAGGAAGTCTACCCTCTCTCTCCCATTGGTGGGTGTGTAGACATTGATGAGGAGCAATCTCTGGTGTGCCAGGGTGACGTGGATGGTCAGCAACTGGCCAGGGATGACCTCTCGTGCCACCACCGAGTCATACTGCAGCTGCGGTGAGAGGAGAATCGCCACTCCTGCACTGAGGTTGGTGCCGTGGCTCAGAATCAAGTGACCTCTCCAGGCGGCGTGCCAGTCAGCTTGAACGTGCACATCGCTGTGCGTCTCCTGGAGGAAGGTGATCACCAGTCGCTTTTGCTGCAAGCCCTCCAGGATGGCCGTCCACTTCACCGGGTCTCTGCAGCCATTGGTATTTAGGAACACCCCGCCATGAGCAGGAGAATAGAGAGGAAGGGTAGGCAGGGTACAGGCAGGAGAGAAGGCGACAGAGCTGGGCAAAAACCGCAGAGACAGGGGAAGGCCTATCGTTGCCCTACCCTATTCCGCGGTCCCACCTCAGCCCCACACCTCTCTCACCCGGGTCACCAGCTTCACAAGCCGAAAGGCATGTTGACGCGTGCCCAGGTCCCGGCGCATGAGCCTCGCCGCGTTGCTAACAGCGCGGACAAACTGCGCAGGGTCCAGGCACCATTGTCAGATATTCTCAGCCACATTCCTCTGGCCCTTGGTCTGGTCTATGAGGTTGAGGAGGCCTCCATAACTGGGGGCCACCCAGGGGGGTTTCTCCAGAAGGAGCTGGATACTGCTGACCGAGAATCGGTGGGGATGTACTCTGGGAGGGGACTTCCCAGTGAGACCGGTGAAAGTGCACTCAATGGCCAGGCTCCCTAGTAGGCCCCCCTCAGTATCTGGGTCGAGGACTGTATTCGGGAGATCGAACCCCATCTGCTTTGGGGGGCAGATGTTATCCTGCTCCTGAGGCTGCTTGCAGTGTTCAGAGGGCAGGCACTCCATCTCCTCCTCATCAGCCTTGGCAGGCAGGGGAGTGGGCAGTGGGGTGGCAGGACCCTCTTCTGTCTCCTGTGCCTGCTGGTCAGGAGGCAGGCACTGTCCCCCCGCCTTGCTGTTCACATGCCCCACTAGCTGGGATGCGGGCGAAGGGTTGCCAGACATCTCTGGGATGCCCTCAGTCATGGCCTGAGGTGGCGGGGTTTCGGCGGGGGGGGCAGGCAGGGTGGGGTCAGGTTCCCTGGCTACATTTTCCCCAGTGCTGTCTGAGGCAGGCCCCAAAGGGGCAGGAGCTCTTTTAGAAGCTCCTTTTTGACTCTTACTCTTGGCTTTTTTGGGAGTAGCCAGCACCTCCCCCATAGGGGGCTGGCCAGGTTGCTTGGGGTTCATCACCTCCGGGTCCACCATCTCGGCCGAGACAGGGGTGGAGGGAGGTGGAAGGGAGGTCTCAGTTGCTCCACCTGACAGGGCCCCAGTGCCTGAGACGCTAGCCACTCCAGGTGGAACTGGGACAGGGAGGACTCCCCAGACCCTCCATCAGGTGGGGCATCAGCTGCAACAGGGGTGGGAGAACCCTGGGAGGATGTCCCAGGGCACCCCCTGTGTGGCATACCAACGCCAGAGGGGTTGATCCCCCTGGATGGAGCAGGGGTGGAGGAGGGAGGGGCTTGGTGGATCCCCCAACCCCACCCTTTGATGAGGGTCCCACACCAGAGGTGGATGCACCATCCTCCTGGGCGGGTGCAGCAGCCGGTGCCCCAGCTGACTACCCTAATGGGCACTGTGCAGCTAGGTGGGACCTGCCGCTGCAGCAGCGGCATGAATTCCTGCCCTGGGAGAAATACACCACATAGGACCTCCCATCCACCACAAAGGTCATGGAGAGAGGAAGTTTCTGGGTGCCACCCATGAGGAGCATGAAAGCCTGCCTCTGAAAGTACAGGATGTGTCTGAGCTTGGGGTCCCTGCTCCCCATGGTCAGCCTGCACCAAGGGCTGGTGAGGACACCATAGCACTCGAGCGCATTGGTCAGTTCCCAGTCTGGTAGGTGCAGGGGGATGTTGGAGGCCACCACCCACACTGCCAGGGTCTCCAGGGGTGTAATCAAGTGGTGCACCCCTGAGATGTCCAGCCCCGCTGCACACACCTCCCTCACCAGGGTGGGAGAGCTCAAATATACGATGGGCACTGAGTTTACCCGGGAGGCATACCATATGCTCCTGCATCCCAGCAGGTCCGCCAGAGCTCCGGCGCAGTCCTCCACCCTGACATGGAGAGGGGCTTGCACCTGCAGGCCATGGCTGAGGGGAAGGTCCACAGAGACATCCCCATGCCAAGTGCCCTGGCTGCTGGCAGCCATCCTGGGCAGGAGAAGGTTAACTCTCCCACAAAGGGTGGGGGGGAAGCCTCAGACTGACACTGGGGACTGGGAGGGGGCTGAAACAGCCCCAAAAATCAGCCTGAGGGGAGGCAGAGCAACCCTGCAAGGGGCTAAAGGCAAGCCCTAAGGCAGCAGGAGATGGCAGAGACCAAGGTAAGGGGCTCTGGACGAGGGAGGCAGCAAGAATCAAAGGGAGAGCACAGGTGGGGGGTGGGGGAGGGGCAGAGGCAAACGAGGCTGCCAGAGCCCAAGGGAAAACACACAGAAAGTGGGGGAAAGGGGCAGAGAGGGGATCCCCAAGGACAGGGTGGGAAGAGGCAAGGTTTGTGGGGTGGGGAGAAGAACAGGGCAGGCAGGGAGTGCGGGGGAATGCGCAGAAGGGACCTGAGCTGCAGGAGCTCAGAAGGGCTTCACCTGTCAGCAGCCATCTTGGAAGGAAGGACTTTTGACTTTTTAACTACTTTATTTCAGGGAAGGTCAGGTACAGAAAGCAAAAAAACCATCAAACCCACCAAAGAGAAACCATTCCAGTACATCACACCGTGACAAATACCTTCTCAGTAGCACACGTCATGCCTAGCATGCCATATAGCCCTCTAGAAACAAACAGTTCCACCCTTCCCTGTCCCATAGTACACATGCAAAAACCTTCAGCATCTCACCCTGAGAAAAACAAAAGCAGCCTGGTGAGGGCCCAGGGCATGGCACAAGTCGGAACCAACAGTCTGCCATCGCGCCTGCCCAGTCGCCCAGACCAGTCAAGACGTCAGAGCGCATATTTGAGAAGGGCGCCCTCCATGTGGCACAGCGCTCCCTCAGGGGCCCAGAGTGCCTGAAAGGCGGGCACCCCCCGCCGGAGCACAGCATGCTCAAACTCCAGTGAGAGGCGCGCCCGCACTAGGAGGCTGAAGAGCCACAGGGCATCGTCTGAGCCGGTGCCGGCAAGCCGGTTGTGGTGGCACTTGTCTTGAGGACGGCCATCTTGGCCTGGCCCAGTAAGAAGTTGGCCAGGCAGATGGTGCCCCGCTCGGCCACCTGGTACAGTTAGTAGCATACTTAGGTGGTCTCCGAGAGGCTCCTGCCCAGTGCCTGTAGAGGCGGCTCAAGGGTGTCAAAGAGCGGCCACAAGTGGGTACAGTCCAGGAAGGCATGAAAGAGATCCTCCTCCATGCCCCCAGGGCAGAAGGGGCAGGTCGTCGAGGCGGCTGGGTCCAAGTGGGACGCAAACGTGCCAGTGGCTAGGATGCCGTGCAGCAACCGCCACTGCAGGTCACCAGTCTTCTTGGCGGCTGGCGGCTTATACAATGTGTGCCACACCGGGTGGGCCGGTGGGGAAGCTGGTGGCCCCAGGCACCATTTCCATGGTGTATCGGGGCGACCCGCCAACACCTGAGCGTGTCGGACGCAAACCACCCAGGCATACAAGCTTCTATGTGATAGAGAAGCAAAGGGACAACCCGGGTCACTATTGGGAGGCATGGGGAGCCGCAACAGAGTGCCCGGCCCACCGGCCAACTCCGCGGCCAATGAATTGAGACTTAAGATCGCTTGCTCACACTCACACTTGAACTGTCGGCCTTTTTGTTTCTAGCTCAAGACTCAGGCCCTTCAGCCACAGAAAAGGCCAGAGAAAGAAAGAAAGAAAGATCATAACTGGAGAGCAATAGTAATTTTTATTCACAGCAGCGCTATACCATTGCTAGCTGTAATTTCAATGGTTTGGAAGAAATGTAAGGCTATGAAGCTCACCAGACCATGACAAGAGGAAATAAGCAAGTTCCATTTAAAATTTATACAGTCCTAATTTAGAGTCCTTATTAGAATATTTAACATTATATTTAAAAACTCTACATTCGCTCCAACTATAACTTTATTCCTATCTGGCAAAATAGATTATGAACTATAAAATCTAGACAGAGAAAGTGCTTTTTAGCCTAGTTAAAGTCTCAGGAATAGAAATGTTTGCTATTAAGTTCTCCCAATTATTTCCAGTTTTTAATTTTTCCCAAATGTTTTCCAACTATATTTCAGTTTGCAAACAAAAGTATAGTTTATCAACCTTATTTCTATTATAGTATAGAAAACCTAGATTTGGGCTTCACAGGGTTAGGCATCATACATCAACTCCTCACTGGAAAGCTTGCAGTGTAGAAAGATGAAGAATGAAAGAGGAAACCACGCCAAAAGAGAAAGTGACTTGCCCAAACTCACACAGCTGGAATTAGAACCCAGGTTCCCTGGTACAATGCCCTGTCCAGAATAGTACATTACTTCATACTGTCCACAACATGTCATATAAAGAAGATGGTTCAGTAGATGGATACTTTTGCTCAGCACACAGGCACCACTGCAATCTGAGAAAATATACTAGTAAGTTGTGGTAACCTGGTAGTCACACATCCACAGACTTCAGCACATACTATGAAGATGAATTTGGTATCTCCAAACACTGGAAGAACAAGCTTGCTTTATTTTGTACTTACCTAGCTACTTTGCAAAAACACACAAAACCAAACATTAATGACAGGCATAAAACATCAAGCTCTGAGTGTACACTTGAGTATCAACTTAGATCCAAAACGTGTTATTCTTATTTCTGAAGCAGTTCCTCAGAGCTATTCACTCTTCATACTTTTTATCTAACCACACAAAGGTAATGACCCGCCCAAAGTTTGAATAATATGAGACACAACGAGAAAAGCGAATAGCCTGATCATGGGGTTCACACTGAGGATACCCTCTTCCAGTATTTATGTATTTTCTGCTACCTAATCATTAAATAAAATAGTAACGTCAACCTCAAGATTTCAGAAGTCATGAGACTGGCATAAAAATCATGGAATTAATCATTGTAGGGTTCTTCTGATTTTTCCTTCTGGCTTTTGAATGCATCTGAGTTGCATTTTGAATTGCATTGCTAGAAATATGCGTTTTTGCTACAAGGTGCAATTCTGATATAGTTCCTTTTCCACAGAAGCTGGGGATTTAAGTCAATTTCTAAATACAGAAACACTTGGAAAAACTAAGTGGCACTGTGTAGTGGTGGGGAGGGGCCTTCTTGGGGCTGATCTACCAATGCCCCACCCACCTGTTCTGGGCCAACCTCCTGCCTTCTTACCTGCCACGCCTTGAAGATAATTAATTGGTGTGTTAATTAGGCGGGAGGCTGCCCATTTCTCACCCCGATGACAGGGAGCGTGTGCTATCTGCAACTCCGTTCCTACCCTACACCATAGCCAAAGCCTCGCAGATGACATCCACAGTTGTTAATGTCACTGGCCCCACTCTGGGCTCCAGAATCCTCTGGTCTGGACCCCAACTGGATCCCTCCACTCAGGCGGCTTACTCCACCTTCATTCTGGGCTACTTAGCTCCCTGAGCTGTGCCCCCTTATGGGTGTGGTCCCCTCAGGATGTTTGACTACACAGGCTCTGGCCCCACCTCCAAGCCAGTCAGAACCCCAGGCCCTCAGCTCTGGGCATCCCTTGCAATGGGCCCCTGGCCCTTTGACCCTTCCAGTCCTGGCCCCAGCATTGACCAGTGAGGGGATCTCAAGTCAGGCTTCTGAGTCTATCGCCCCACTCTCACTCCTGGGTCTGCCTTCTGAACCCTGCTAGTGGGTAACTGACCTGGCTGTGGGAGCTGGAGTTATTAAGGTACCCCAACCCACCTTTCACCAGGTTGGTAACTGGCCTGGTATTTCCTGGAAGCTACAGCACCACTGAGAGCCCCACCAGGCCACCCACTCCTGACAGGGTGCAGTTTTAGGTCATGCCCAGGACTAGGAGCCTCCAAACCATCCCCTACAGCTCCTCCCTTACCTCCAGAATGTTCCAAGCAGCAAGGCAATGTTACTGCTTGGCCTACCAGCCTCAAACTGCTCTCTTTATATAGGCGGCCAGAGATCTAAAATGGCTGCCGCAATCAAGCACCTGCTAGCTGCTTGGCTGGCTCCTTAAAGTGGCAGGCACAACCAGTGCCATGCCACACACTGCCTCTATATAGTTTCTAGAAATTATTAATAATCCAAATACTATACTCAGAAATGGATCCAAGATTTTACAAAAGGGGTGCAGCTTCAGTGAGCAGTGCTGATAGGTGGCTGCAGCCTCATGCTCTTGCCTCTTCTCATCCCCAACCTAGTGGGAAGACTGTGCCACAAGAGCAGCAGCAAAGTACTTAAGTCCCCAAAACCTTAAGAATTCTCCCCCTTCCTTCCCTTATGTGCTCAAACATAACCCATTTTCCTCCCTTTCCATTATCCCCTCCCCTACATGCCTCTACTTCTTTCTGCACTGCCCCAGAGGTAAAAGGAGCTCCTGTCCCACTTTAGCCAGGCTGAATGAGGGCTGTATTCATTTAGGACTGCAGGAGTGGCAGTGGTGGGCAGGCATGATGCCCCTCTCTGGGCCTGCTCCTGTGCTGGTAGGGAATGCCTAGGGGGAGAGTAGGTAGGGAGGTAAAATATGTCTGCTGCTATGGTCCCAGGCTAAGCCCAGCCACTGCACAGCCCAGCTGCAGTGGGTAGGAGCTCCCCTCACCCCTGGCACAGTGTAGACACTGGAAGCAGTAGGCTGAGGAGGGAATAATGGGAGGGGAGGGGACAGGGAGCAGAAGGGCATGTTTCTGAATATGGAGGGAAAGTGCAGAGGGCAATTTTTACCTTCTCTGGGACTTAAGTTCCTGGCTGCTGCTGCTGTTGTGACCTTAAAAAAATTGAGGATTGAACCAAAAGACATTTCACAGGGCCCAATAAGGACAAGTGCAAAGTATTTCACTTAGGACACAAGAATTTCCACGCACTGGTCCAGACTGGGGATCAACTGCCTAAGCAGCAGCTCTGAAAAAAAGGACCTAAGGGTTACAGTAGACAAAAAGCTGGATATGAGTCAACAATGTCCCCTTTTTGCAAAGAAGGCTGATGGCATACTTGGCTGCATTTGTAAAAGTGTTGCCAGCAGATCAAGGGAAGTGATTATTCCCCTCTATTTGGCCACATATGAAGTACTGTGTCTAGTTTCGGGGCCCCTACTACAGAAAAGATGTGGATAAATTAGACAGAGTCCAGTGGAAGGCAATGCAAATAGTGAGAGGACTGGGACACACAATTTCTGAGGAGAGGCTGTGAGAACTGGGCTTATTTAGTCTGGAGAAGAGAAGACTGAGCATTTATTTAATAGAAGCCTTCGACTACCTGAAGGATGTTGGAACTGGATTTATAACTCAAATACCTTATTCTGGATGCAGCCAAACCCTAAGACCAACCACAACTTCTTCCATTCAATAATAGGCAAATTATATTGATATACAGTGATAGCAGATAAGAATAATGCAGGCAAGGCAAAGAAAATGCTCCCCGCACAAGTCTATATCTACCAGTCCTGGGTTCACAGAGGGAAAGTACATGTGGCCAGTATGTGAGCTTCACCCTGTGAGTACCAGAATGTTAGATGTAAGCAGCCTGGAGGTCAAGGGACCCCCTCCTGACCCCCAGTGGAGTGGGTGAGATGGGCTGGTGCTGTGCCCTCTGTCCATGGTGGCCTCTGGTTCCCCTCTTGGGGACCCTTTGCTGCTCTGAAATCCCTCCTTTTGGATTTGTTTCCTCCTCTGATGATGCATTTTTGGGTTGTGTTGATTGGTCTCCCTGTGGTAGTCATACTGTCCATATTCTGTTCTGTCAGCATATTCATTTGTTCCAATAAACTCATCACATGCACACATCTTAATTTGGTTATTTATCAGTGTCTTAATTTGGGCATGCTCCAGCCCCCCAATTTGGTCCATTCACCAAAACTGGAAATCCCAAGTGCTCTGCAGCTATTCACTGTAACCTAGTCACCTTATCTCATGTTATGGGAACACTGTTCAAATTCCTCAGCCTCTTTATACCTGCTTATCTGTTGGCCTCAGACATGGTGTCTGCCCTGAAGGAACTTTTGTCACAAACAGGCTTTTAGAAACCAGTCGGTCCTTGCTATTCCCTTGGACCATTGTCCAAATGCAAATCTACTCTACCTACAAACCAATTCCTAAAATCAAATCTATAAATATCATTTTCTACCCATCAAAGGGTGGTTCCAAAGAGGATGGAGCTAGACTGTTCTCAGTGGTGGCAGATAACAATACAAGGAGCAAAAGTTTTAAATTGCAGCAGGGGAATTTTAGGTTAGATATTAGGAATAACTTTCTCACTAGGAGGATAGTAAAGCATTAAATCAGGTTACCCAGAAAGGTGGTGGAATCTCCATCCTTAGAGCTTTTTAAGATCTGGCTGCACAAAGTCTTGGGTGGGATGATACAGTTGGGGAAGGTCCTGCTTTGAGCAGGGGGTTGGATGTGGTGATCTCCTGAGGTTGCTTCCAACCCTAATTTTCTATGATTCTATGGTCAAAAAGGTGTAGTACAGGGTGGAACAGCCCTGCTGCTGCATCCCCACTGGATTCGCCCTGACTACACTGTTCTTTTGTAGAGATATGTTTTTAAATCACAGTCACAGAAGCTCAGTCAACCCATTATTCCCTCTGGTACAACTAGGACAATCAGTCAAAACTAGAAGCACTAAAGTGGACACTGTCAAAGGGGGAATAGTTCTGTCATGCAGAAAGTAGGACAGCGTCATTTTAATAGATCACTCTTGTAACAAAGTCTGATTGGGAATACAGAATGACACCACAAAAGTCCATTCTTACTCTACACTTCTGAGAGTTGAGAAATGGCAAAAATATGTGAACACCACTTACTAATTAATTAGATTGTAATAGCAGAGTCTAACTAGAATCTATGCAGTGGATAATATGTCATGAAACTAACTGTACTGTTTTGATCTTTAAAGAGTCTAAATTTGGACTGGAAAAAAGTTGCAGAAAAGGACCAAGATAATCATGGGAATTGAAAGCCAATCTTATGAAAGAAGACTGAAAAAGCTCAGATTGCTTAGCCTAGCAGAATGTTGTCAGGCAGGGGATGGGATTACTTTCTATCAATGCATTAGCATCAGAGGGGGAAATACAGAGAGGGAAGAGAGATTTCAGCAAAACACCACTGGCATAAGAACAAATGGCTAGAAACTGACTACAAAAAGTTACTGAAACTGAGAAATGGAAAATAGTTTCTAACCACCAGAGGACTGAGGGTTTAGAACAGTCTCCCAACAGGAATGATGGGGGTAAAAACTTACCCAGTGCTTAATAAAACTAGAGCTTAATAAATTTAGGTGATGCACCACTGAGCTCAGTTAAGCTATGCTCCCTGACACCAGATGAAGATGTAGGTGACTATGCTTTGTTGTGGAGCAGTATGTTATTGCATTTATTTACGTGGACAACAAGAGCTGAATTCATACCTGGTAATTTCGTTATTTTCACTAAATTTACACCAGTGACAAACTGTACTCAGTGGGTGCATCTACACATACAAAGAGTGCTATGTGGGTTTACTCTGCAGTAATTTATTGTGAAGTAAACCTGCCCTGGGCAAGTATCTACATGTGCAGCCATTTGGGAGGATATTTGCTTCTCATGGAAGTAACCTGCTCCCAGCCTCCTCTCACCCTGCACCACTCGCATGCAGCAGCCAGGGGCAGCTGGAGGCTCAGGCCACAACTGCCTGTGGCCATGGGGCCCTTTTTAAAAGCCAGGCCTGCATGCTGCTCCCTGGCCACTTGCCTTTAGGGCCTGGAACAGGCTGCAGGGTTCTGGCACAGCCCTCTGTGTCTGTATTACCAGGGCCTGTGTCCACCATGCACTGGGTACTCCAGTGATGTCCCATGCACCAGGCTTCTGCTCACCACCCCACTTGCTGCCATGGTGACTGCTGCCTGACCCAGGTCAGCCTTAGGCCTGCCTGCACGACCCGCCCCATGTGGTGCAGCCACATGGCCAGGCTCACTGCAGCATCCGAGGCCACCTGCCACCACGCTGCTTCTTCCCAGACCCTTTGTTGTCTCCCAGACCCCAGCAGGGATGCCTATGATGTGCACCTGTTCACCATCACTTGCCATCCAGGGGCTCCAGGCCCCCTGCCTGTGGACCTGCTGGGCTAGGCAGGACTGGTGGCTGCATGTCGTCCAGCACACCTGGGATGATGAGCAGTGGCTGGAGTCCTTTTGCATGGCCTGGGCCACCTTCCAGGAGCTCCTTGACCAGCTCCACCCACACCTGGAGTGACAGACCACCACTTTGTGGCTGCCTCTCCCCCTGGAGACCTGGCTGGCCATCACTGCATTCAAGCTGGTGCCTGCCAGCCTGCAATATGTTGGCCACCTCTCCAGTGGAGAGGCTGTTCTGGAGGTCTGTGGTGTCCTCCAGGACATGCTGGGGCACACCATGCTCCAGGTGCATGATCTCCTGGAGGTGGTGGCAAGGTTCCATGCCCTGGACTTCTCCCAGTGCATCAGGGCCCTGGACAGGATCCACATCCTCATCACCTGCCCACCTCACACTGACTGCCCCTACTACAGCCAGCGGGGCTTTCACTCTGTCATGCTGCAGGCTATCATCAACCACCATGGCACCTTCACCAACCTGAGTGGGCTGGCAGTGCACAGGTTGCCCATATCTTCCACAACTCTGTCTTACCAGCCCTGGTGACAAGCAGACACTTCATGCCAGGGGTGCTGGACCTCCAGATGGGAAAGGCAGTGGTCCTGCCTCTCCTTATTGAGAAGCTCATGGAGTGCATCTTTAGCCACCTCCTGGGATGCTGGTGCATTATCATCACCCACCTCAATGTTGCAGAGGCCAACATCCCCCAGGTCATCATCACAACCTGTGTACTGTATAACATTTATGAGGCCTGGGGGGAAATCTTATGTGAGGCCTGGGTGGAGGTGGTGTAGCAGATGAAGAACACCTGGCACCAGGAGTGCCAGCTGCGGTGGCAGCAACAGTTATGGGCCCCCTGGACTGAGGTCTCGGGTGAGCCATGCACTGGTCAGCAGGGGCCAGGGCACCAGATGCAAGAGGCATTGGTAGAGTACCTGCTGCTGTAATTACAGCTGTAGGTCACCTGGATGGCCAGCTCCAGCCCACAGCCCCACCGCACACCACCAGCACCATGGGTACTGCAGACCATGGCTTTCTGAAAAGCACATTATTCCCTCACAAATTCAAAGAAGTTTAGGGCTGGAAAGGACCTCGTGAGATCATTGGGTCTAGCCCCCCTGCTCTGGGCAGGAAAGACTGCTGCAGTCAAATAACCCTAGTAAGTGTGCATCCAGTCTCCTTTTGAAGATCTCCAGGGTAGATGCCTACACCACCCTTGCTGGGAGTCTATTACAGGGTCTGGTCACACAAACTGTGAATACGTTTTTCCTTATATCCAGTCTGAAACCTTATTCTAGGAGTTTATGACCATTGCTCCTGCTTTTCCCCTGGGCACTTTAGTGAATAGTTGTTCGCTTAGCCCCTGATGCTCTCCCCTGATATATTTGTAAACTGCCACCAAATCCTCCTGAAGTCTTCTCTTTTCTAGGAGGAATAGTCCCATATCTGCCAGCTTTTCCTCAAATGGCTTGTTCTTCAAGCCTCTAATCATACACATGGCTCTTCTCTGGACTCTCTCAAGCTTCTCCACATCCTTCTTGAAGTGTGGTGCCCAGAACTGGACACAGTACTCCAGCTGCAGCCTCACCAGTGCTGAGTAGAGCAGGAGAATAACTTCCTTAGTCTTGCCTGAGATGCATCGGTTGATGAATGCCAGCCGGTTGTTTGCTCTGCTAACTGTAGCATCACAATGGTGGCTCATATTCATTTTATGGTCAATTATGACCCCAGGTGCCTTTTGGATATGCTGCTAGCTAGCATAGCACCACTGAGCCTGTACGTTTGTTGAGGGTTTTTCCTCCCCAGATGGAGCACTTTACACTACTCAGTGTTGAAGACCATCTGGTTCTGGTCTGCCCATCTAACTAATTTGTCTACGTCCACCTAGATCGTCAGCCTACCCTGATGTGTGGCTGCACTTCCCCAGAACTTAGTGTCACTGACAAACTTTGCCAGTGTGGTTTTCACCCCCACATCCAAATCATTCATGAATATGTTGAAAAGCACTGGTCCAAGTACTGAACCCTGGGGGACCCCACTGGCTACCTTCCCCCAGGCCAACACAGCTCTGTCTATTAGTACTCTCTAGGTCTGACCCCGCAGCCAGTTTCCCACCCATCTGAGCATTGAATTGTTGATCCCATACTCCTCTAGTTTTACCTTGAGAGCCTCATGGGATACCAAGTCCAAGGCCTTCCTAAAGTCCAAGTAAATGATATCAACCTCATCTCTCTTATACAGGTGGTGAGTAACCTGGTCATAGAAGGACATAAGGTTAGTTAGACATGACCTACCCATGACAAAACTGTGCTGGCTGTCATTCAGAATTTTGCTTTCTACTAGCTTATCACATATTCATAGATATTAAGGTTGGAAGGGACCTCAGTAGGTCATTGAGCCTGACCCCCTGCCCCGGGCAGGAAAGAGCACTTGCAGGACTCCTTGGAGGCCTTGAGAAATTTTTCAAGAATTTTTCCTGGGATTGAGGTCAGGCTGATCATCCTGCAGTTCCCTGGGTCCTCCTTCCTCCCTTTCTTGAAGATGGGCACAACATTGGCCCTCTTACAGTTTTCTGTGACCTCTCCGGAGCACCATGAATTCTCAAAGAGGCTCACTAGTGGTCCTGTGATGACTTCAGCTAGTTTGTTCAGCACTCTTAGATGGAGTTTATCCGGTTCTGCTGTCTTATAGATATCCAGCCTCTCTAGCTGTTCTTTCACCAACTCTACATTGAATCATCCCTACTGTGACTATTCTGTATCGTATTTTCTTTCAGCAGGCTATCACTCTTAGACTGGTGGTACATTGTCAGCGTGTTTGCCCTTGAGACTGGCTTTTCCCACAATTGCCACCTGCCACGACTTCGATCTTGAATACTTTCTGGAGAGGAAGAGATCTTAAGTGCTGGTACCCACGGGAAGAAACACGCTGACTCGATCTAAGGTTAACGAGCCTTTTATTGCTTACAGCTGTTCCACTCTGACCATGAATGCCCGACCCAAGGGCCAATTACCAGGAGCCACCCAGCAGTTACTTGGGGTGATTACAGGCTGTAGATTATCAGCTAATTGACTGTCTGCTGCTAATAACTCTATTAGCAGTCAATTAACGTTGGAACCAGGGATTCCCCCTGGCCGTGGCTTGAGCTCACAAACAGAGCGTCTTTCTCCAGAGCTCGCCGCTAGCTCCGTTTTTATCTCTCTTTTTCCTCTCTCTCTTTCTCTTTTCCTCTGCCAATCTCGATCCCTCAGGACCACCGTCTGTCACCTCTTCCCTCCTTCGTCCCCATGACTCACCAGTGGAGTGGGTTCTTCAGGTAGGTAGCGATCCTGGTTTCTTGTTTTCCAAGGAGATGGCAGTCTCTGACCCTGTCAGAGCTTCTCAGTCTCTCCTGAGTAACCTCTTTGGTCCACTTTCCATCGTAGTCCGTGCCCGCAGGCAACTCTGGGCAATCTTCTCTCCCTCTTATTCTTCACTCTGGGTGCCTATTGGTTTCCTAGGGTAAGGTATTTCCTGCTTCCCAGCTGTGTTACTCCTCCTCAGCTGTTACTTTTTCTAAGTAACAGAGTCGTAGCCGGGACTCTGTTACATACATATAGAAGGACTTCAATTGTCCTTGATTTCACTTGCTAACCTGAATTCGGTAACCACATTTGCTTTTGTAATCTGCTCCCCACAGGTGTGGGCCAATCTTATGTAGTTCTCCTTGAGGCCAATTCCTAGCTTCCATCATTGGTAAACTTTCCTTTTCTTTTTCAGAAGATCTGTGACTTCCCTATTAAGCCAAGATGGCCTCTCAGCCCCTGTGCCACCGTTTTTACTTACAGGCATGGACAACTTTTGTGCACCAAGGATTGTGTCCTTGAAGAATGACCACTCTTCATCCACACTGTATCCCTGAGATCCACAGTCCTGTAGGGCAATACTCACTGAAGTCCTTAGCTTATTTAAAGTCAGCTTTTTCAATGTCAAGAACTCGTACCTTACTGACAAATTTCTGAGCCCTACAATTGACATTGAAAGTATCATAGTATCATAGTGCTTAGGGTCAGAAGGGACCTAAACAGATCATCAGGTCTGAACCCCTGCCCCAGGCAGGAATGGGTGCCAAGGTCATATCACCCAGGCCAAGTATCTGTCCAGCCTCCTCTTTAAGACCCTGAAGGTAGGAAAGAGTATCACCTCACTTGGGAGCCCATTCCAGAGCCTGGCAGTCCTAACTGTAAAGTTTACAAAAATAAGTGATATTTGTAAACTGTAAAGTTTACAAATATAAATGATAGTGTCATGGTCACTGTAGCCTAGGTTACCCTCTATAATCAGATCACTCACCAGATCATCCTCCTCCACAAACACAGATGCCTGCCCCACCTCCATCCCCAACAGCAGAGTTCCTCCTTCCCCAACAACAAAGCCCTTCTGCCTCCTTCCCCCAAAGCAGACACTAACCCCCACTTCCAAACCACAGAGCCCCTTCTTCCTCCCTGACCCACAGAGCACCTCCACCATCTACCCCCCACACTATCAATAAAGCACACTCTCTTCCCCATGCAGACTATGTACAGTGTGCTCTGTGTGTCCTCCTTGGGTGGGGGGCAGTGGAGTGGGGGCACATAGGGGGTGGAGCCTGGGGACAGGCACCCAGCACCCCAGCATCTGGTCACACCACCGCAGGTGCACATACTGTGGCGAGGCTGGTGGTCAGGGGGATCACCCAGGGGTGAGGGAGGCCTCTGCTCTGCTGGTGTGACTGGCTCCCCATCCTACAGCCAGTGGACAGCATCAAAAGGGCACAGGCACAGTGCTGGCCCCACTGCAAACAGCTCCTGCTTTGGGGCTACATGGATCCAGGGTGAAGATCAGGGCATGGCCCAGGTAGGGAAAGCAGGATGCTAGCAGTTGGGGGGCCCAGGGTGGGTGCTGGGGAAGGAGGACCTGGCTGCTGGAGGCATTATTTCACCTCAGCCCAAGCCCACAGAAGCCCTGTGGTGGGGCAGGAGATGGATGCCAAGGGGCATGTGAGGCTATGGCCAGGAGCTGGGCAGCAGGTGGCACAAAGGTGACCGCCAGGATGGTGTCCAGCACCCAGTGGTCCTCCTTCATGGCCTCCATTGCCCGGTTCACCATGGCAGCCGGACGCTCCTGAGCCTCCAGGTCCTCACCTTGAGGGCTAGAAGTTTGTCCCAGAATGCCTGGTTCACCAGGTCCCTTTCCCACTCATGCCTGATGTCCTCCACACCCCAGACCTGCATGTCTGCCAGCTGCTCCTCCACCATGATGATCAGCCAGTCCAGCAGCCAGGTCCAGTCCTGGGTCTGCTGTTACCAGAGCCAGTGCATATGGAGAACCCCAGCCAAGGCTGGTGGTGACCCTTAAGGTGTATCCCCATGTACAGCTGGTGCCTCTCCCCCACATGCAGATGCTGGACCTGCAGAGCTGGGAGAAAGAGGCTGTTTGTGAGAATTTGAAACATTTCTGAGATAACATGCACTATACCGGGGAGGGGGGAAGGGGTGCACTGCCCAACTGCCCAACCTCAAATTGGGGGTCATGTGTGTACAGGTGCCCAGGGACCATAGTAAGTTGGCTGGGCAGGCCCTAGCACAGGTGAACATCAGCCAAGCCCCGCACCCCCACTCATTCTGCAGGGGCAAGTGGGCTGCTGGGTTCTTGTTGTAGGCAGCCTGCCATTCCTGCCCCTTTCCTAGGCTAGGGCAGACCTGGATCCTGGCAGCACCTGCTGCCACAGGTCCATACTCAATCCCCACCTTCTATTCCTGCAGGCCAGGCTGCCTCTTCCATTGCCCCCAGAACCACAGTGCCTGGGCTCAGAGGGCAAGGGGCTCCCACCTGATTGGGACACAGAGCTGGTAGTGCCTTGCCCTCCCCACATGGCGGGGGGGGGTGCTGTCTGGAGAGGTGCTCCAGGGCTGCCTCTCACCTCATGCCCACCCTGTGCCCAAGCATGCTCTTGTTGAAGGTGTCTCAGGCACACTGAGAAGAGCTGTTTGTTCAGACCAAGGGTTGCCTGACTCATGCCCTGCTGCTGCTGACTGCCATGATGCCTCAAACACATCTGAGAACCTGGCATGGGACACTAAGTTTTGATGGTGCAGTAGGCAAGCCCACACTACCCTGCAATGTTCACCACCACCCAAAAGGGTACCTGTGCTTATGCTACATGTCCCTGTCCCCCCACAGCCAAGGATGGCATCACCACTGTCATTGCCATGTGAAAGGCCCATGCCTGCCTAGTTGAGGGGTCACAGTCTGCTCAATAAAGTTTTGTAATGCTTCCTACCTCCCTGTATGCTGTGGGGGGAGAACTCTGAGGTACAGAGAAAGCTCAGCCAGGCCAGCAGGGAGGGGAAGGAGAAGGGTCATGGGCAGGGGGTAGGACTGGAGCAGGGAGAGCCCTTCCCTAAGTGCATGGTTTACTGGGCAGGCAGGGCAGGAAAGCCTGGTGGCCCAATTCTGTCCCTGCTGGTGGTGACAATGTGAAGCTCCTGGCAGTGTCCTGGAGTGCAGGGGTGTGGTGCCTGGCTGCTCAGGCAGGGCCCCCCTGCAGTGAGGAGCTGGAGCTGCTGAGGGCAAGTGGTGCTATGGCTGCTCACCCAGAGCTGGTGGGACAGGCACCGACCCAGGTTGCCAGAGCTACTTGATAATGATGGGGGTGGGGACTGTGGCAGAAACAGGCTCCTGGTGCCCTAAGAGGCCCTCCCCCACTGATGCTTTATTGTAGCTGCCAGTCCACATTGGAGGCTTGGCAGGCCACCCATGCTGGCATACATACATAGCATTGCTCCATCCAGGGTCCCAGGGCATGAGGATCTGACCATCTTCCACATAAATAGCGTGGACTTGTGGGCACCCCCAAACAGCAGTTGTGGTCAGTGATGATGAGCCACTGCCTGTAGGGCCTTGACCTTTATGTGGCATTGGCGTGCTAACCTGTCATGACCATGCTTGCACATGTGGCCTGACAGGTCCTCATAGACGTGGATTTTGGAGTGCCCACCCTGAGAGAACTGGCTCAGGACCTCAGCCTCTCCCCACAGCACCACAAAATAAATAATTAGATATTAGTCAGAAAAAAATAATTAGATATTAATCAAATTCATAATTAAAGCTGGGATGTTAGATGCATAACATATACATACATGTATACTTTAATTTTTATATTCTGAATTTATTGGATTTGGCAGTTATACCTTTTAATAATATTCTTGACATCACAGCTATGTCTGTATCCTGCCACTCCTTGTTACAGTTAACATCTGATATAAAACACTTGTATACAAACAGCAATTTTGCTTTTTCATTACTCAGTACACATATAAAGACTTCATCTTGCAGACTAAATACTAAATTAACTTCAGGATTCATTAGACAATGTAAAAGAGAAGATAGCATCAGGAATAAGTTAAAAATGAGTTGTTTCACCATTTCAGGTTTTAGGAATGGCTTCTTTTTTCTAATTCTAACTGATGTCAAAATGGAGACCCGATGAAATAAATTACTAAGTCGGTTTCAAACTACATAATGAAACCTGTGTTTCTATATACATGCACATTTTACAAAGTGTGCAAAGTATACATGAAAGTATACCAGCCCCCAGACAGAGGTTCTGCTTATCCATCATTTATCATCATCACCATATTCAAAATATAGTCAAATTATGAAGAATTATTCTTTTGGAATGGATACAGCACAGTATAAAAGGTTGATGCACAGATATCTGTTTGTACCACAAAAGATGTTTAAATGTTCTTATTCCAAGTGTTTCTCAGAAACATGCTGTGACAATGAGAGTGGAATAAAATGGCAAAATTAATATTCATTTTACTACTTTAATGTCAGCCACACTCTGCCCAGTGAACCATCCTAAAACTTTCAAATGGTTGTCACTGGGCTCATGCCACAAAAACATCTTTCTTTTCTTCCACATACTAATCAGAAGCAAGAACTGAAAAGTCCATGGTGCAGATTTGGCATTATTTGATCAGAGACAGTTTTGATATCCAATTGATATAATTGAAGATTCGTGGTTCTAAGCTTTCAAATGCATACAGGATCTATTTTAGAGGGTCCATATTCATCTCTTTTAGGCCTCAAAATTTTGAACTTCTGGTCACAATGATCAGCTTGGAAAAAAAAATATTTGCGATCATATTTTGAGCTTTGTACATTTGTTAGTTCCTCAAGGAACAGTGCTGTGAATGTTAGAGAAAGCAATCTGCCTCTGCACGAGTTGTGTGTACAGAAGGTCGATCTGAAGGCTTTCTTTGACCAGAGCTGGAAGATAACAATATGCAACCTCTACCCCAAACTACAAAAGACATCAGCATTGTTCTAATTCTGCTGATGCTGCCACTTGTAAGGGCAAAGATCTATCACATGAGACCTTGAGGGATATTGTCTGGGACAGTTTGAAAAATTCACACAAATGCTGTTTTTGTTTTGCCTTTTTTTTCTACCTGGTGGATTTAATGAAACACAAAACAACCAGTCCCACTGAGAAGATTAGTCAAAACAGATTTGAATGGCCCTCCTGAGAGCCAAAGGGCAAAATCTGCTAATCGAGAGAAATATCATGGGACTTCAGCAGGTCTGAGTAATGCCACCTTTATAACTGAAATTCAAAACACGGTGTAGAGCAGCCTTAGTACTCCCAAGTGTCTTGCAGCTTAGGGAGGAAATCCTACCAAACTCTTCTGAAATACTACACAGTTTAAAAAAGCTTCATTTATACAACTGTGGAGAAATTGAGCACTTTTCTGCTGAATATTTCAAGTAATTCCAAGGAGGCTCTGAAATTACATGCTAGAAAATATTATTACTATGAGGGCTGGTGGTACATTTTTGCCCAGCTGTCTTCAGAAAGTCCTGTCTTTATTCCCCCATTTTCACAGTCCATGTATTAACTGATGAAGCTTGTTTTTGAGACTATAACACAGTCATATATTCATTAGCATATGTAATCTTTATTCTAAGTGTTTGTTTCTTTACTGCAGTTGCAGAATAATGAAAATGCCATGTAGCCTGTCTATAGAGGGAACCCCACTGCTAAAAGTCTATTATGTACTCCATGTTGTTCCAGTAATATGTTTATTTGGGGCACATCCAAAAAGACATGAATGGTTCCCAGTCATCAGATTGTCTTTCCAGCAGTTTCTTGATAATAAGGAAGCTAGGCCAAATATAGCACACACAGCCAGCCCCTCTGGATGCATCTCATTGAATCTTGGCCCTCTTTTTTAGTTCTGTGTCAGTAGTGTTTGGGTGGGGGGGGAGGAACCTATAATGTGCCTTCTACTAACATTCGCTCCAGCTTAATGTATTTACAAGATGGATGTTTAACATTAATTGCAATATAATACAATGTCTTTTCTACTGGCTTTGAATTTCTTATATGAAAGCAACTGACACAATATATTTCAAGGCTTACCACAAGTTGTTTGATATTTGGATAATACTATAAAGTATTTTTTTTAAATAAGATTACAATCCACTTCAAATATATTAGTGTGCAAGCTTCCCTCCAAGCTGTGCATGTGTGTGGCCACGCATGCTTTAAAACCATGCCATACACAAACATATTAATGCTGTGCACCCATCCGGAGAGGAGCTGGACAACGACCTGGCTGTGGAGCATAGTGGAGGCACTGGGGTGGGCACCAGACACTTACCAGAGGGAAGCTCAGGCAGCAGTTACTCCCCAAGGCCATGTGCTCCCAGAGGCAAGGTGGGGCTGGGGGCTGGGGATGGGGGCTGGCACCGGGGAACTGCTCCGCTTCCCAGCCCCGATGCCATGTGCTTCCATGCTCCCGGAGACGAGGCGGGGGCCGGGGCTGGGAAACTGCTCTGCTCCTGGAGGTGAGGCAGGGGCTGGCATGGACTCTACTGGCACTGGGAAGTGATTTGCTTACAGACCGCTAACTCCTTAGAGGGAACATCGTTAATGTGATACAGTAAGCCTGCTTCACCTCTTAGGAAACAGAGGTGTGTGTCCATAGTAACCCTGTCCATTTCTGGAAGCAACTGGCAGCCCGTGAGCTGAAGTCTTCAGGCTTCCTTTCCCTTCTCTGGCTTCTGCCTCCTGCCCCTGCCCCCGTGGGAGTGATGTGGCTTGGCGTAGCCCACAGAAGCTTTCAGTTGGGTAGGGGTGCTGGTAAGGCTTGGTGGGGGCCCACATGATGGAGATGCCTTGCAAGGCACAGGAGTACTGGCAGAGTGCAGCAGGGGAAGACGGGGGGGTACCACCTATGCTGTGCAGCATGGTAAGCAGATCGCATGGCCTGTGGCCAGGGGGGACCTGTGGTCCATGGCTATGCAGAAGTTTGGATAGCCCTGTTTTCTGCTTTTTGTACTGCTTACCATCATCCAGGGACACACTATACTGTATTACCGGTAATGTAAGCAGTGGAGGGCATTGAACCCCAAATGCCAAACCCCAGAATGTGCCATGGATAGATGTATATTTAAAAGCTCCACTCCCATCTCCACTCCCTACATACACACCCAAGCACTTCAAAATAGCCATGAAGGTATGCAATAGCATTGCTCTCCTGTCAGGAGCTAGAGAGAAGCAACCCCTGCATGCCTCTGGCCTCTGAAGGTTCACTCACTGGTTGTCTGGGGTGGGGGCAGAGCAGAGGATCACTGACCTCAACAAACATTTGAAGAAATGTTTAAAAAAAGAATCACTTCAAAGATGTTGGGGAAGAAAGGGGGAGGGGTTGCGCTCTATGTCAATGAGCAATATACATCAACCCTTATCAAGACGGAATTGAAGGAGGAGAAAGTAGAAGGACTATGGGTTAGGTTACATGCGGGTCAAGGAGAAAAGGATTTGGTGGTAGGGGTCTGCTACAGACTCCTACACAAGGGGAAGTGCTAGATTTGGGGCTTCTGAGGCAGCTCTCGGAGACCATAAAAACTAAGGAGGCGGTAGTCATGGGGGACCTAAACTACCCAGACATCTGCTGGGAGACACAGACAGCAAAGTCCCACCGTTCACGCAGGTTC
>NW_005841838.1:2415817-2416801 GCF_000455745.1 Alligator sinensis
GCGAATTGGCTAGAGGGTCACACCCAGAGAGTCATAGTGGATGGGTCGGTATCGACCTGGAAGGGTGTGGGCAGTGGGGTCCCACAGGGCTCGGTGTTTGGACCGATACTCTTCAATGTCTTCATCAGCAATTTGGACAAGGGAGTGAAGTGTACTCTGTCCAAGTTTGCAGAAGACACAAAACTGTGGGGAGAAGTGGACACGCCGGAGAGCAGGGAACAACTACAAGCAGACCTGGACAGGTTGGACAAATGGGCAGTGTCATGGCAGGGGTCCTCCAGGAGGGCCGCAATCTCCTTGAGGCCCCTTCCTCTGTGCCAAGTTGGCCCAAGGGCACCCTCTGATTCTCGCCCGCCATGTCTTTGCTGTTAGATAAGGTTGGGAGGCTGCCTTACGTCTTCTCGGACATGGTTCATTGTGACCTCTGTCCCCTTGGACCCCCGGACCGCTTGTGGGCCTTGTCCTGCAAATGGATGCCCTGGGCACCCTAGCCTTATGGGCTATGCGTGACTCCAACCACCCCTTATACCACGCCCCAAGCCTCACAGTTGGACTGGACGTTGTTCGGTCTCTTGGTCTGCTCTCACGCCCAACTCTCAGGCCTCCTCTATACTGCCGCCCGGCTCTCAGGCCTTCTCTGTACTGCCGCCCCCTCCTGGGGCTCTCTATGCCCACTCTTGGCCTTCTCTGTACCGCTGCCCTCTCTCCGGGCCTTCTCTGTGCTGCCGCCCCCTCCTGGGGGTGCTCCGTGCCCCCTCTGGGCCTTCTTAAGAACACGGCCCCTCTCTTGGGGCTCTCTCTCTAATGCTGCCCCTTTCCTGGGGCTCTCTGTGCCCACTCTGGGGCCTTCCCTGTGAAGTCGCCCTTCTCCTGGGGACTTCTGTGCCCACTCTGGGACTTCTTGGTCAAGCCACCTGTCTCTCGGGCCCACCGCACTGCTACCCCCTTTCTCCAGGGCTCACCGCACTACTACCCCCTCTCTCC
>NW_005841838.1:2417503-2431079 GCF_000455745.1 Alligator sinensis
ACGGAAGTGGAAAGGGATCTTGGAGTCCTAGTGGACTCCAAGATGAACATGAGTCGGCAGTGTGACGAAACCATCAGAAAAGCTAATGGCACTTTATCGTGCATCAGCAGATGCATGACGAACAGATCCAAGGGGGTGATACTTCCCCTCTATCGGGTGCTGGTCAGACCGCAGTTGGAATACTGCATGCAGTTTTGGGCGCCACACTTCAAGAGGGATGTGTATAACCTGGAGAGGGTCCAGAGAAGGGCCACTCCTTGGGTTAAGGGCTTACAGGCCAAGCCCTATGAGGAGAGACTGGGGCACCTGGACCTCTTCAGCCTCCACAAGAGAAGGTTGAGAGGCGACCTTGTGGCTGCCTATAAGTTCATTATGGGGGTACAGAAGGGAATTGGTGAGGTTTTATTCACCAAGGCGCCCCCCGGGGTTACAAGAAATAATGGCCACAAGCTAGCAGAGAGCAGATTTAGACTAGACATTAGGAAGAACTTCTTCACAGTTAGAGTGGCCAAGGTCTGGAATGGGCTCCCAAGGGAGGTGGTGCTCTCCCCTACCCTGGGGGTCTTCAAGAGGAGGTTAGATAGGCATCTAGTTGGGGTCATCTAACCCCAGCTCTCTTTCCTGCCTATGCAGAGGGTCGGACTCAATGATCTATTGAGGTCCCTTCCGACCCTAGAATCTATGAATCTATGAATCTATGTTCCTCATTTGTTGAGGATCATTTTTAAGTGCTGTTTCAGCTGTGCATGGTTGCACACTCATTGAAGAAATTCAAAGGCACATGGAACACTTCAAACACCATGTCTACTGTGGGCCTAGAGCTCTAACTTTTCCACGAAACATTTCAACAAAAATATTTGGCCTGGGGGGAGGGGGAGCGGTTTCCTGTTTCCACTGAAATAGAAAATTGAAATTCTCAGTAGAAAAAACAAAACTTTTCAGATCATCTTTGCCATGGAGTGAAAGGTAGTTTGTATGGTGGGACTTGGGAGTTTTCCTTTGTAGAAATGCTAGGAAGACAGTAAACCAGATTATGAGGTTTCTATCTTAATGATCTTGACAGAGCATCCTGGGGACTACAGGATGAAGTTGAAAGTTGTTCTTTTTGATGGAGTACTTTCATACGTATTCTGTTGAAGCTGTCTTTGCACAGTATGCTGTCAATCCTGAGGCAGAGTACAGCTTTTCACAATTCATTTGCTCCTTGCACCTGGCTTCAGTAAAGGCAGATTGTAACTTGACATGACTGCATGGAAGTGGAACGGAAAGGGGTAGAACTTTGGGCACTCTCACCTCCCCCTCATAAGTTTCAGCAAAGAGCTGGTAAGGAGTGAGGAGGGAGCAGTCATGTCATTATTTGCTTCTTATGTAGGCCAGCACAAGCTGCTCCTTCCCCTTTTTGCCCTGCAAAACTAGTGAGTAAGCATAATTCAGAGGGTTTCCTCTAAGGGATAATGGGCACATCTACACGTGTGCTTTAATGCGCAGTTGCCTATTTTACTGTGCATTAAAGTGTCATGTAAAAAAAAGTGTAATTATACCAAAACACAATAAAATAGGCTACTGCACATTCAGCGCCACTTAAAAACCATGCATATTCATTATTGGGCATTAAGACAGCCTAATGTACATTTCTTTAGTACCTCACATTGGAAGTACTAAATTTCATGAGCATGAGAAAAAGCACTTTAATGCACATGTAGGCATACCCAATGTCTCCAAGACTAGTGCAGCAATGAGCAGGGTCACACTTAAATTTTAAGTCCAGGATGGGTTTTTCAGTGGGATTTGGCATCTATTATTTTTATGTTCCTTTGAAAATACCAGTCAGATCAAATTTTAAAAGATATAATTGATTTCATTACTATTTTAGTCTATGTTTTACAAGAAATATAACTTTTACATAACCAGCAACTTCATGCTCCTAATTTTTCTATACATTGCATCCATAGTGTTTCCAGAAGTATATGTATTGTGATTTATTTCCAACCTGACAGTTAATGGGAATGTTTTGCATTTTACACTTAAAACTTTCTAAATACAAGTAATACAGTATTTGAAATACTGATTACTAAGCCAACTTCTTCCCGTATAAATTAATTTTGTGCTTAGTGAATACAATACTTCTTTTTTCAAAAGCCACTCTTTTGGATATTTGCTGAGATTTCTGGACCACCGAAATATGAAAACTATGTATAGACAGTCAAAAAACCCAAGGCTGAATCAATTCAATCTTTGTAGGTTAGTCTAAACTGCACAGATTGAATGGATAAACAAAAAAACAGTCACTCTTGAGTCCAGAAATGCAGCCATGTGCCCATAGTGACTCAGGCCAGAAGCCAGGGGGTGCTAGAGCATGTGCAGGAGCAGAGAGTTTGGGCTTAGGCTGGCCCACCCACTCTGTTTGGGGGGGGGGAGTGCAGAGGAGATGCAAAAAGTCCTGAGAAGCTGGGGAACTGAGAATTTAGTTAAATCTGGAGGGGATCTGGACTGACGTTCAATAAACTAATTTAACCTTAAGTCTAATGTTACATCCACCCAGGTTTGTCTTCAATGTGGTTGAAGGCAGTTTGTGTGCACTGAACTTCTCTTGTATTACAGATTTGAACTGGTTTCCAAGCACTTATACCAGTTTGTGTGTAATTTCTATCCATAGGTAAAAGTTCTGAAAACCAAAAGCTCTGTCTTCTTCATTGTTTAACTTATATAGATGTAGAATAAAATTGTCAACTTGGGCTGTAGTCTGTAAATGTTCAAGCTTTCTTTACTCACCAGCTAATGGTGATATCAACTTTATCCTTGCCACAGTAGTCCTAATCAACTTTAATTAACCACGCAGTGGATCAAATACTGCCCTTAGTTATATTGCTGCAAGTACCATAAACAGAAGTGCAAAATGATTTGAAAGATCAAGGAAAAGGAAATTAAGTCTTCAAATACTTACCACTAAAAGAAGGTCTGTTGAAATAAATATTATAATGGAAAAAGAAAACACAGTGTTTAGGTTTTTTCAAGACTGGGTCTCACCTCCCTGTATTCCTACTCATGAGGAGATCTCTCTTGTTGTAAATTATTACTGTTCTATTGAAGTTAATGAAACTATGCTTATTTGAACCTGCTGAGGCTCAGGCCCCTAAATTTCTAAATCTCCATCTGTGTCCAAGGCATTTCTTCCTAAACTTTAGCAGTACTTACTGCAAAGAATGGATGCACGATAGGCCCCTGAATTTTACTGCCCAGGGGGCAGTTCTGGCACCGAGCCAACTCCCTCCTCCCACCCCCAGGGGTGCAATCCCATGCAAATAGCCTGTAGAGCATATGGCAGTTAGCCAGGTTTCAGGGCATGGATGTTTCCAGGAGCTGAATATAAGGAGGGTGTGGAGGATAACAAGATAGGGGGTTGGATTGGATCAGATCTCTCACCCCCTCCCCACACTTAAAGCAGGGATAGAAGCCTGAGTGGCTCACCAGCCCTGCAGTGGCAACTTAGAGCTGTAGGTCCTTGTCAGGCCTCTGCTCACCAGCCCTCTACTGGCAAGTCCTAGCTGTGCAGGGGCAGTCAGAGAAGGTTTTTAGCTTCAAGGTGTGACTGCTTCAAATCCAAGCTAGCATTAACACTGATCAATATTTGAGCAGCTCAGCTCAATTCAGTTCAATTTATTAAGGATTCTTGCTAAAAGCCATGCTCCCCAAAACAACATAACAGACATACAACCATAATTTAAATTTAAGCAAAAATAACAGAAATTCAACTATAATAATAAAAGAGGGCCAACCGTTATAAAAGCTTTATTGCTACTCCTCGAATTAACAAAATCAAGTACAAATATGGTGATAAATCAGATCACAAATCTAAAAAACATTGTGCGTAGATCCACAATTAACACAGTAAAAATATAGTGATAAAGTTTATCGGTCATATCAACAGTAAAGGATGATTAGCTCTGATCACTTCAGCTTTGTAAGCAAAAATTGCAAGATGGTTTACTAAATATAGATCTGTTTGCTGGAGGAGCCATATTAATTTCTCTCTATTTGAGAAGTATGTCAATTTCTGCAAGAACAAGATAAATACTTTCTCCTTATGTCATTATATAGAGGACATTATAAGACATAATGCATAGTATCTCCCAAAACTCCTAGACAGGCTGGGCATCATCTTTTAGCCCTTGGAATGGAAAGTCTATGTCCAGGCAAAACAGCTGTGGACATCTGTTAGGTCCTGAGTCTAGTCAAAGAGGTTCTCCATTTTTTGCTGAGATCCAGCTGTAGATACTTTTCTCCCCCACAATCTAGTTTCCAGGGCAGATATAGCATGAGCAGCTCAAAATGCAACATGTAACAAGGCCCTGAGATGCTGAAGCTTGGAGATTCAGGATGCCAATTTCAAGATAGTGCCCTATTTTTATCAAAGATATTCAGATGCCTATAACTGAGGGTGAAATCACAGACTCTGTGGGTTATCCAGAAATCTTGATTCTGCTAGTCAGAATCACCTGTGTCAATGTGGCATGAGTCAGCTACATTAAATTTAGATAGAGATTTTTGTCCAGGGACTAGGATGGAAGGGATGAAAATAAAATGCCGGGTGATCCTCTTAAGATCTGAAAGGATCACAATTTCCACATCTTGGGTTTTTCCAAAATAAAGAAATATAAAAATATATAATATAATATAATATATAATATAATATAAAATATATAATATATAATATAAAATATAAAAATATAAATAAGAAAAATAAATAAATAGAATATTTTTTTTAAAAGAGAAAGAGAAAGAAGCCATATATTCTATGGGATCTTAAATAATGCATGTTTTGGGGCTTATACTTAATTATCCATGAAAATAACATTACCAAGTGTTCACTCAATTTCTCCCAGAAAGACCTGGGACTCTCAATTTCCCTTCCTTCATGAGGTAAATATATATTTTTTAAATTGTAGCCATGTAAACTGCGGAACAGACAGATCAGGGGTTTTGTTTCATGTCATGTAGTGAACCTGTGGCAAAATGAAATAGATTATTAGCTTTTTCACCCCATACCCTATAATGTAATTACCAAACACATTCCTCCCTGCAAATAAATAGTACTGTGTGGACTATTTTCTGTGTGTGTGGACTCCTGGAGTTCTGTCTCTAACTGCACAATCAAGCCTTTTTGGTTTCATCTGTGTGATATACAGGTAGTCCTCTGAGCACACCCCAGGCTCTGTGTACAATCTGGCAGCACAGTGGCATTACAAGTTCTAAAGCCCTATACTTTTCAATAACACAATCACTCTCTTTATAACTAGACAATGACCTGACTTCACTTTTTGTCCTACAGATCAAAATAGGGAATATTTTTTAAAGAACAAAGAGCTAAACCTGCTCTACACACACACACACACACACACACACACACACAACCTTTTGAAAGACAATACTATGAAAACTACATTAGTTCCCAGCCCCACTATGTTTTAGAAGTTCATGGGGTGTCACACTTGTTTTCTTGAGTGTGTTTTACCAACATGGCATGCTAGTTTCTACATATAGGTAGCAACAAGCTGTATTTAGCTTCATCATCCTTATATTTATATACACTGTGCGCTATTTGATATGAAATGTTTTTGTTTATATGTTAGAATATCTGCAATGTGATAATGCCTTTTTAGTGATAAACTAAGTGTTTCTTTTGCACCTGGAAAATGCTCAAAGCTGAATGGCTGAAGAACAGTAATCGCCCTTCCTGACAATGACAAATTTACATTTTAAAGGGAGAAGCTCTAAAATAAATAGGACCTGGGAACAGGCGGGAAATTAAGTGAGAGTCAGTATCTTTAGGATATTAGATTAGAATTAATATATAAAAGAATGCAAATATTCTCCGGGTTCTAATTAGATCAAGAAAGACTTCTGCTGTGGTAAGCGAAGACACTTTTTGGGGGGCCTAGTATGGGCTCCCCAAGAATTGAATGGGGAATGTATGTAAACCACCAGATAAGAAATCGTAGAAAGCTTTGCCTTGAAAGCAGTTTTTGTCTCTAGTCTTCCTGGGTACAGGGGAGGCTCTAAGCCCTCAGCCAGCTGGCTGTGTAAAGAAGGCTGACAGAAGAAATTGCAGGAGGCCATGGCAGAGAGGTAAGGGCAGACGCTGCTTTCTAAACTGTTGGGCTGCATTGGAATTGCATTCTTGGAGTTAAGATGCAGGCTAAGAATGATTATTGTTCTGATGTTTTCTTTTACTTGTTTGTTCTTACATCTCTGTATCTCAATATGTGGTTACTGATTCCTTATGCTTGTTCTTATTTTTATAATAAATCTTGTCATCATCTTTTATAACCCACTTACTGTCAGTGATAACTGATTCCAGAGCATTGACTGTATATGCAGGCCTCTTCCAAGGAAGAGGAGCTCTATCTTTCCTGAGTGCATGACTGGACAAAGATGTGATTCTTCTAGGTGGCAGAATTCCCTCTGCTAAAAACTGGCAAGACCTAGGTGAGGCAAATAAAGCCGAGATAATAAAGGTTGGGCAGGTGACCTTTGGAGCATTCAGCCTGTTCTCAGTGGTCAAGCAGCTGCTGTTACAGAGAGGTTAAGGGAAGAAAGGCAACCCTAAAAGTATGAGAACACCCTGTAAGTGTATCTCAAAGATGCAACTGGCTGCATCCAGGGTCAAGAGTGTCATCCAGTGATACCAAGTAGCAAACTGAAAAGAAAGCAGAGAAATGGGGGTTTTTTCCACTGTATTAAATTCAGCCCTAAATGAAGACATTTAAATAATGCTGCTCTAACTCAAAATGAAACCTTGAACAACCTCTGAAAGCAAAAAAAAAAAAGTACTTCTCTTTTAATTCTCTCTTCCTCACATCTACCAAACTGGGACGTTCCTTTTAATGGAGGATAGATTCTATCAGGAACCAGGAAAACAGTCAGCTCTTCAGGGCAGGAAACTCTCTTACGCTCTGTGTGTGGATAGCCTCTGGCACAACTAGGGTGACAAACTTAGCGCTTCTGTTGTTCAGAGGATCTGCTTATTAATGCAAAGTAGATAATTCATCGTATTTGCTGTGTGAAGTCTGTGGACACAACTGGCATTTACTCATTAGCAGATGGAAAAGTTCAGCCTTTTTAATATATAAAAAATGAATATGTCAATAATTTTCCCTGAAAAAGTGTCTCTCAAATGGATGAGGCAATAAAGTGTTAGTGATTGTATCTGCATCATTCTCAAGTAGTTCTTTGGAAAATATAGAAGGGCTTTCCACTATCTGTAAGAAGGAGCAGATGTGCCACATATCTTGCTACATATCTTGCTGGTTTTGAAAGAAATCCAAGAAACAAAGAATGGGTGGAGAATCTGTTTTAAATCTGAATTTCCTTGCTCTAGCAGTTGAAGCCCAACTTTTCATGTTATTTGGTGCAGGTGTTTGTAAGTTAATTATTCATTGTATCAGCTTCATATTTTATGGATTATTCTGCATCAGTCCTGGTAGTTGCCTTATGCATTATGCATGCACCTGAATCTGTTCTGGCAATAGGCATAAAAGACACAAAGGATGTCCCTCACCTGTGTGCCTCTGATTAAAAATAAGCCTTTTTGGCCCTGAGATTGAACTGAATTCTAAAGATGTCCTTCTTTGTCCCGAAACAGCAATTTAACAGCCCAAGCAAAAAATAGAATTTCTTTCCATAGCACACTCCCAAACTCTCTTTCTTCATCTTTCTGGTGATGGACAAGTTATCCTGAAACAATTTTTCTTCCAAACCTCATCCTTCTCCCTCCAAATAGTACATTATAGCTATGCTGTCTTATAAATAATTTTTACAGACAAAGCACTTTTAAAAATATGTGTTTGATTATCTCAAAATGTTGTTAGGCTTTCAGTTTTCAGGACAAAATATTTTGTAATATTTTGCAACTTTAGTGTAAAAGAAGCCAGAGAAGCCAAGGACATAATTGGTTCTCATTCCTATAAAGCTACTCATGGTATACAAAACATGATAAATAGTTGGTAAATTTAAACTTGTACTTCAAGTACAAGTGGGGGATTTTTTAAAAGTGCTAATTGGCTAATTATACCGTAGACTATCTTAGAAATCCTACACTCCTTTGTTCTCATTTAAAATGTAAATTCACATTCAGATACTCAGTCCTGACAGGCCCTATTTTTCAACGGGCTTCCAGAACAAAAAGTCCTAAAGTCATACTAACCAAGAACAAACCCAAAGTGGAGCAAAGATGACAGTGGCATAAGTAGGCATAGCAAGGGTGCTGTTCCACTGCAGCCCCTCTTGATTGGTAGACACAATCACTTGGGAATTGTTACTATTGAGGTAAGATCAAAAAAACCTGATCAAAATAATCTAATTTACACCAGGAACTGAACTGGCCCCTGTGTGCACACTGGAGCATACAGTGACTTCTGTCACACCATTTGACTTTGCATTTGCCACATGCAGCTCACTCAGAGGGGTTAGAGCATCTAATCCTTTTATTTATGAACAGAACAGACTCAACTGGCTTGTGCAGCAAGGTTTGTTCAAGGCACTCGCTGTGGGCCGTTTGCAAGTCTATGAAGTACAACAGTCTCTTTTACTCCTGAGTTTTTTTGACCACCACAATGCATATCTAATTTTTCCAGGCACAAAAGGAACAAAGGTAAGAAATCCTGAGAAAGGAGGGTTCTTGAATGGACGTTGTGTTTCTTACTCACATTGATTTTCAATTTTTTTTCTTTCTTTCATAAAGCATTCAATATTTTCTCAGTTAGTACAAGAAGTCCTTATGGGTAGAATTTGCAAAAGTGCCTAAATGACTTAGGCACAATCTTACTGACAGTCAACAGGTCTTGGGCTCCTAATTCACTTTGCAAAATGAGAATTACGGTCTTTTACCAGGCACGCACTTCAGAAAATATTACTCATTTCTGTTTGTTTAATCAGACAGTACTGGTATTCTTGCACTGCTGCAGAAATAATGTCCTCATAGTCCCATAATAACAGAGTTTATACTCCAAAAATGTTTCCAAGCACTGTATGACATTTTAAGTCCATTGTTCAGGGAGAAAAGCAGAGCTTAAAAGAGTTAATATCCCACCCTAAATCAAGTTCAATTTGGGAATAGAAGATTGTCCCAAGTTCCTGTCTAATTTCTAAATCCTTTATATTGTTTCCCATAATCTTAGGTTTGTCTTTAATGAGCCGTGTCTTGCTGACAGAGTTGCATATTGGATTAGTCTTGATTGAACCTTACCTATTTGGAAACAACCAGTCGTGGCACATATCTAAATTCATTCCTGGTTATAGCATCTTCCACTATATGACAGTGCAGGACTGTAGGAGTGGCAAACTCCAGCAACAAAATGTGGTCAGGCAATGATGCATTGTAGCCAACTCTCAGGATATTTGGTATTTTTATTAAATCCCCAGGTGCTGGAGGTACACGATTACTTGAGAATCTCCGTGTGCATTTTTTTTAATATAATTTTTCTAGCCCTCCTTGTAGAGTAAATCTTGAAAGCAGGAATTATAAAGGCTCAAACCTCTAATTTCTTATTTTAATATTTCATGATTTTTTAATCTTTGGAGTTGGCAATCTCAGATGGTATTGAAAACAGGCGATCATTTGCTAACTGTAGCCGGCACTAGGCTAGTAGGTTTGGGCACTGGGAAAGCTGTGTACTTAGCACATCTTTCCTACAGCCTCTACTTCATACAGCTCTTGTCGGTGTCTTGGCAGAGAGCCCCAAAAGGTATGCATCAATGTAAACACTGCCTGCAGTTCCCCTGGTGCAATGCAGCAAAGTGAATCCATCTTGCAGAGTTCTAGGAAAGCAAAGATTTGCTTTTTTTTCTCTGTGCAAATGCTGGAGAGAGAAGAGACAAGCAGAAGTGTCTCTCCCTTCACAGCACATTCATGCAGAAATTAGAAAGATATTGGTTCTCCTTGACTTTAGGAGAATGGGCTACTGATCACAGAAGTGCCCCATAGCCTCAGATGTGCACGTCTGTTGGCATCGTGGTAAGGGTCATGCCCTTTTGTGCAGTGTAGTGCATGGCCTTCTAGTATCCAGAGGCACCTCTGCCTGCAACTGGCCTCCAGTTACAGGATGCATCACTAGCTCCTACCTTGGGTCCTTCCACCCTACAGACAACTGAGATTAGAATGAGTCCCAGTTTTAAAAATCCTATTAAACAGAGTCATGGGGCCCTCCCTTAAATGCATACGGGGATTGAAACTTGAAAGATTTGTCAATAATATTTCTGAAAAATGCAGCAACTTTATTTTAAGGGCTAAAAGCAAAGACAGCTTAATCAGGGACCGATCTTTGAAGGGTTCTTCAATCATAAGGAAGTATTTTAAAGAAAGATGTAGCAAAACATATATAAAGAGACATAAATAGCAGCCTCCTGTGCTCTTAGTAATTGTTTTGCCTCCTACTTCTGCAAACCTGGGTTTAACAGCATGCAAGAAAAGCGTGAAGTCAATTATAACCATGTGACATCACATCTTGGTCCAAGAGAACACAATCAGCTTCCTGCATTGAAACTACTACTTATATTTAACATAGACTGAGCAGGATTTGTTCTGATTTTACCTCCCTTGTCTTTGGCTGAGAGGTTAGTTGTAGGCATTGTGGAATCTGACAAGCTTTCTGCAACATCCAAGAAATTCCACAGACAAGAGCTCTGAGTGTAATGCAACTTGTCACATAACTCTGAAAGGTATAAAGAAACTTGAAGCTAGCCAATATCGTCCAGCCCCATTTTTACTCCATGACCGCCTTAATATACTAAAAATACCTTGTGTGACTGTTTTACCCAGGGTCCTTCACTGTTTGTAGGCTGTGACACTTCCTCAAATCAAACTAAGGAGACAAGAACGTAAAAATAAATTTACACTTTTCCACATGGGGGAGGCATGTACAGTCATAAGACTTGACTAAATACCCTACCAATGTGGAATTGTTTGCTTTTATCTTAGTGTTAGAAGTACCAGGTGACGTGGTTTGCATCTTCTGGTGTTCGATGAACAGAAGATGAACAGATGAACAGAAGAGAAAGCAAACTTTTTAGCTTAGCCTTGTTGAAGGGAAGGGAGGGCTGCTCCAGCACCCCCCCCCCCAGCTTTTAGCCTGACCCACTGCAGGCATGTGACTGCATTTCCTTAGTCTATGCACTTGCAAATCGGTTCAACGTAGGCAGATTAGACTAACCTGTAAAGAGTGAATCAATTCAGGCTCAGGCTTTTTGAATATCTGTCCCTAGCCTAAGTGAATACTGACAACAGATTTTGGCCACCTGCAGGTGGCCTGATGTTGATGTGTGCCCTGCTGCCTCTAATTTCCACCAGCTAACTTTGTCTCAAAATGTCTGAACCAGGGTTTTTTTTCTCCACATTCTCTTTGAGCTGAGAAAAGTGCATTTGCCAGCTGACAAACATTAAGCATAAGGAAACAGTTTTCATTATGGGCCAACTCTTGTTTAAAGTATCCACAGCTCCCCAGTGCATGGGAAAAAAAGTACCATCAGCAAATGAGACTCTGGAGGAAGAAACATTTTTCATTTGCAAGGTTAATTTTATACAGCAATTCCTTAGGGCCAGATTCAGTGGGGCTACTCATGTGAGTATGAACTTCTGACTTCAGTTGCACAGCAAGGGATTCATCATGTGGCCTTAAGCTACAGTTCACCTCTATAAAAGACCTTCTATAAGAAATATTTAATAAGAGGTGACAATGATTCACTATTCTGGTATTAATAACCCCATTGATATTCTTACTGATATTACCATATAAGATCAATTTCTTTTCCATTTATTTTTGATACGACAAACCTTAGCCCATAATCACACTGTAAATCTATTTTTTTTTAATTTATATAACTGTAATGTAATTATAGGTGCCTACAGCATTAGTTATGCCCTTTTAATTAGCTTGCTGAATGTTTTCAGTCATATCTGTAATCCAATTAGGAAGTTTTCATTTGGAACTGTACACCCATTATCATATAAAGGTTTCAGCACTGTTACGGACTGATCCAAAGGATGTTAAAGTTAATGGAAAGGCTCCCATAGGTTTTGAATCAGTTCTTTAAGAAGGGAAGAGAAGAAGAGAAGAGAAGAAATCACAAGATTTATCTTGTGAAAATCATGTTGACTACTCTCTGCAGCAAAGATGTATTCTTCTAATACATGCTGTATTTCTCTTATTTAACAAGTCTTGAAAACCTAATTGTCCCATACAAACACAAGGCATATAGGCAACTAGCTTAGGAAGCAATCCCAAAATCAACAGAAGTTTTGCCATTGATTTAAGTGGAGCAAGACTTTTATACTCATAGGGCATGTCCAGACGAGCGCGCATGTGCCTCTTGCCCGCCTCAAACCCCTTTGATGGGGCAACAGGCACGTGCTGAAAGGAAAAATGTTCCCCACACTGCCACAGCTGGCCCCTCCTCCTGCCAGCCCCCCGAGCCTCCCGACTCCTGTCCTGGCTGGCCCCATCCCCTCAAAGCCCCCCAGCCCCATAGTTTAAAGAAACAAACCCCTCCCCCCAGCACATACCAACTGCCATGTGGCTGACTGGGGCCCAGCCCGCACAGTGCGGGACAGGGTGACAGCCCCAGCGCCCCCAGCTCAGGCCAAGTTTGCAGCACGGGGAGAAAATTGTTCTGCTGCCAGAGCATCTCTGTGTTTGGCCCCTCACCCTGGTACTTAAACACACAGCTGGCCAAACCACATGTTTCAGCACCAGGGCTCCGGTGCCAGTGAGTAAGGGGTCGGGGGGCTGGAGGAGGGGGGAGGGGACCATGGGGGGGACCCCCTGATGGCCCCAGAGCCTGGCAGATGCACAGCAGGTCACAGCCAGGCAGCAGCCTCCACTGCCGGACTGCTGCAGTGGGTAGAGGGTGCAGGGGACTCTCAGGGCTGCTTCAGCATTCCAGCTGGCACAAGGGGTAGTGTCCCCAGGCACCAATCAGCTGGGCCCCAGAAGCTCCTGCGAGCGATTAGCCCTGAGCTACTTGCCAGGGTGGCTTTTTATACTGCTGGAGCTAGGACAGGGCAGGGTGCTGGCCCCAGGCTCTAGCTCCCCCTGGCTGAAGATCTGGGAGGAACCAGGCAAGGTTATTTTTCCCCTAGTGGCACAATTTGCTCCACAACAAAGTGCCTGTCTGAGCATGTGCGCTGAAGCAAAAAGCCCCGGCTCAAATTTCCACCGCTTCTATTTGAGCTGTTGTAAGTGCACGTCCACACCACCCAACTTGCACCCCCAGGGCCCCATGGCTACCCCCACAACCCCAAGCACTGTCACTTAAAAAAAACCCCCAGAAAAAAACAGAAAAAAATGGGGAAAAAAAGCCGCTGCTTACCTTAGAAGCAGAGGTGGGGGGGCTCCAGGGCCTTCTGGTACAGCCCATGGGCAGCAGAGGACAGTGCGGGGGCAGGAGGGTCTGGGCTCGGGCCTCTGGGGCTGTCAGACTACACCCACTGTGCAGGCGGGGCCCCAGTCAGCCAGACTGCTGGTAAGTGCCAGGGTTTGGGGGGGTTTAAACTATGGGGGGGCAGGGATCAGAGGGGCTTGGG
>NW_005841838.1:2431153-2446810 GCF_000455745.1 Alligator sinensis
GCCAGCCAGGGCAGGGGTCAGGGCAGCTGGGGGAGTTGGCAAAGCTGTCTGAGGTTCCCCCCACGGTCACCTCGCCCCTCCTCCCGCCCCCCCGACCCCTTATTCACCGGCACTGGAGCCCTGTTGCTGAACACGTGGCCTGGCTGTCCATGTGTTTCAGCACCAGGGTGAGGGGCCAACCATAGAGCAGCTCTGGCAGCCAGAGCATCTCTGTGGAGGACTTAGCCTCTGGTTGCCTTAGGGTGTGGTTCAGGCCATTTTTTAGTTTCTATTTTTTTTTTACCCTTGGATATGCTGGGGTCTAATTTTCTCCCCACGCTGCAATTTTGCAGTGCAGGGAACATCTTTTCGTTCCTACACGTGCCTCTTGCCCTGCCTCAAAGGAGTTTTAGCCAGGGCAAGAGGCACATGAGCACTCATCTGGACGCGCCCATAGACTTCTTCTCCAGGACCAAGTCCCAGCGAAACCAATGTAAAGACTTGCATTGGTTCCAATGGATTTTAGATAGTGTTACCTGGAGGAATGGTATTTCTTTCATTAAAAATATAAGCTCTACCTCCTTATGCTAGGCAATTTCTGTCCTGGTATCTGAAACTCCCAGTATCTGATCTTTAGGATACTGTGATGAAGTCATTCCTAATCCCTCCACCAAATCAAATAGAGATGAGGGTTGGAATAGATTACATTTGAAATTACACAGTGATTTTCATCATTGTGCAGTGCCTTGAAGACATTAACTACATAATAATTAAATATTGATATTTGCATGATTAATGTTTTGTTGTTACATTCAACAAAAGAGAAAGAGAAAAAACATTGGCAGAAATTATCCACCTTGGAAAGAAGCCATAGGTTTGTGGATATTTACGCTGTAATTATTATCAGAGATGTGTGGTATTAAAAACCCACCATCTGTTTAGAAACCCACCATGTTTAGAAACACTTTACCAATGTGAATTAGTGTGGTTTCTGAAGGTGAGAATGCTGAATATAATTTTAGAGTCACCCTAAATCAATAATGTTGGTACTGTTAAAACATCATTAATAGGTGGGCCATCTTCGAGAACAAATATGTTTTTAGAAGTCACGTTCCTTATTGGCCTTCCTCTAGGCATCACTGATCCATATGTTGTAAATTACTCTAGCTCCACTGCATTTAGAGACATATCATGCCAGCAGTCTATCCATACAACCACTTTGCACAGAAGGTACACAGGATCTTAAGGAAAAGTGACTACTAGGTAGCTATAGTTTAACCCCAACAATTTAAATTTTCTCCATTGATATCTTGTTGCATTCTGTCACTTTGGGAATTACCTTTGTTAGCTCATTCCTATGAAGGCAGAAAAAACACCAAGAATATTCAGCCATGAGAAAGATAAATCTTGAAAATTACCAGAGCCAGTACTTAGCTACATCCATTAGAAAAAGTTTAGTGACTAGGTGTTACATTAATTACTAATTTACAGTAGGTAAGGATATCCTACATATTTCCAACAATGGGGTTGTTTTCTAGTTATGTACCTCTGTGATATCAAGGATGGTAGTTTCTGAAACAGCAAAAGATTCTCCTATCAGACTGATAAGATCATAAGATCATAGAAAAGTAGGGCTGAAAGAGACCATGCAAGGATATCTAGTCTAGCCACCTGTTCAATGCAGGACCATCCCTTACTAAACCATCCCAGCTAAGTGTCGTTCAAATCTTCTTTTGAAAGTTTCCAAGCATGGAGAATCCACGGCTTCTCTAGGTAGCCTGTCCCAAGGCCTGACCACTCATAATCAGAGTCATGGTCTAATCTATCTTTTTACTCCTGATTCTAAGTCTTCTCAATATATGCAGTATATTCAGTTAGTTTATGGCTAAAAGAGGCAATTTATACATTTTTAAAGTTGTTCTCCTTATAACAGGAGTTTTGATTGTGAAATTGTTTTTTGATTGTGTTGGATTTTTTTCCACTTGAATGGAGAGAAGTAGATAATTACATAGAGAACCAAACACCCTACTAGAAGGCCTTACAGGTTATTGAGAGGAAAAGAATGAAGGAGAAGAAATGAAACACAGAATTGAAACGTATCAAAAGTGTGTCAATAACAGCTGAAGGAATGTGTCTTTCTCTGATGTCTGGATTTTTCTGGCTGCACTGAGGCAGTATGTTGCAGTGAGCACCTTGGCACAGCTGCCTTTACTTTCTTTGTACTTTTCACAGAGGTTTTTTGTTTTACTGATCTCCATTCAAAACTCACCACAGGATTCTGTGAAGTAAGAACGTCCCTTTAACATAAAGGATATGTTGGCAGTTCTTTTGTGAGATGGTTACATGCTTACAGCAAATGCTCCAAGATATGTTTCTGCTACATCCTACTTGTGAGCCCATTAAATCCAGCCTGAAATGCCATCCTTAATATTCCCAAGTGTATTCCAGTGCTGCGGATCGTATATACATTAAGCTCAATCAATAGGTATAGCTCAATTCTGCTCAGGAAAGAAGGAATCACATGGGAAGGAATCAAAGTTAGCTGTGTAACTTCCCCCATCATGTAGTCATGCATTCCCAAGAAAGTTAGTATAGCCTCAGGGTTGTTTTACCTTGCATTTGCAACAACTATCTCCAACTGCTCTGTAAAGATTAAATGGAGACTGGCTTCACTTTGGCTAGAGACAGAAGTTATACATAACTTGGGTTAAGTGATTAGAAATTGGTTTAAACCTCTAACAGAATAGAAGTTTAGTGCACATAAACCAGTTTCAAAATAGCCAAAACTAGTTTAAGATAAACCTAGTTGAATACAGTATCAGACTTAACTGATTTAGGTCAAAACGGTTTATGGAACTTCTGTCCCAGACCTTTGGGTCTTTCCCCAACCAGACTCCTGACAAGATCTGAAAGGTGGGAAGGGATACTCTAGGGTGGGAATACATAGGGTTGGCCCACATTTTCCAGATGTACATTCTCCTAAGGGAGCTCTTGGAGAGCTGGCTCAGACTAATGTGAAGAGAAGAAAGAGAAAAGAAGCCATAGCATGGGTTGTAATGTGGCCTCCCTTGCAGGGGTTCTCTAATCTTTATAACTGTCCCTCTACTACAGCCTTCTAATCCTCTAGACCTCCAAGATCACTCCACATCTCCATTTTCTCAATGCACAAGATCAGATTACAACTCAATATATAAAAACTATAACTTTTAAAACCATTTTACATTGTTATACCAACCTAAAAATATAGACACATAGACTTTTAAAAAATATATTTTAAAAGTACTTTTTTAAGAAGTCTGCTTAGTCTTCCTGACTATGTTCTAATTTCTGTAGTGCTTCCTTCTGTAGCTGAGCTTTCCCACAGACTTCCTGGAGAAGGAGATTCATTTTTACTTTCTGACACTGTGGGTGCATCTACATGTAAATATTAATGTAATGCAATAAACTCCAATGCAATTCACGCCACTGTTTATTGCTCCTGGACACAGCATTACATGTGTTCCTGGATCCACAGCATGTTGAGCTGGGGTGGTGCAGACCTGGCTGGCAGGGAACCCAGGTGGTCAGCCTGCCACCTCAGGACCGCTCCATCCTGGCTCAATGTACTGCAGAGGGGCTGCTGGGGCTCAAGGATGCTGTATTGAGGGGCTGCCTGCTAGCCCCTCATGCCCCAGCCAGCCCCAGTCACCATCTACACATGTATTGCGGTGGAGTAAATAACTCTGTAGTAGGATAGTACTTGTATCAGGCAGTAATATCCTATGGCATAGTTAATTAGTTTATTCCGGCCTAATAGCTCTACACATGTAAACAGTGGTGCTTTACTGTGAAGCTAATTAAACAACTTCATAGTAATCATGTAAATGCCCCCTGTATGTCTCTGTGCCTGATCCTTATGTTAAGGGGGAAGGTACTGAAGGTAGACCCTATGCCTCTAGAAAAGGCCTTCTGGAGTTTCCATGAAGTAGGACCTAGGACTGCCCTGCATCACATGGGCTGTTCACAGCCATCACAGGTTATGACAATTTTTTTCCGCATCTCCAATTTTCTTTGGAATTGGGAAAACCTTCCTCAGACACCCTCGTTGTAGATTGCTATCTGTTTTTTGCAGATCTCCATACCAGGATCATTTATAATCTTTTGCAAGGATTCCAGTAACTGTAGGTCCAGTATCTATTTTGAATTTAACAATTCAGCCACTGAGATTTATATTTGTGTACATAAAGGTGTTAGCTCTTTTTCCGGGAATAGAGTTCCTAGTAGTATAGACTTGTTATCTTATGCTAATTTCCCTTTCTGAATTATTTCCAGTGTCTTTTCTTGTGACATCTCCTACATCCTGCTTGTATTGCTGGATATTGTTGCCAGTTGTGACTCGGTGCTTTGCCAGATGCTCCATGACTTTCACTCCCTTTACTAGTTATGTTTCTTGACCTTCTATGCATCATTTTTGCTCTGCTTATATGTTTTGTCTTAGAATTGGAAAGGGGAGCCTTCCATCTACCTTGTGTATTAACCACATCAGGATTATCTGATACAGTTTTAGGTTTACTGTTAAACCACTGTTTCTTCATTGTCTCTTTCATCTTAACTTTTGTTAAAGCTTTTGCTAGTGCAGGTTCTGGATCTAACTGGAGTTGTGCTGATAAATTGGTGTCCCTGATGCTCACAGCAGTCCTGGCCCTTATGAGTTCTTCTTTCACTACTCTATAATGGCAGTGAGCTGGAAGCGTGCAAACCACAGTAATAAAAAAATTATCTGTTTCCCCTGCTTCCTAGTGTCTCACATTACATTTGGCCCTTTCATTTTGTTTATCTATAAAATGGACATCAAAAGCCTCTTTTACTTTAATCTTTTTCCTCCTCAGTGAGGGAAAAGGCACACAGAATATCGTCCACAGCCTCTCTTATGGCAATGATGAGGGTATTTATCTGGAATTTTTGTGTTTCATTCGGAATCTCTCAAATCATCTGAACCAGTGAATGCCCACAGTTCAACCTCTCTCATCTGCATTATGTCCTGTATAGCTGCACTGGCATTTTAGCCTGTTTCCTCCCTGCTGCAGGCTACACAGTATCTCTCCTATTTCTGTCTACCCTTTGGATGTCTGGGGACTTCCTCTCTCTTGTATAGGGGCAAGGTTTCAGTCTCCAGTGACATTGTATTGTCTGTCCCTGACAAGTGTTTCATGCTTACCCCCTGGGGGTATGTCCAGATGAGCATGCACATGGAGGGGCACCCATTTCCTATGGCACAAACAGCAGCGGCACATATTTGTGGCACTGCTTTATGTCCCAGGGCACACCGGTGCATGCACACTCCATTACATGGCAAATTGACCGGGGTGGGGCAAGCAGCCTTATCTGGGGCCCTGGAGGCCTCCTGGGGGCAGCAGCATCACCGATCCGGCCACAAGGAGCCTGGTCAGCAACCAGAGCGTGGCTCTAGCCAGCCAAGCTCTGTTTCTGGTGACATACGCTACTGCAGCATTCACCATGCCACTTTTTTTAGCTGCAGTTTTTTGAACACTGGATCTCCTGGTGTCAAATTTTTGTGCCATGCTGAAAATTAGCAGTACAGCAAATGGGTGCACATGTGCTGCATGTGGTTTGCAGCACCTCAAACCACAAGTGTGCACTCTCCTGGACATGCCCTCAGAGGGCTACATACATTTTCACTTTCACCACTCATTTGTAGTATTTGTATAATAAAGTTTTAAGAAGTAAAAAAGTCTCTCTCTATTTAAGGAAAAGGACCAGATTCATTTCTGATGCCATGTAGTGTGGAGGAGTCACGAGACATGGGTAGCTATCACATTGGTCATAATCTGGCCTTCATTGTAGGGTCTCTCTGACCTTTATTGTTGTCCCTCTTGTACAGCCTTTTAGTCCTCTCTAATGGGTGTGGAGAGACAGCTTTGAGACTTCTTTGAACTGGCACATAGGAGCTACTATAAGGGACCCGGGTTATCAGTTCAGGTTCATTATAATAAACGTCCACTCTCATGAGCAAAAATTGATTTATTCATTATTATGATGCAGCAAATTGACTAAGCCTATTATAGTAAACACCCTCTTTTAATGAGCATCTTTATGGTCCTATGGGGATTGTTAAAATGAAGTGATACTATATACTGAAATATTTGACATAATATAATAATGCTAAAAAATCCACCCTTATTTTGATTCTTTGGTTTGCCTATTGTTATTAGCTTAGACATGCAGTTTTCAAAACTAGTTTGGGACTGAATGCTTTTGAAAATGAATGCTTTATTTTTAATGTGTGTTTCATACTTTTTCCTTTAAATATATTAAACTTTTAAAATCAATATGTTTCTAGGCCACCTTCAGATGAAAAATGTTTCCCTCAAGCTATAAATTATTTTTATTAGAATGGTAAACAATAATACACTGATGTGCAAAGGGAAAATACTTAGGCAAAGACTGAAAGAGTCATCCAAAATATGGATGCCTGAATTCCATAAAAATTAATATGCTACATATCTAAATGCTTACCCATCTCTGAATACCTAATAAATATATAGCATCCTTGCAGATGGACATGCCCCATCTATAATTTTAGTTATTTTTATGCTGTTAATTATTCGTAATTGATTTAATGAATCTTATTATTATTCTATTAATTATATAATCTTTGTTATAATTATAGCTCTGCTAGCTAATGGACAGACATTGCCATTAGACATAGCCCCAACCACAGGATGGTGTCCAAGTTGTCTTTTCTACCTCTATCTCCCCAGTGCCATCAGTAGCTGGATGCAGGTCAGTAATTTGCTGTTTGCCTCTGTTAGCAGCAAACTAGAACTCCTAATCTGCTGGCAGAGAAGGGCAAAGCCCATTTCTACTTGCCCTACACCTACTTTGGGCAGGCATGCAGAAGCCATGTACTCTAAATCCAGAGTCTGTTTAGGAGGTTAAAAGGGATTTTTACTTCCCTAAATGGTAGTTCTATACTCACGTTACATTTCTTGGCAACTCTTGTGGATTATTTCTGGAAATGTGGAGGTGTAGCTCTAGTGCTCAAGAAGGCTTATTTCAAGTCAAGACTGAGGATGTGGCTCTTTCTACTGAGTAGCTGAACTATGACTATGAACTTCACAGAGCAGTCCTCATGGATAGTCCTTCCTTGAACTACCCTATAACTTACCGGCCAGGCTGCAGCACATTGTGGTTTGTTAACACAGACCACTGAATGTATCCTCTCTGATGCAGCCACCTGAAAGCACTGGAACACTGACCAAGGAAGGTTTTCACTGAGTGATTCAGAATCATTTCTGTCTACATCATCATCCACTGTAAACCCTGTTCTAAGCACACGCTGTTAAATGTACCCAGCCCTGCCAAACGTGATTTAGTTTTGTGATGATGCCTGTTGGGAACTGGCCTAGATTGTATTTGCAAACATAAGACCAGTTTTGCATTTGATAAGCAGGTTTCTAAATGCAAAATAACATCCCAACAGTGACAAGGCAGTTATTTACCCACAAAGCTCCTGAGAACAGGGCAATAAACTTCTCCACTGCATGACTACCATGGGACCACCCTGACAACTATTATTATCTAAGTCAAGGTATGCAATTTAAATCGCCCTATGTAATGTATGTCACTACAACATTCCAAAACCTTGACTCCAATAGGTCAAGCTGGTTGTATTTCCATCTTAATAATAAAACCTGGACATTTCTTGGCCTTGTCTTGATAGTTATGAATTCTGCTATTGACATTGGGGCAGACTAAATGGGAACAGGCTGGAACTTCTGTAACCAGCAAATAAAAAGCAGAGAAAAGAAAGAGATGGCAAAATCCCATTTCTTTGTAACATCAAATTGACTTTTGATGGACTGCCTGCAGGGCTAGTATAAACTAACTGTATCTCATACACTGGCATAGTTTTAGGAAAATTGATAGTGGTTTCCTATAATGGGAGAGATTCATCAATGTTCCAGAGTGGGGGGAACTAACTGAAGAGAGTTAATACTCAGAAGGATAAGGTGCTGCAGCTTGAAAAGTTTAATGGGACTTAGCTGATCACATAGCTCCTTGGAAAACTATATAAAAGGAATGAGAAGCTGGATCCAGGAACAAGGATGTATCTGATGCCCTTGTCACTTACTGAAATAGGGAAATCTTCTGGGGAACGATTGCTTTATGGTTTTGTGTTTATTGAATAAAGAAACCATAGAGTCTGAAGAAAGGCTCTTTAAAGGGCTTTGGAACTTTATTTCCCTCCCCTATGTGGCAAAGTAGAGACAAAACTCTTGGTGTTACTGTCCCTGCAAGTGTCTCAGATAAGGTACTTACTCAATATACAGGTCAAAGCTATTCTGCATGTTTCTTCAAACCCTATATCATTGATACACATTCAAGATATGAATTATCACTACAGCTCAGTGTTACTCTGTAATACTGAAGCACGTAATTAATGAGGCACCAGATGGCATGACAATAGGGTAACATTACAAAGTTTAGGCACACAAGGAATATAGCTGAACTGTCAATATAGCTGGAATGTCAACAAGTTCTGCTTAAAACCCAGATCTAAATGTTCAGTAAGAATGTTTTGATTCACAACAATTAGCATCCATTCATTAAAATTCATTGTTTGCAGTTATGCATATTATGAAAATTATATACATGAAGGGGCATATAATTGTATTTCATTATGGAAGCCTATTTACAGTAGATATCTACTATTCACTTGAAATTATTATTGGTACCTTGTTTAAGCTTAGTAGCTCATTACTACTGCGCAGCAGCTAGTTACCACTGTGCAGTAGTTGCAGGGCACAAACTGTGATGCAACGCTACTGCACAGTAGTAACAAGCTACTGCACAGTCAGCGTCACCACAGAGCTGTGTGGGGATGCTAGTCATTTATTACTGTGTGGTTACTGCACGGTCTTTTATTACTTGTATATACAAGCACTAAATTACTGAGCAGAAACAACTGCATCTCATGTAGATGCAGCCAGTAGGGCTGTGAGAAATTTCGATGGGTGTTTTGTTTTGAAACTGTTGAAACACATTTTGCGCTCAGATCAGTGAAATCAAAATGAAACAAAAGGCTTTGAAACAGCTTGTTCAAAATGAAACAAGGGCATTCAAAACATTTTGAAAGTTTCAAAATGTTTTGAGTTTTGAAGCCGGGTTTGCTGCAGCTAAACAGAAACAGAGAGGCAGAGGGGGGAAGGACTGCTCTGATACTGACATCTAGCTCCCTGTTTGTTTCCCGAGCTCTCTTATCACTTACCGCAGCTCTTCCCAGGGGGCACGGGCCCCCAATCTGCATGCGGGGTTTGAAACTGCAGCGGCAGCCAGCTGAAACCTAGTGCACAGATCCTGGGTCCCACACCCCCCAGGAAGAGCTGGGGGAAACAATCAGAGAGCTGGGGAATCCAACCAGGAGCTGGGGGAATTTTCAGGTCCCCTGAATTTCATTCCCCCAGTTTCCAGTTGGATTCCCCAGCTCCCCAGTCATTCCCCCAGCTCTCTGATCACTTCTCCCAGCTCTTCTAGGAGGTACAGGCCCCCGGATGATGCAGGACAACAGCAGTCTGCAGCTGATGGCTGGGACCAGCACTGGGCACAGCCCATGCCAAATGCCGGGAAGACTGGTGCTGACACTGGCCTGTGCTGGCAGCGGCAGTATGCTGTCATCCCGTGTGCAGATCTGGGGACCCACACCCTCCAGGAGGGCTGCAGGGCTGTGCGAGACTCCTCCTGGGGGGCATGGGCCCCTGGATCTGTGCGTGGGATGACAGCAGGCTGCCGCTGCCAGCTGGGACCAGAACTGTGTGCAACCCATGCCAAACACCAGGAAGGATCATTTTGCTGCCGGCCCAGCTGGCAGCAGCAGCATGCTGTCATCCCACACACAGCTATGGGGGCCCACACCCCCTGGGAGGACTATGGGGCTGTGCCAGACTCCTCCCAGGAGGCGCAGGCCCCCAGATCTGTGCACAGGATGAAAGCAGGCTGCTGCTGCCGGTTGGGGCCAGTGCCAGCACTGGTTTCTTCCCAGCACTTGACGCGGGCTGCGCCGAAAAAACTGGTGCTGCCACTCACCCCAGACAGCAGCAGCAGCATGCTGTCATCTTGCGTGCACTTCTGGGGGCTTGTACCCCCCGGGAGGGCTGCAAGGCTGTGCCAGACTCCTCCCGGGAGGTGCAGGCCCCTGGATCTGCATGCAGGATGACAGTATGCTGCCGCTTCTGGCTGGGGCCAGCAGCATCCCCCAAGTTTGCCTGACACAGCCCACACCAAGCACCGGAAAGAACCCAGTGCTGGTGCTGGCCCTAGTCGGAGCAGCAGCCTGCTTTCATCCCTTGCACAGATCCGGGTGCCCGTGGCCCCCAGGATGAGTCTGGCACAGCCCTGCAGTCCTCCCAGGGGGGCATGGGCCCCCAGATCTGTGCACAGGATGACAGCATGCTGCCCCTAGTGACTGGGGCCAACAGCTGCACCAGTCTTCCCTGTGCTTGGCACGGGTTGCGCCCAGTGCCAGTCCCCACCGACAGTGGCAGGCTGCTGTCATCCTGCATGCAGATCCAGGGGCCTGCACCCTGCAGGAAGAGTCCGGCACAGCCCTGCAGCCCTCTCGGGGGGTGCGGGCCCTCAGACATGCGCACGGGATGACAGCAGGCTGTCGCTGCCAGCAAGTGATATGAGTTTTGCTTTGAACAATTTGAGGTGCCATTTCTTAGAAAGCCCTATACTTATTTCCTTTAAACTTAGTAGGCTTCATGCCCTTAGAAGGAGCTACCATCCCTGTAATTTTCTTCTGAATCAGGCAAGAAATGACAAACTTATAGGCATTTTCATGTTTCTTCATTATAGCCTATGGGCGAAACGTTGAACTGAGTCAAAAAAGCGTCGAAACAGCGAAACAGTTTTGACAAAATGAAACGGAACAGTGCTTTGAAACAGCAGAACAAAACACTGTCCCTTCTAAATGGTGAAATGGAAGTCGAAATTAAACGGTGCTGTTTTGCAAAGCCCTAGCAGCCAGTGTTACTATACTTTTTTTATAACAAAAAGCATAATCAGACATCACAGCTGTGGGAAGTTAATATATAGTCATTAATTTAGGTTGTGACTTCTTATAGAAAGTTCAGAGTATGAAAGAGTGATATGTGGATCAAAACGTCCTTTCTTTTTCTTAGATGACTATAATGTTATCCAATGAAAACCTACTTTTGGACAAAATAAGAGTTTTTAAAGAAAATATTCATTCTGGCCAGTTTTCATGTTTAACAAAATATTTTCTGTTTTTATATTTCCTAAATGCCTTCCAAAATCACATTTTGGATCCTCATTTTAAAAAAAGTGAGTGCAGTGTACATTGCTAAGGCCTTTGAAAAAATGGCCTTAGTGCGTTAATCTTTAATTCTGCATAAAGAAAGTATATCTATATACAATGAACCAATAATTCTAGGGATTACCGGGATTATATAATCAAATTAAAGCACTTCCACACAGCTCAGGTACAATAATAAGAGTGGTAGACATTTTCACATTTCAAAAGGTTTTAAAATATGTATTTTCAATAGGAAAAGAACACGTTTTACTACATGGGCCAATCACCAGAGGTATCTTAAAAATAGAATATAAAAACTTTAAAACAACCTATAGATTTCTAGAGCAGAGACAATTCTGGTTTAATTACATCTTGTAAATTGTGGTAATTTTTTATAGACATTTAATCTCATTCTATTAAATATTACATAGTATAAAAGTGATTTCTTTAGAGCCCTATTTAGTTTATGCATGAAATTGATGCATGTATAGCAAGTTACATTAAAAAGACTGTGCAAAATCAAGCTATTGAAAGATTTACAGTAGCCCAGGCAATCTTTTTTCTTCCTTTTTGTGTGTGTAACCTGGGTCCCTGCAAGGGTCCTAAAACACAAGAGAATGTGATTACATAGGTAAGAAGCATATCACATATATTTGGAGTAAGATTAAGATTGTAACAGGCACCTGTAAATCCGATATCTCCTTACTTTAGAGGGTTTGACATTACACCAGAAACACTATTCTTTTAATGAATTTTTCCTTAGGGTATTGTTAAAGGAAACTGGTAACATTAATATCTATTATGTGCAACTGTAATAAGCCACCAATCATTTCTTTAAGGTCCTCTGACTCTTTGAAAGTGGAGTAACCCACATGGTGACTTCTGAGGGTGGAAGGCCATGTGTTGGGACTGGGCAAGAGCCCTGCTGTTCCATCTGCACCAGAGGTTTTCAAGCTTCCTGAAGTCACAGAACACATTCGTATCATTTCTGCCACAAAAACCCTACTCCTGGCTCTAAAAGCCACATGAGCTGACATAGAGTCATGAGACCCAGCCCAGCAATCATGGTGCACTGCCTCCCAGCCCACTCTGCTAGTACCCCTCAACCTCCTGTGGAACCTTGTCATGCACAGAACACAGTTTGAAAACCACTGGTCTACACCATCATTACAGTTGCTCAAACAATTCCCATTGCTCCTAGTAGTGTATGTTGCTGATGCCATTTTGGCCAAAGAGTAGTTTGGTTCTTCAGAGTATTCCTGTTCAGTTATTAATTTAGCAGGGCACCAGAATTTTCCTGGGGAACACAAGCAGCAGAAAGGAAATGACAACATTTAACAGTTTATAATTTAGCTAAACCTAAAAGGACACAATGAAACAAAGAAAAGCACTCCTTTAAGCCACTGGGCTTTCCCCTGCTAAATTAAAAAACAAGCAACGGACATTCATTAAAAAGGGAACAAAAATATTGTATAATAGAAAGTGCTGGGCAATAAGGGTGTGTGAAATAGGCCCTATTCAATTTGGATTCAGCCCGAATCAGGGACAGTGATTCAATTTGTTGATTTGGATCATTGGACCCAATTCGATTTGGCCAAATCCGAATCTGAAGATTCAATCCTGATTTGGAGAATCGGTGATTCAGACATAGACACAGCTTTAAATGTTTTTTCTAAATACCTCAAGGTACCAGATGTGGCTCATGAATGCTGTGATGCTGGGGTGGATGGAATGTCCCACAGGAGTATGGGGGCCCCATCACATGCTCGGCAGCAAACCTGGAAGTGGACCAAAACTTTCGGTCCAATTTTGGGTCCACCAGGCAGCACACAGGAAGCCCCCTGTGCCTCCCCAACTCGGTGATCGGCCACAGGGGGATCCCGGGTGCCCCCCCCCAGACCCAGAAGGTGCCAGTCACTGAGCCAGGGGAGATGCATGAGGGGCCCCTGTGCACTCCCCGGGGGACCCAGAAGTGTTTCTGGTTCACTTCCAGATCTGCTGCTGAGCACACTAGGGACCCCTCGCACTCCAGTGGGACACTCCATCCACCCCAGCAACACAGCATTTATGTGCTGCCTCGTACGTTGAGGTATATAGAAAAAAAATTGTCTGAATCTCCAAATCTTTCTGAATCTCTCTCAATTGATTCAGAGGGTTCCAGTTTGATTCGGAGAAATTAAAGGGTCGCCTGATTCAATTCAAATTTGGAGATTCAGCCACCAAATTGGCCTGAATCTCTGCCAAATCAAATCAGTGACCAAAGCTTCACACAGCCCAACTGGGCAATGCAATTACAAAAACAGTCAGTACCCACAACATCAGGTGTACAGAGTATTAATTTGATCCTTCTCAAATTCTGTGAGTGAGGATCTAGATCTCACTATGGCCCCTGTATACACTTGTGGAAGCAGTGAGAAGCCAATAAAAACAGAGGTGAGAATTCCCATGACAAAAGACCTACAAACAGAGCATGCCGGGGCAGTCTTGGAGCCAGGAGAGACACGTTGTGAATAGGTGGAGTTTAATTTTGAGTTTTACTTGGGCACCTCACAAAACCTGGAGATGGCTTTATCTAATACAGTACTGTCGAACTAGAGGCCTGCACATGGCTTGCCCCATGACTCCCATCCGGCCAGCACTTCTCTCATTGCTCTGGCTGCAGCAGCATCTGGGGGCTCCAGGCTCCCCCTCTCTGGCTTCCCCTTTCTGTCCCTGCCCCTTCCCCATGAGGTGGGATGATGCAGCACAACGTAGCCTGCAATGCTGGTAGAGTCTGCAGTCCCGAGTGCCCAAGTGGCATGATGCAGAATGGGAGCTTGCAGCCAGGAAGCTAATGTTGAGTTAGGGCACATGGTGCAGCAGTGGCAGGGGAGGGGGGATGAAGGGGAGAGAGGGGTTGCAAGGTGCAGTGGAGAGTTTTGCCCAGGCATATGATGCAGCAGCAAGGACACCTGGGCATGTGGTACAGGGGTGGGAGGTGCAGGGTGATGCAGGGAGGGCATAGGGTACAGTGGGAGAAGTGTGGCCCTGGGGCCCACAGCCCCCTTTGGTGTGTGTCCTGCTAGTGCAGCTTGATGGGTGTGAGGCCCTTGGTCACTTAGAAGTTGGATGGATCTGACCTGATAGATTCCATTTTCTGGGCAAACATCTTCAAGATGAAACTGGATGCTCATCTTGCTGGGATCCTATGACCCCAGCTGACTTCCTGCCCTTTGGGCAGGGGGCTGGACTCGATGATCTTCCGAGGTCCCTTCCAGCCCTGATGTCTATGAAATCTATGTCTATGAAATCTTTACCATCCCCTCCAAGGCCAAAGAGAGGCAGAGTGGGATGATTATGTGGTTGTATTGTTTTGTTTGGATGTTATATGTTGAAAGTGTTTCCTTGCATGGGCTTTGTTCTGGCAGGGAAAGGATTAAAGGCCAGACTGCAGAGGGGCTAGGTGTGTCTTGGCTAATTGTACTCTGCTGGCAGGATGGTGCTGGAAGAATCCCTTTCCTTAGAACTCTGGATCTTTGCAGGAGCTGGGGGGCAAGGAGATACAAGCTGCGGAGCTGGAGTGTGCACTTGTCTCTGCATGCCTACATGTGTTTGTGCAAGTGCCTGCCACCGTGCAGCCTGATGGAGTTCATGGAAGCTTGTTGGTGGGACAGTCCAGAGGGTGAAGACAGAGGGAGTCTGCCAGGTGGAGACTGTGGCATATAAGCCTACAGCAGTAGGACAAAGGCAACTCTCTAAGGGAAGCAGAGAATCTGAGACTGCTTGGAAGAGGAGTTCGCTGCAGAGATGGTGACGAATCCCGCCTGCCATTGGAACCAGCTGTAGACTGTGAAGTAAGATAGACCCTGGCCAGGGGTGAGAATAAAAATTGTGAGGAGGCATCTACATGTTTATTAATGCACAGTAGTTACTAGGCCTGTGTGAAATGGCTAGTATTTGCTTTGGATATGGATTTGGCCAATTTGGGGAACGGTGATTCGATTTGGTGATTTGAATCACTGTCCCAAATCAATTCAGCTGAATCCAATTCAGAATCTCTGAATCAGCCATGCCAATCCCCCACCTGCTCTCCCAGCCCGGCAATGGCTGCCCCTCTCGCCCCCCACCTTGCTCCCCCAGCCACCCCATGAGTGCCCCGCCTAAGCCAGCTCCTGCCCTTCAAGAAAAAAAAACCCAAGAAAACCCCTGCACTCACCGTTCCTGCTGGCAGGGGTCAATTCCCACTGCTCCCTGCTGCCCTGAGCCATGTGGGGGGCTCTGCACAAGCCCCACAAAGCCCAGAGGCTGCTGCAGGAGCAGTGAATGTGAAACTTTTCTGGGTTTTTTTAAGGGCCGGAGCTGGCCTGGGTGGGGCACCTGTG
>NW_005841838.1:2446831-2453536 GCF_000455745.1 Alligator sinensis
GGGGGGCAGCCATGGTTGGGGGGCTGGGGGAGCAGGGGGGGCTGGCAGAGGTCCCCCCATGGTCCCCTCCCCCCGGCCTCCTCTCCCACCCCTAATACTTACCAGCTCCAAGTCCGGCTGCAGCTCCTTGCTGCAGCCACAGGGGACTGCCTGAATCATCAAAGCATTTGAATTGATTTGGACCTTTAAATTGGACCCTGATTCGATTCAGATTCAGAGATTTGGCCACTGAAATAAGCCGAATCTCCTCCGAATTGAATCACCACCTGAAGCTTCGCACAGCCCCAGTAGTTACTGCACATTTAAATTTAGTACTTGCTTAATTAAGTACTAACTAAATGTGCAGTAACTCACACTGCTATGTAGTAGTGCTGGCGCACAGGTTTTCATGATGTTTACTATGCAGTAACCTAATAACACTGAACAGTAGTGTATTAGCATGGTTTTTCACCGGCACACTACTGAACAGTGTTATTAGGCTACTGCACAGTAAATGTCTCATGTAGACGCACACACTGTGTTTTTAACCTTTGTTACATTCTGTTTTCCCTAGTATCATTGTAGTTTTCCCTGATTACTCAAGTTGCATATTTTTTTAATTTAGCTGTCCTGTAGTTGATTATCTCAACTCATGGAAAGCTTGTACCCTCATGGCCTTGACCAACATGGGGTCTCATTACAGAGTCATTACGGGGAAAAAAAAAGATCCTTGGAGTTACAGATAGGAATAAATGTTAAATTAAGATGCAAAAAAATCCCAAAGAACACAAGGGTCATCCAGCCTACCCCTGCCCTTACTAGCCTTTCTTTACATTCTCTAGTTCTTTGCTGTTCTATTTTGTGCCATTCAGGAGAAAACAGAAGCCCAAAAGAACTTGGTATGTTGGCACTGAACCTTGAAGGTGACATATCACACACATATTTCTACAATTTGTTTTCTGCATGAGGTCACTGTTCGTAGTTGCTAAACAACACCCCTCTCCCCTCCCTTAGGACCTAGGTAAGGGCATTTTGGCCTATGTCACTCCTGAAACTTTCTACAGAAAAGAAAATTATTCAGCAAAGTATCCCTACTCAGGACAGCATCCAGCTATTTCTTTAGGAGGTGCTTAACCCAATGAAACCAACAAAACTGTGTTCATTTCCAATGGATAAGGATCTAACCAAGAATGTATGAACAGGACTTCAGAGTTTAGCCCATGTAAGAAGAAAAGTCACAAGCAAGGAATTCTATAGACATAAGAGTCCTCATTCTCTTTTGATGCGCACTAGTATAAATCAAGATTTATTATAATGATGACACTAAATACTGGAGCTTACTGGTATAAAACAAGAGTGAGATGAAAATCCAGTAGCTTTAATGTATCCTTCCAGGTCAATAACTGGATGTAAGCTTTTATGAAACTGTAAGTTCCAAAAGTCGAGTTAAATTGATTTCCAATGAATGTTTGAAGATACCCAAAGGGGAAATTATGTCACTCTCCCAGTTTTTCCTCATTCTCATATTGTGTTCACTGCAAGTGTAACTGACTACATCTATGTATTTCACTTTAATGCCAAGATTGGCATTGTTATGCCTGCTGTCACCTAATGTGGCCATGAATCAAAAATAGGTTATTAGTGTGGCTCAGGAAAAGCAGTATTAGTTTTATAGTGGGTCTAGCAAGAGTTTTTTGGAAACTGAGATTCATGTCTGCATAATATCAATGGCTGACTTCCTAGTATCAGTCATCTTTACCACAAATGGAATAAAGTAGAAATCTGAAAATCCCTACATTAAATTGCTGTAAAGAATCTGTGGGATTTTTTTATGGTTTATCATTATGCTTCTATAAAACTTGATGAATCACTGTAAGGTCAAGTTGTATTTCAACAACTTCTGAATATTTTTTTGCTTAAAGACATGCCAGGTAACAAGTAGGGCTGTGCAAATCTTTGATTCGGTGGCCAAATCTCCAAATCCAAATCAAATCAGAGGACCCTTTAATCTCTCCGAATCGAATCAGAACCCTCCGATTTGATTTGGAGAGATTCGTAGATTCAGACATAGAGACAGCTTTAAATGTTTTTTCTACATACCTCTAGGTAGCAGGGGCTCATGAGTGCTGTGATGCTGAGGTGCATGGAGTGTCCCACAGAAGCACAGTGGGCTCCCCAGTGCTCTTGGTAGCAAACTCGGAAGTGGACCAGAAGTATTTCTGGTTCACTGCCAGGTTTGCCGCTGAGCACTTGGAGGGTGCCCCTCGCTCTCCTGTGGGATGCTCCATGCACCTCAGCATTGCAGTGTTCACGAGCTGTGCCCGGTACCTCAAGGTATGTAGAAAAAACATTTAAAGCTGTGTCTGTGTCCGAATTGCTGATTCTCTGAATCAACATCGAATCTTCAGATTCAGATTCAGACAAATCAAATCAAGGACAGTGATCTTAATCAATGAATTGAATCACTGTCCATGATCTGGGCTGAATCCAAATTGAATAGGGACTGCTTCACACACCCCTAATAACAACAATTTGACCACTTGTGTTTGTACCCCCTCAAATTTTAAAAAGCCAATACTAAAAGTTTCCCTTTCACTCACTAAATACTAAATTATGGATAGCCCATTTAAGAGCATGGATCTTCAATGTGCAGAGCACCCTCAAATCTCTTGAGGGTCTTATCCAAATTCCAAGGATGGAAATGGAATGATTTCCATTTGTTTCACTGGACTTTGGATCAGTCACTGTGGGATGGACTGAATGTCTGACAAGGCCAGTGGAGAGACTGCCATTGACTTTAAGGGTCTGCTCTGATACTTTTTGACTTCTTTTATGCAGTAAGTGCAGGAAGCTTGCAGAACTTTGGAAAGATCTGCCAGAAAGATCTTTACTGCATATGGATAGAAGCCAGTGGTGAAGGCTAGGGCTCAAAAATTTGATAGCAATCAGGACTTGACTTGCTGATTCCTGATTCCATACTGAGGAAACCAGATTTTTCTTCTCTAGTTCGTTAGTCATATTAGATGCTTCATGCATCTTACTGGCAACGTAAGCCAAAAGTGGCAGGTGTCAAAGTGGAATGAGAAAATCAACTCTAAACTTTTAAAACAAAACACCTTCTTGCACTAGTTCATTCTCTCATTCAAAAAAAAGCTTGGCATAAATCTATGAAAAAGAGCAAGAAACTGGGCATTAATAGCTTCCTCATATGTATGTGCACACACGCGCACACGCACACACACACGCACACACACACGCACACACACACACCCCTCATCCAAGGGAGTGTTCACACAGTTTCAGAGTAAGTTAAGGCCATACACTGATAAAACAATTGGACAGCAGTCTTTTAGAGAAAAAGGCTAGAAACAAAATGATCTGAGAAGTATTTCACTCATATGTGCCATCTGCAAAGTTCCCCCAGGTTCACAACTGGGTAAACTTAATCCTCAATGAAAAGGGTAAGATTGCTCTCTAATTTCCAGGTAAATTCACATAAGAAGATTATTCACCAACAGGAGCAGATTACAGAAGGCCACTGCAGGCACAGCAAGTCATGTGTTAGGACAAGCTCCATACACTTCATTTACTATATGTTAAGTTTGGAATGCTGAGGAATAAACCTACAGCTTGAAAGGCTGTTTGCATTATCAGTCTTGTTCCATTCTATATTTCTTTAGTTATACGGATATAATTGTTGAAAGAAAGCTCTATCGCTTATCATCAGATTAAATAAAGCAAACAATTAGGCACAGTAAATAGCTACAGCAAACTGGATTCAATAGAGTAACTGAAATATTATGATAAATACAAAATCAGGAAACCACAGGATTTCAAATCAGCAGACCTTGAATTTCCAAACTTGAAAACACTCTGTGTTTCTTTCCAGACAAATGGGCACCCTTTGACAGACAGAGTGAGGGTAGTTATAGAATCCTACTTTTACACTGTTGTATTGATCAAGGTTCAGTACCAAATATGGAATATTGCAAAAATACATATTATTTTTGTCTTTAACAAATATCTTTCCTGAAATGGGCCTATACAATACAGCATACATTATGCCCATCTCACCAAAATGTTTTACATCTCTCTGAATATTCTGCCATCTAGGCAGTAATCTATTTTATTAAGACAAGGATTTCAAGATACATTCACCTACACAACAAGCAGAAGTGGGGGTAAAATGATCTTGAACATATAAATCAAATGGAACATTACTTGCCCTTGAAAAAAATTACTTCAGGACATAGCCCAAATTACACTACATTTTTGGTGCAAACTGGTAGAAGTCAAGTAATTAATGCTGAGACTGAGAATCCATCCTAATTTTTGGACAATGAGACATAAACCTGGCACAATGGAGCGTGTTATGGGCCCTTTGAGCTGTATGGTTTCTGAATAAGTAAACTCGTCATTTGTTCAGTGGTGGCTTCCCTATGGGCTGTGACATCCATCCTCCTAGGTTTTTAAGAAGTTATTCTGACTGGCAATTTATACAAAATCCATACAATATTTCAAGAACCTTCTTGTTCTTGTGTGAGTGGGGTACTAGCTTTTAAAGCACAGGGGTTTGAAGCACAAATCATTTTATTTTACATATTCTGAGGCGAGTGATGCCACCTATATAACTCAATAATAAGCTACACTAACCAAGCAAAAAAAAATAGTGCTGCATAGTGCTGAAGGTCAGAAACATGGTGCAAAGTAAAAAGCAAGGAAAATGTATTTTAAAAATGACAACGACTTAGAGAATCCGGAGGAAAAATCACAGACATGCTTCAACACCCTTCCAGCAAGTAAACTCTCCCAGTTGACTTACTCAGTACAAGTAAAACATACCTCCCACTCACCAAATTAGCCACTGCCTACAAGTTTAACAGCAATTTGTCAACCATTAAGTTGAATTTCTGTTTAATAATAGCACAGCTTTCCCTGTACTAGCTACCTTATCTGCATGATTTCTACCTGTCACTGTGATCTTATCTACATTACAGACTTGGAACGGAGAAAGAGAAAACATTTCAGAAAATGAGTGACACTTTTACTGAGTTACTTCTGATTCCAGTTTCCTTGCAAATACCCGGTATTCACATTTCCATGTGAACTACTCTTATTCTTTCAATGAGGCCTGAACATGCTTATTGCTGGGCAGAAAAAAGTGGAGACATGAGTCAGAGTCAAGAAGGCTAGGTGCAGGTCAGGACTGAATACAATACATGTTAGCCTTCCATAGGGTGGGGCTCACAGCCTGCCTGCATGGGCCAAGCCTAGCTGGTAAGGGGGGTCCTCACACATCCCCCAGCATGCCCTGCTGGCCCCTCAGCTGCAAAAGACTCCTGAACAGCTGAGCCAGCCACTGTCTGGCTGCTGGGCATGGGCCACAATGCCCCCAACCCCTGCTGTCATGATGCCTGGAAGTTCCTGGCTACCTAGGCAATTAAACAGAACAGATGGAGTATTGACACAGTACCAAAAACCTGGTGATCCTAAGTCATCATTTCTGGGACAGGAGCTGGCAAATGGAACAACCTGACTCCCTCCACTCACTATGGCTTCAGGAGGGAGGGCCTATTGGTCTATTGCCTTCCTAAAATCTGTACAGATTTTAAGGAATCTACTGGATTCAGAAAGGAAAATAAAATCCCTCTTTTGCAGGCAGAAGATTGGGAAAGATGGAACAGAGTTTCCTTTCCTTCCACTGAAGAATGAGAGGGGTTTTCTAAGGGGAACATCAGAGCTTCTGTGTCCCAGAGGGTTTTTGGTTTCTTTTATTTTTAATAGTGATTGGCTCTAAGAAAGGAACACTACATTTAGGCTAGCAGGACCATTGGATATTACTATTCCTATAACCAGGAAAACTGACAGCTATAAAATGGTAACTAATAAAACAAACAGCATGGGAGCCTGACAAAACCAGAGTTCCTGGAGCTAGCTATGTCCCTATGTATGTATCTGTGGGACTCCCAGCAGCATACCTCAAATTCTGTAACACTGTCTGAAACTGCTTTTTATCAAGTGCATGTGGTTTCAAACCATTACTCGAATGACCAGGATTATTAGAAATTGGCTTTAAGAAATGAGAACAGAGAAACACTCTTCTTCTTTATGGGCTATTAAATGCCTCCAGGGTTTCTGGGACTTTGTGTCTCTGAGATGAACCAAAGGAGTACCTGTACATGAGCCCAGATGCTGCTCTGACACGCTGTAATTATAGTGCCAAGCCTTAAATAAAGCATCCTTGCCATCATCTTAAACTGTGGGGACACTGAAACAGTGAGCAGATGGGACCTTGGTGGCTGCACAAGGCAGCACAGATCCCCAACCTTGCACAAGGCAGGAGCCCTTGCTGCATGGATTGATGCACAGGGCTAGAGAGGGTCCAGGAGTGGACAGGACCTCAGTGGCTGCACGAGGCAGCGCAAGTCCCCAACCCTGAACAAGGCAGGAGCTAGGCCATTGGTGCACAGATTGGTGCACAGGGCCGTCGAGCTGACAGGTCGATGCAGCTGCACAAGGCAGCGTGGGTCCCCAACCTTGCACAAGGCAGGAGCCATGCCATCAGTACACGGATCTATGCACAGGGCTGTAGAGTTGACTGGTCAGCGCAACTGCATGAGGCAGTGCAGGTCCCCATTCCTGCCCTAAGCAGGTGCCCCTTCAGAGCAGGGGGTGGTGCATGGGTGGCTGAGATTGGGCTGATAGGCCCTGGTGGCTGCACAAAGC
>NW_005841838.1:2453546-2478791 GCF_000455745.1 Alligator sinensis
AGAGCAGCGACCAGATGGGTCGACCACTCCTACAAAGGAGAACACTGGGAATCATGAATTACCCTGGGAAAGGGGATTCCCACAGGGGAGCCGGGGTTCACTGTGAGTGATCAATGGGAAGCCCCTGAGGAGTGGGGGTCGATTCACCCTTGGTCACAGAAAGGAGTCTAGGGCCCCTGTTTGGTAAGAGTGGTTTTATGGTTACAGGTCCCTCCTAGTCAAGTGTCCTAGGAAAGGGTAATAATGTTCTATTAGGTAACAGGATCTTTCCCTGGGTTGTCATTTCTTCTTTGGGCACAGCTGTTGTGCCATTGTTGTGATCTGGTTCCTTATGCTGTTGGGATTCCTGTTGTAACCCTGCATCCTTACTGTTGTTGTAAGCCCCAGGGCTCGGTCCTCAGGCCTGAACTGTTTAACATCTTCATCAGCGACTTGGACGAAGGGGTGGAAAGCACGCTGTCCAAGTTTGCTGATGACGCTAAGATGTGAGGTGAGGTGGACACACTTGAAGGGAGAGAGAGGCTGCAACTACATTTAGACAGACTACAAAAGTCGGCAGATGAGAATAGGATGGGGTTCAATGTAGACAAATGCAGGGTGCTGCACCTTGGGAGAAGGAATCCACAGCATACATGCAGGCTGAGGAGCTCCCTTCTTGAAAGCACAGAGGCAGAAAGGGATCTCGGAGTCATTATTGACTCCAAGATGAACATGAGCCGCCAATGCCAGACCCCAGCCAGCAGGCCAGCCATACCTTGTCATACATCCAAAGGTGCATCTCAAGCCAGTCCAGAGATACTCCCCATCTATGCAACTTTGGTCAGGCTGCAGTTGGAGTACTGCATCAAGTGTACTGGGTGAGGCACTTCAAAAGGGATGTGGCCAGCCTGGAGAGGGTTCAGAGGAGGGCCACCCGCTTGGTGAGAGGGCAGCAGGACAGGCCCTATGAGGAGAGACTGAGGGACCTGAACCTGTTCAGCCTCAGCAAGAGGAGGCTGAGGGGGGAACTGGTGGCTGCCTACAAGTTCATCAGGGGAGATCAACAGCAAATAGGCAGAGCTCTTTTCTCCCCAACACCACCTGGGGTGACAAGGAACAATGGTCATAAGCTGATGGAGAATAGGTTTAGGTTAGAGATCAGAAGGCAATATTTTACAGCTAGGGTGGCCAAAATCTGGAACCAACTTCCCAGGGAAGTGGTCCTCACCCCTACCTTGGGCAAATTCAAGAGGAGGTTGGATGATCACCTGTCTGGGGTCTTGTGAACCCAGGATTCATTCCTGCCTGTGACAGGGGGTCAGGCTAGATGATCTGTTCAGGTCCCTCCTGACCCTAGCTACTATGAAACTATGAAACTATATTTGAACTCATTCTCATTCTATGGGTTATCTGTATATATATGTATCTCCTTTGGTGTTACCTTATTGTGTATGTTCAATCATTGTCTAATCACTGCCAGATATTCTGGTTATTGATTTGTAGTCTAACCTATGCTTTATCATCAAGAGCTCCTTTGCCTGCTGTTTGGAGGGCCCTGTCGAGGGGGGCAAGGCTGCAGACTTATCAGAAAGCCACAGAGAATTAGGCCTGTGGTGGATTAGGCCTGTGCCTAAGTTCAAGGTTAAAAAAAAAAAGAGTTATTGCCTGTGTAAATCTATATCTGTAAATAACATTTGTCTATATCTATTGATCGATCAATCAATCGGTATATCGATATATTGATCAATCTATATGTATGTATGTATGTATGTATGTATGTATGTATGTTCCTGGTTATAAGTTTTATATGAACTGGTATCATTAAATCTGTAAATAGTTAAATATCACTGGGGGTCCTTGGTCTCTAAAGGAAAAGGAGGTGAGCTAGCCTACAGCTAGGCAGCCATGCTCCCCACAGGTTGGAGTCGCACCCACTGAATCCCTTCAATTGGAAAGCAGGTACCTTCCGCGTACCACCCAGGTTACATATGTATAGGTATGCTCCTGTACATTTTAGGCATTTCAAGTATATTTTTATTGTAATAGGAATTGGGGTTCCTGTCAGTGCCAGGGACTCTGTAACAGAATTTTAAAAGGACAATACAATTAGACAGTGTCACAGAAGTACTAAATACCTTGGTAGGGGCCTGGTTTAGAGGGCATTTTCATCACCAAACTTATCTTGATGCCATTCTGAACCATGTTAAATAGCCAGGAGTTAAACAAAATTTTATGTCAAAAGTCTCACGTCCATTAGGGAACTTGCCCATTGCCAGACATCAGTGCAGATGAATCAATTCTTAAGACAGGTTAACTGTAAGCAGAGGCAAAATAGAAGCTGACCCACATTCAGCACTTTCTCAACTGCACCCATGACAATATGTAATAAGAAAAACTCAGAAGTAAGCAGTTTTCTTTGTGTGGATGGATCTATGCTAACCAGAGGGAGGACGCAGGCACAGGCAGGCCTAGGGACAGAGTCTTTGCTCACTCTTATCAGGGGCAGCAAAGGGTGGGACGAGCCCGGCACTTGGGCAGACCACATGAGCTCTGGCTAAGGTTAGGCGCCACCCTAAGAGAGGGGTGAGTGGGGTGCTGCAAAGCCCCATGGGTTGCCAGCAGAACGTGACCTGCCATGAGTCATGATGGGATGTGGTACAGATATTCATTACGGCACTGACATCACATCCATCTAGCATTATTTTAGAGAATGATCTGCCATTTTTATAGCGCTCTATGTGCCCTGACCATCTGTTTGGTTACAGCTGTAGAGCACTTTCTGTGCACTCACTGTGCAATAAGTGTAACTTCTGTACCTGGCCAAAGTTTGTAACCTAAGGAAATGAAGAGTGTGTGTGTCAGTGGTGGTACAGTATAATTCTAAATTTCTCTCCCTGGATGGAGCTAGGAGAGTGTCAAAAGAAAGATTTATTTCCTTCTTAGAGGGACAGTAGTTATCAACATTCCTTGAGGGTAGATAACACTAAGAAGGTGGGGACACCAAAACCAGACTGTTTGCACATAAACTTATGTGTGCACTCCTGTCAGAAACGACCAATGACAGCTAGGGGAGTTTTCCTGTAAATTGGTCTACTCTGCGGTTAATTTGCAGGTAGCAAAATACCTGCAGAGTAGTTACTGTACAGTAAAGCAAATGTATATGGGTGACTGGGAACAAATTTGCTCCTGGTCAGCCGGGCAGCCAGGGGTGGGAGATCGCTCTCCACCCCTGGGAGCTGCCTGCTGCTAAGGTGGGCTCCACTGGTCAATCCCAGGCTGGGACAATGTCCCCCTGTCCCAGCAGCAGGGAACTCCTGCCCAGCTAGGGGCTCACTGCTAGCTGCCCCATTGGTGGGTCAGGTCAGGGGGCTGGGACCTTTCCCTCCCCTCCAGCTCTTTCCCAGCCCACTTCCCCCAGTTATGGAGCTGGGGCTGGGAGCTCCCGGCTGTTAGGATACAGGAACATTGTCCTGGCCTAGGCTCTGCTATTGGAGCTCACCCTAGCAGCAGACAGCTCCCAGGGCAGGAAGCAATCTCCCAGCCCCCATGAGGAGATAGCTGTCTCCTGGCTCTGTGGACCCTTCTAGCCCCTAAGCTAGCACCCAGGGGGAGCCTGGAATTCCCCATGGCTGCTGCAGGAGGGCAGAGCAGGGTGGGAGTGCATCTGCTCCCAAATGCCTGCATGTGTAGATGCCTGCCTAGAGCAGGTTTACTCTGCAGTAAATTACTGTGGAGTAAACCCATCTAACAGCATTTGCATGTGTAGACGCTCCCAGTGTGTACCAGTCACAAACTAAAAAGGTGCAGTCCTTTGACTCTTAAGAACAGCAAATGATAGCTGTGATGACGGATCAATAAGTGTAAGAATGTGCACACACACATACATGCCCATAGCTGTTAATCAAAGAGGTGCTCATAGACCACACTTGAGATTATGCCATGTTGATTTTGCAGGATCAATAAGAGTCCCTGTTGTGCATTAAACATGCTTCCAGGCTTTTTTTTTTTTTACAATACCATGAAGATACAGCCTCAGTGGAGTCCATGTGGGCACAGCAGTCTCCCCATGCCCTGTCCCTTGTAGGACTCAAAGGAGATGTACCACTCTACATGAAAAGATTTGTAAATCTAACCCTTCATTAGTAGATTTTGACACTGAGCTTTGACTATATGGTTGCAATGGAAAAAACAGAGCAAGCACACATTGTCCTTCAGACTCACTCTGTTAAGAACACTTTGTCTAGATGCAGTGTGAACGTTAATACTCTCCAAATAATTCTTTTTCATAGAGGAAAAAAATGAAAAAAGAAAAAATAACACTAAACAAAAACCTGGCTAGGTCTTTCTCATGTATAATGAATTAAGTAGTTCCTCTGGGATTAGGGGAGCCAGCTGCTTCAGATACTTTGAACAAGAACATCCTGAGGAGCCTAGAGCTCGGATAGGACAGGCACTAGCTGTGAATGGCACTGCAGTAGCTCAAGTTACAGCTTCTGCCAAGGATAGTCTGTTGTTTCCACCAGGAAGAAAAGACAGCTTGAAAAAATAACCCAAATCTCTACCATATCCTAAAATCCAATTTAAGAACTTTACTAAATATTTAAGATTTTATTTTTATATTGTGTTTGATCTACATAATTTTATTTTAATATATTTCAGGAGACCGACTGATGCATCAAGGTGTATTACACATTTTCCTCTATGTTGAATGCACAAAAGATGATATAGTTCAGGGAGGGCAATTATGTTGGCCTGCGGGCCACACAGATAGTTTTAGGGAACTGTTGTGGGCCAGTCAGCACCCCCCACCAAGAGCCCAGAGCCCGCACACCTTGCAGCTTCTCCTCACCACCGCCACCAGAGCCCAGCAACAGCTGAGTACATAGCTCCAGCCCCATCCTGACGCATACTCACCCCAGCCAGAGCATACCAGCTTCTGACCAGCCAGGACCTATGCACACAGCCCCAACCCTGGCATGCCTAGAGCCTGCTCCAGACCAGCCATCCCATGATAAGCGGCAGCAGCTAGGAAAAAACTTCTGCTGGGGTGGGGGGCGGAAGCAAACATCTCTCCCTTGCCACTGCCAGGGCCTTCTTGCTGCAGCCACTCCTCAACATTGCCAGCACTGCTGCACTGGGTGGCCTAGATGCAGCACTGACGTTGGTGCTGGCAGCGGTGGAATAGGAGCTGCAGGCCAGCCTGGGCATGGGCTCCAGGCAGCTGCAGCAAGAAGGGCCTGGCAGCGGCATGGGGGAGGTGGCCACTTTCCCCCAATGCCCAGCAGCAGCTTCTGCCCGGCCACTGCCGTAGCTGCCACCGTAGCCACTCATTGTGGGTGGGTGGGTCCAGAGCGGGTATCATAGAATCATAGAAGTAGGGTTGGAAGGGACCTTGTAGATCTTCAAGTCTGACCCCCTGCCTGGGCAGGAGGAAAACTGGGCTCAATTGACCCCAGTCAGGTAGGCATCAAGCCGGTTCTTAAACATCCCCAGGGTAGGAGCCAGCACCACTTCCCTTGGAAGTTGGTTCCAGATCCTAGCCGCCCTGACTGTGAAGCAGTTCTTACGGATGTCTAATCTAAACCTACTCTCCAACAACTTGTGGCCGTTATTCCTTGTTATCCCGGGGGGTACTAGGGGAAACAAGGTCTCCCCCAAACCCTTCTGGTCCCCCCTAGTGAGTTTATAGATGGTCATCAGGTCCCCCCTCAGCCTTCTCTTGTGAAGGCTGAACAGGTTCAGGTCCTATAGCCTCTCGTTGTAGGGTCTGCCCTGCTGTCCCCGGATCATGCGGGTGGCCCTCCTCTGGACCCTCTCCATGTTGTCCACATCCCTCTTGAAGTGGGGTGCCCAGAACTGGACACAGTACTCCAGTTGTGGCCTGACCAGTGTCGCGTAGAGGGGGAGGATCACCTCCTTGGACCTACTTGAGATGCACCTGTGGATGCACGATAAGATCCGGTTAGCCCTGCTGACCGTGACCTCGCATTGTCGGTCCATGTTCATCTTGGAGTCAATGATGACTCCAAGATCCCTTTCTGCCTCCATGCTCTCAAGGGTATGGGGCAACCCAGGACTGGTCCAGAGCTGGTCTGCTCTGATTGGTGCAAGTCTGGAACAGGTGTGAGGTGGGGCAGTCCAGGCAAAGGCCACAGCTGTGCGCAAGTCCCCACCAGTCTCCATGAGGCTGGGGGTCAGCAGTGGTAGCGGGGAGAAGGAGCTGCTGCTACCTGGGCTTCCTAAAAATGGAGATCAGCTGCAGATCCACCCCAGCCCCGCTGCATGCCCCGGGGTGGCAGGATGACACCTGGGCCAGGTGAAACTGAGGGACTTACCACAGGCTGGACAAAGCTCCTCCATGGGCCAGAACCAGCCCCTGGGCTGCATTTTGTCCACCATGATATAGCTCATAGCTGCAGAGCCTAGCACTTCATAAAGACTTATGCTTTCATCTGTGGAACTTTGTGGTACATGTTCCAGGAAGCTGAGCATCACAAACAGCTAATAGTAAGACTGTTCTCCTTTGACACTCCACTGTCCAGGCTGTCCCTGGGGGGCATGAGAGTCCAAAAAGGTTGCTAGTCCACCTGGGAGTGGTGCCTTCTAGGATACTGGAGGAGAGGACTGCAAATTGGTTGTTTTATGTCAGTGAAAAAGTCTGATGTAGCACAGCTCAAAAATAATCCTTGCCCAAAGTGGTGTAACTTTAAGAACTCTAGAAGGCACTTAACACTCGTTATGAATCCTAATGTGTTGGCCTTTGCATTTTAAGTGCCTGTGTCACAGTCTAATTGTAAAGTGTAACCTCACCCTTAGAATAAGAGGATTTAGGGTACAGTCCTGCTTCTGCCTCTAGGGGCTCCTAAAATATAAATATTAGCAGCAAAAATCAAAGTAGAGGGAGATCATAATCCAAACTCAGGATGATTTCTAGCTTTACTTTGTCATTTAATAAATGTTTCCTCTTCATATTAATCCTGTTGTGTTTGCTAAATATTATGTGTTCACTCATCTTCTCCATCTGTGGTAAATTGCCGCCTTAAGAAAAACTAGAAGAGATAGTATAAAGCCTATTCCTGACTTACCCCTGCCTATGATGTTGCAAAGACATTTTGCTCCCCCTTCTACTCCTCCTCCACACTTGCACAGGGAAAGGTTTAACTTTAAATTTAAAAAAAATGTTTTAATGGGGAATGAAAAATAAATAAAACAGAAATACTAACATTACTAAAAATAGAAGCTAAGGATTGGTATCAGCAAACAATTTAAATCATCAATATCAGATCATTTACAATACAACAGTACAATTTACAATGCATTTTATAGCACCTATACTGCAACATAGTTTCTATTTTCTAGATTTACATTTTCAATCCACACTGCAAAGTAACCAGCTTTTGATATGAAATATTAATTTAATAAAAGTTAACACTCACTTGATTTTCTTAAAGGGGTTTCAAACCAACTTGGTCAGTTGTGGACCCAAAATTATAGGTAAAGACTAAGTAAAGAAAAAAACCTGAGACAGACGCACTCTAGATTTGGCTGGGAGTGGACAAAACACATGTGCACTGTTCAAGGGGAACAGTGCAGTGACTCACGCCAGCAGGCTGGGGACACTTCTGCATGCCTCCCAGGAGTCTACAGAGAATTCTGAGCCCATCTGAGCAGCTGGCCACCCCTGATTGGCCAATGAGCCCCTCCCCACCACCAGCTGGCTGCTGTCAGCACCAGTGGCTGGGGGTGGGGAGGCAGGGTGAGGAGGAGGAGGAGCCCCTCTGCCATACAGACCTCCCTAGATTGTGGGCTTGGGTCTTGGTGGGTGCTGGGCCAAGAGGCTCTATTCCCCTACCTGCAGAGAGGCTCTGTTCCTGCAGGTACAGCCAGGAGTGGCTGCACAGGGCTATGATACCTTTTGCCATGCCATGAACTGTGGCAGGGGAGAGGGGTTGAGACAAGCTCATCTCCCACCTGGACCTGGTCCAACCCCCACCAAGACCCAAGGCCACAAGCTGGGAGGGAGGTCTGCATGGCACAGAAGCTCCATTCTGCCCCCCCCCACCCACTTCCTCCAAGCCATAGTTCCTGGAATAGTGAAAAACAGTGCAGCTCCTGGCTGCAGCTCCTGGCTGCAGCTGGGGACATGGAGCATACCTGGGGGGGGATCTGCACCAGTATAGAGGCTCTGGTCCCCCACCTCCCGGCTCAGCCACAAAGAGAGGAGACAGAGCCTTTTCTGTCTCCTCTCTGTGAGATCTGGGGGGGGGGGGGGGCATGGCTTTTTTGGAAAAAAAAACTGGGGGGGGGGGGGGGGGCAATGCTTACTGGGAGCAAACAAACACTGCCTGAGACTAGCAAGCCACTCAACAAGGGGGCCCTGGGATGCTGGCAAAGTGCAACCACCTTGACTCACAGTGGGATGTGTTACAATTGGATGTGGTATTTGATAAAGCACTCTAACCTAACATGCTTTAATCTGATACCACTTCCATCCAGGGTTAATTTAGAGCGGGATCCACCATTTTTTAAGTGCTCCATGTGCCATGAACATATGTTTGGTTATGGTTTTAGGGTGCTTTCTGTGCAATAAGTGTAACTTTTGTTTAGGCTCAAAATTATTTGTAGTCCGTGGGTTGTATTTGTAGTCAGGGCATTAGATTGCTGCTGTTTGCATATGCCATTGCTATTTCTTTTAATTTTTTTGCACAAATAAAGAGAGACAATTTATGAAAAATATATTAAAATATTGGAGCATGTGTTAAGGAATTGTATACTGTATTAAACCTACTGACTTTAATGTAAATATACCAGCTTATACCAAAGTTTAACATACTGTTCTTGTGCACTTAGCTATCTGTCAAGGACCAAAATTAGTTTCAAAGGTTGTGTGTTTGCTCAAAGCTTGCTTAGAATTATCTGAATTTCCCTTTGTTTGTTAACTTACTGAAAGAAGGCAACAGAAAAGAAATTTCATGATGTGCTTGCCTGAGACAACAGGAGAATGGACTCAATGACCCAAGAGATCCCTTGCAGTTTTGTTATGTTCCTATGTAAATTAATGTGCATTCTGTTTTCTTCTAACTTATTGTTGTCAGTAAACATATCAATCAATTCCACATCAGCACTCTGATTGCAGCAAACTTCTTCTTTTAACATAATCAGTTTTCATTTTCATCACAATCAGATACTTGTAATAAAAATGCCTTATGAAATTATATAATCAATCTCATAAATGTTAATGGATTGTTCCTCTGTTTCTTTTACTTAATGAGCATCTGATCTTTTGCAGATCTTTTCAGTGCAAGAATGAGCATATTCAGTCCACTGTATCCTCCCTACAAGAAATCCATAGAAAGGAACTATTATATCAAGAAGGTCAGGCAACTGTGAATATGACATTTTAGACTCCCACTAACAGAGGAAGACAATGAGAGTTTTTCTTCATGTAACTGGGTAATTCTATATTGAATCCTCCAGCCCTGATTTAAATTAAATAGGATTTATGTGGGAATTTTCAATGCAGTAGCCAAAACACAAAATAAAATGGTTCAGTTCATCTCATAATGATTCAGTTTAGGTGAAACAAAACATTTAATTTGACACTCAGAGTCCATGGTACATTTATCCCACGTACTGTTCATGCCAATGCATGCTTAGTTTTCTTAGGCTGTGTGTAGATGAAAGAAGAGGCATGTGTGCATGACACTTTAAAGCGGGCTAAATGCTTTTGCACTGCTTTAATGGTGTCAGTATTTACACACCTTGGTGGCATATTGTGCATTAATTCCAGCTGCTGTAGGAAATTTGGCGGTGCAATGTGCCTTAAATGACTTGGGACGCAGCAAACTAAAACTCCTCAGAGGAGTTTTAGTTTGCTGCCCCTATAGCCACGGAGTGAAGCACTGGGCTCCATGCAGCTTAGGGTTTCTATAGGAAGCCTGCAGGCAGCCTGACAGCAGTCTGGGAAATCAGGCTCCACCCAAGAAAAGCAGCAAGCTGGGTTTTTCTTTCCCCCCTCTGGAGCCTGCCTGCTTGCCTGAGCTACCTGGGGACCCAGTGCTTCCCTCCACAGCTGCGGTGCCCCCAGGGCCGCCTGAGCCAGGTGCCTATGGGCGGGTACCACCTGAGTGGGGGGGTGGGGCACCACTGTCGCAGAGTGAAGCACCCCCCCACCCCCCGCAGCCCAGGGACTGCTCCGCCCACTGGCAGCTCACCCTCCCCTCCCCGCCAGACAGGCAGGTAAGTCAGCGGGGTGTGTGCACAATACAGGGGTTTAATCAGCTCTAAGTTGAAGCAATCTTTTTTAAAACCCACCACTTCAATTTAGGGCCCCTGTTTCATCTACACACACCCTGAATTTGTAATGCATGACGCTTAATCCCATGTACTGCTCATGCCAATACATGCTTACTTTTCTTAATTTGTAATTCATTATACTTTCAGAACTGCTCATTTTATCCAGTTTTAATAATAAATATTTATCTGTAACAAAAGAGGTTGGGCTACTAGCCATTCTATCCTGGCAATCAAAGATGTGCTTTGGTTTAGAACCAAACTCGTTTTCTTGATTCCAAACTGACATTTGCCCAGAAAGCATTACAACATTTTACATAATGTGTTGTGATTGACACTGTACTGTGTTCTGCCACCACAGTGGATATGTGGGAGCTCACTTATAATGTGGGTAGGTTACCATGGCACCCTGGGGTGCTTAAGAACCTTTCAAGGGTGCCATGAGGTGCCACACAATGTTAGCACCATTAGGTGTGCAAACATAATTCACAAATAAACCCAGAGATTTCAAACAGGAATCCAAAGACCTTCTGTGGTCTTTGAGAGTTCTTTTCATCATAAAAATTGCTGTATTATTTTTCTGTAGTGAAAAAATGAATGAAAACTAAGAGCTGGCAATTTTTTGAGGGGTGACTTTTGTCTAAAAAATTTGAGAACCACTGATTTAGAGTTGGTGATAAACTGCAAACTTTGATAACTTCTGAAGGCAAAAATACCAAATTTTGGATAATGATGAAATTACCCTATTAGTAGTTGCATGGATTTTAATGGCAAATACTAAGACCAGGTACAGACATTATACTTTTACCAGTATAAGTGATCAAAATCTGGTCTATACAGGTAACAAAAGTTTGGCACACAAAACTGGTCTGTACCCATAAAAGAGCAGAAGTTTGGTGCATAGAATAGTTTAAAAATGGCAGAGCCTGGTCTAAGATTTGCACCTCCTTCCACCAAAGGGTGAAAGTGTGTTGTGTACATTACACCTATGTATACTACACCAATTACAAAAACCCATGTAACTTTGATTCTGCTTCAGGCTTTTTCAATGTCTGTACTGAGCCTAAGTGAAAAGCACTGGTCAGCAAAGGATAGATGGTATTGTGTTTGCTGAGATGAGTTGCCTCGGTCTGGTTCATTTGCGTGTGTGCGTTTGTGCACATGCAAATGTTTAATCTGAGTTATTCAAAATGGTCGTATATTTTAATCCCTTTAGTAGAATAAAATAATTTAGAAACAAGAATACATAAAAGCACATGGTGACAAGCTAAGATTACTCTGTACTTCTTTCAAACAACGGATTAGATCTTGTTTCTCCAGGTAATTAAATAGGATGAAGATCAGGCAACCTTATAGCCAGATGTTCTGCAGGGAAACAGACACACAGGCATAGGCACAGGATGCATCTTTTCTTCATTATTAAAGGAATTTCAATGGTAGAAAACAGGTACTGTATATGAGATTATGTATTATTTTCATATAATAGCGGGAACATTTCAAGGGCCTACTGATGGTATGTCAGGTCACAGAACCAAACTTGACTCATAAGATTCAGAAGCAATCAGTGAAAAAAGGATATAATAAAAAAGGTTTGGGTGGTTTTTAAAAAACATTTTTAAAAATAACATTAAAAAAAAACATTTTAAGTGTCCCCCAATTGTTGTTTAAGAATTAAATAAAAAAACTTGAAAAATGTTTTTGAAATTTTAATGTAAAAAGAATAAAATAAAAGAGTTTGTTGAACTACATGCTCCTGTATTATTTATTTTGGACTGGAAAGTGCCATTAATGTTTCTGGGCAGGATTATTAAAAGTACCCAAGTAAGCAAGGACTGCAAGTCAAAGAAATTGGAAGGAAATTTTTAAAAAATGCCTAAGACCCATTCTTAAAATTACCCAATATGCACCCCTCTATACCAATTACTGTTGGAAAACTAGAAAAATGTGCAGGTGTTCATTAAACTTCTATAAAACCTCAAAATAAATAAATAGGTCTCAAGTAAAAAGTTATGCTTATCTACCTCCACTGATTCTTTTAGCAGATACATATAAAAAAAAAGGATTCTTCTTTTAACTAATGGTAACATTATTTTTTTACAAAATAAAGCCAAATCATGCATATTTAAAATAGCTGAAAAACTTGGGCTCCTTGGATTTTTCAATCTAATATCACATTATAACGATTAAAATCTTTCTGAATCAGTAACTCTAATCTCAGTTTTAGAGCACAGATGTCTTCTTATACATCAACGGAACTAAATTTGTAACTATGCCAAGATGTTGACATACTTCACCCTAGGGCAAACTCTGAAAGAAATAACTGCACATTTTAATACATTGGCATATTAAGCATCATTTGTGCTCCTTGATTGATTTTATTTATTTTTATTATGTTATTCTAATGTTTGTTTTATTATATTATAAAGAAAAATAATTTAAAGCATCAAATTATATTTAAGCATGTCACAGCTTCAATGGAAACCAGCAATAGCTCAGTAATTCAACATAAAAGTTGCCACTTCATCTGTACTCCTAAATTCATGAGACTACATTATGTATTTATTTCAATTTAATAAATAAGATATTCAGCATTTCCATTTCCTACAACTGGCACTCTCAATTTGCCTGAACAGCTTAATGGTTGGAGTTCAAAAGTCTGTCTCTTCCCCCTACCACTGGAATTTCATCAAGTGACAATTCATAATACTTGATTTCAGTAGGAACAACTAGGCTAAAGATAAGTCCTTTTGAAAAGTTTATTTTAACTTAATTTTGAGTATTAAACTATGTGCTATTCAAGAAGAAAGGATTCCCAGGGCTCTAAAGACAGCACTTAAACAGAAATAATTAAGAAAAGTAATCTCTGGGGGTTTAAGTGGTGCCAAAAGCACAATATGTATTAAGATTTTTCTCAGTGTTTGGTTTGTTCCATTACAAAACTTAGTAGTGTAAGAGTGATGTAGCCATAACGGTCCAGAAAGCATGCAACAGGCAAGGTGGTGTCTTTCATTGGACCAACTATATAGTTGGGATAGAGTTAAATAAGCTTTTAAATGCAAGATAGTCTCCATCAGAGACCTTCATCCAAAGGCAGATCCAGAGGGGATACAGTGTTGCAGTCACACCCCACTCTGATTCCTTGGCTCACACCCAAAGTTTAAAGCCTGGCAGTGGCAGCAGAATTTTCTATTAAGGCAGCAGTGAGAGAGTCACTTGAATTCATGGTTCCTTACAATCAACCCGCTTCCTTCTAAACTCTTCATTCCACTAGTGTTAACAACCCTCTCCTTTTTTAATGATTCCACTAGCCACGTTACTCTTTCTTCTGCACTTCGGCTGTCTGATAATTGTTCCTGATGAAGTAGCTCTTATTTCACAGTCTTGGGGTGCATCCATACATGCAATTAATGCACGTGAATAAGCTCTGGAGCTTATTGCTCTAGAGCTTATTGCTCTAGAGCTTATTGCTCTAGAGCTTATTGCTCTCAGGCACACCATTTGAATGTTTGCCTGGGAGCAATAAATTCTGGAGCAATAAGCTCCCAAGTTTATTCATGCTCAGAACACTGAGCCAGGTTGAAGCAGCCTTAGCTGCCAAGGAGCCTGGAGGGTCAGCCTGTCAGCCTAGGGCTGCTCTACCCAGCTCAACATGATGCAAAGGGCTGGCTTGGTGCTTCAGCACAGGCATAGCTGGCAAGGCAGTGTCTACACATCCATTGCTGAGGGTTTTTTTACTCCACAGCAGGATTTATATTTGTAAGTACTACCTTGCTGTAGAGTAAATTAGTTTAATCAGGCCTAACAGGGATGCACATGTGGATGTGCAACATTTACTGCACATCTAATTAATCAAATGCACAGTAAACATCTTGTGTAGATGTGCCCCTGAAGACTGTTTTTAACTCTAACTCTAATAACTAGAAATATTCACTCAAGTGTGAAAAAAAAAATTCAGGTGAACATCAACTCAGGTATAGAAATAACTTTCAGGGAAGCATTGGATGTATTGTCAAAGGCTAGGGACAGACATTCAAAAACGCTGAGCCTGAATTGATTCAATCTCTGCAGGTTGGTTTCAGATGGCCCATTTCATTTCGGAGCTGTTTCAGAGCCCTGAGTTTCATTTTAGATTTGGAGTTTCAACGGTCGAAATGTCCAAATCTGAAATGAAACAGCTGCCAAAATTTTGCACAGCCCTACTAAAAATCCTTTACTGTTGATATGACCAATACACATTATCACTATGTTTGTTTTTTACTGTCCTAATTGTGGACGTAGGCACAACGTTGTTATAGATTCATGATCTGATTTATCACCATATTTGTATTTGATTATGTTAATTCTAGGAGTAGGAATCACTCTAGGATCCAGACTGTGCCAGGACAAGAAATGTAATATCTGCCAACACACCTCCACCACCCCCACAATAACTATACCCCACAACAGAACCCTCACCATTCCTGTATCCTACATCTGCACCTCCAGAAATGTAATATATCTCATCCAGTGCACCAAATGCCCTGATAGAAAATATATAGGAGAAAAAGGTGAAAAAAGAGCACTGAGGGAAATTGCACAAAATGGGTAATAGCATATATTTTATTTAGATGGGGTGCACTAACCTAGGCAATGGTGGTGGATGCGTAACAGGACTAAAATAGTTTAACTGTTAAAGTATGCTTTGGTCTACCAAGCAGTCACTTGACGGGATGTTTAGAGGTACAGTTATATATCTATATCTATATTATCTCTATATAGATAGATATATAGATATATGTCTATACGTCACACATGCACACATATACATACAATGGTAATATATATCTCTCTATATATACAACAAAGGCTTTGTTATCCGCCACCCATGGGGAATGGGGGGTGCCAGATAACAAAATATCCCAGTTAACTAAGAGGCCCGAACAGGCGTCTTTGCCTGTTCGGGCCTCCGCCTCTCCTGCTGCATCCAGGGCATCACCGCCCCTCCCATGGGCCCCGCAGGCCCCAAGGGACAGGGAGGCAGGCCCCATAGAGGCTGCTATGCCCCAGGCCATAGGGGCTTGGTGAAACTGGAAGTGACACGGTGGGTACGTCCAGTTTCACTTTTACCTTTCAAGGCAGCATACTGGTTAATAGAGCATGCTGGCTTGTAAGGTGCCAGATAACACAGCTTTTACTGTATATATATACACACCACCACCATTGGCCAGGCTAGGCTAGGCTAGGCTAAATAGATAGATAGAAATATTTTTGCAAAACCCACCCCCTCAAACCCAGTATGTTTGCCCAATATGGGTCATGTGTTTTGTAATGGGTGCTTAGTGTTGGCTGCATTTAATCCACTTCATAGTTGACTTCCATTATGGAGCACATGCTGCTTTTGGCAGTTGTTTAATGATATACCATGTATTAATGAAGTTTCCTTGAATGCTTATGGAGGAAGAGGGGCTTTCTATCCCATGCTGATTGTGATAAAAAAATAACTTCATCTTGTATTTGAGTAAACATGACTGTTTTCATTTCATCATCTGTGCTCCGCAGCCTGGCCCAAAGTTTTGAGGCTGAAGCTGGGTACAGCTGCTTGAGCAAAGGGGCTTGCAGAGTAAACTTTGTAAGTGGTTGTCCTACTAATATGCAGCATGAGAGAACAGTTCACACCAGACCTTTATATTCCTGATGTTTTCTCACTTTAATTAGTTGTGGATAAAGTAAATTATTCAATACTTTGCATTCACAAACGTGATACTCAAAGGAAAAATGGCCCTGCAGTTAAGTTAGAACACTACCACTGAGAACAATTAACTGAAAGCCTTATAAGACCATATATCTAGATGCCTGCAGTTTTATCATGAACAGTGTGGCAAGTAGTTCTTTGATATGGTAATAGAGGCAGCAACAAAAGCAAAGATGCCAGAATTAATCTTCTTAATAAAACCATTTTTCCCCACAAACGTGAAATAAGACGTACTTCCTATTTTGCCAGAATTACAGGATATTAAGGATCTTTTCTTGACCATTTCTCTATCACCAGAGTATTCGACTGCCAGTAGTTTATTAAGCAGTGAAACTACCATGTCACATATTTGATCTCTCATGTTTTCCTGGGATGGGAAACTTTGTGCAATGGAGTGTTCTGCTTTGGATATTTTTAAAATGGTGCACATACTACTATATGCTTATGTTAAGGAATACTAATCAAAGAGACATACCTTGAAGGTGATGACATTCATGATGTTGCCTAGTTCCTTTGGAAGTGCATTTTACAATCTCAGGCTGATCCCCAGGGATGCTGTTTACTGCAGAAATGAGTTTTCACCTCACTGCAGATAGTCCCATTATGCCAGGAGTGAACCATGCTTCTCATTCAAGAATTTGGGATGATCTTGGGGAAAAAAGTGGGTATGCTCTGCAATGACAAAAAAAGGAGCCAAAACAGATCTCAAACCTATTGCAAAACAGTAACTAAAGAAACAAAGTGTTATGTTACATAACCCAACAGTAGGGGGGAAATGTAGGAAATCTGATGAAAGAAGAGATCAAATTGCCTAACGTGCTCTTAAAAATCTACAATGCTAACTGGTTTAGCCCTAGTTTAATTTCATTACCTGTGAAAAACCAGGGGTAAACTTTTGCTGTTGTGGCCCTCAGTTAATTTGAATTGTTTCAATTGTTGAAATTCAACAACTGAACACTTCAATTCAATTCAATTCAACAATTGTTTCAATTGTTGAAAATCAAATCAAGTGCCTTTAGGTATAGTGACATATATTTAGGGGTGAAACACTGACTCTTATTTCAGTCCACGGGAGCCAGGGCTTCATCCTTGGGCTGATTGTAGGCACAAAATTTGCAGATGTTGACTTTAGATCCTTGAGGTCATACAGAGGAGCTTTGCAATTAGCCTTTTCTTCATTAAATTCCATTAACCCACAGCACAGCCAGCTTGACTAAGGGTAAGACCTCCAAAAATCTCTCCCCCTTAATTTAATCCCTTTTTTCTGACATCTTTTGTGCCTCCACCATTTCCATAATTCTGGGAAATTCCTTTCAAATGCTACTCCTTCTATATTATACTGAATTCTTCTTTTTTAACCCACCTATTTTCCCTTTCTAGTTAACTTTAATTTTAGAAAGAATAACTTTGAGAGGTAATTGTATCAAGATCACCATTAAAGTTTTGAATTACAGACAGCAAAACAGTAGCTTTCTCCATTTGGCAGATGAACCTAAAAACTGGGAAAATGAGGAAAAAAAGTTGTTTTGTTTTGAGTCAACCCCAAATATTATCTTTGATCTAAAATGTTTCATTTTGTTTTTATGGTTTTTTACACTTTAAGAAACTAAAATGTAAGGCATTTAAAAACACCCAACAAAAATAATGAATTCAAATGAAAAGTCCAGAGGAGATTCATTTTTGAAAATGTCAAAATAAAATGCTTTAACATATTAAAATCCCTCCACTCCATGATTCTGACTGAAACTATTTGCTTATTTTGACCCCAGTTCACAATTAATTTTAGTTCATCTGAGACTCAGTTATTTGCCAAATTTATTATTTTTCAAAACAAGCTCACCCAGTTCTATTTTCTCTCTGTTATAATACAGAACAATCCATCTTTCTGGGGTCATGTGATCCCAGCAGTTTTTCCTGCCCAAGTGCAAGGGGGCTGGACCCAATGATCTGTAAGGTCGCTTTCAGCCCCTAACATCTATGAAACTATGAAACAATGCAGTAAATATAGCTGAATAAATTAAAGGAACTTTTTTGGGAAGACTCAGCTTTCAGTTAATACTGCTTTTCCTTGTCCAATATGTGGACTCAATAAACAATAGAGGCCAATAGGCTGTGGCTAGCATATTTGCTTTTGCCTCAGGCTCTGGTTCGTTTGTTCCCTCTACAGTATGTCTTCAGGCTTGTTTCATGAAGATATCACCTTTCTGAAAAGACACAGAAAAGCCATTTGTCATCCCAGCGGGGTCTATAGTATCTAGGACTTTTCTCTCACTGCTATTAGATCCTAGATTAAATGCAAGTTATCAGCTGCCAGGAATGATTTTTTCTTCTCAATCTGTAAAGAGATTTTGTCTTCCCAAAGCACTTTGAAATGGATCAGGATTCTTTCTGCAGCTCTTCATTCGAGCAACTGTAAAAGGAATTGGCATCAGGATGCTCTAAGCCTCTTATGGTTGTAGGTTCCTTCATCTCTGCAGAGCCATAAATGCATTTACCCTCAGATTTGTAGAGGAGCTCCTTACCAGGTTCATTTGTAGTGATATTGCTCAATTTCTTTTTTGCCAAGGATGGGTGAGAGCAAAAGCATTCTATTAATTTCACAACCTTTAGCTTTCCCCCTCTTCACCTGGCAATTTGATAGAGAAGCATGAGCCTGAAAAGTTTCTGAAAACCAGTTCATTTATGATAAGCATCTGTATACCTCTACACCACACTTCTTGAGTCTCTCCCCAAAACAAATCCCTCTGCTCCACCATCCTTGACTGAGTTTTCATTAGTGGTGGAAAATCCCACTCCCTGTCACCCTCCATCCATTCTTAAAAAGTATGCTCATTATTTGGAGACAATATGGATAACTATTGTACTGCTTTGGCACAGCAGGGCTTTTCACACTAGGTGCCTTAGGTTGCAATGATAGTGCCAAAATCCCTAAGTATATAGAATTCTGTCTTCCAGGCATACTCACCTGGCTACTAATTGAGTACAAGAGCAGGGGTATTATGCTTTCAGAGTCAACAAGTGAAATGCATGACCAACAAGTGAATGCCTAAATATAACCAATATATGATGACCATTGGATGGTTGCCTGACTCAATTACCACAACAAAAGTGTGAATCAATGAAACAGCCTTAAAATTCCTGGCCAAAACTGTATTGGTGCAGCAGCATCTCCAGTCAACATGAAGGACAGAAGAGTCTCCAGAACCTTACATAAGAGCCCTAATTCGAGGATTATTGTTGTTCCCCACGCCCCTCCCACCCTCCCTCACACCCCACAAACCACACACACAGACACCCCTTCCCCCCCACAGTGTTGCCTGTGTTGACTGCAGGGAAGTACAGTGTGTTCCAAGTCCTGTATGTTCCAGAGCTACACCCCACACCCCACAAACACCGCACAACCCCCCAACATAACCGATGACTGCCCACACACAGCCACAGCCCCTCACAGACTCCCCTCACACCCTTCCACAACCCACCACACACACACATATCCCCACACCCATCCTAGACACCCCCCACACATACACAGGCCCCACCATACACACCCACCATAAATCCCCACCATACACACCCCCCCCAACCACCTCCTTGCAATATAAAAGACTGAGAATTTATTTTGAATTATTATGCAGTCACCTCTATATCAAATACAAATCATGACAAAATGTCACAAATTTGTCACAAATCATGATAAAATATTTTTTGTAATAAAATTAAAATGTGTTATAGTAGGTGTTTGAGTTTTAGCGTATGATTTGGTTTTTCCTGGTTCTAAGATGGCAGCCCCCTCAGCATTTCTGGGGGGCAAAGGGAGGGACTTCTGGTGGCACAGGGTATGATCCAGTCCCAAGATGGTGGCCAGGGTATGGGGCACCTGTCAAGGAGCGGGGCTACCCACGCAGCCCTCAACAGTTTACCGAACCTTATTAAATAGCTCTCTACCCGAAATAATTTCCCACCCCTGGATTAGAGCATTTTAGACTGCACTTGTTTCTAACTGTAGGCAACAGATTCTGTGTCACAGAGGTGACAAAGTTCATGACTTCTTGGAAGGATATTGGTCAAAGAGATAACTGATGGAAAAGGGGAAAGTTAGATGTTAAATCAGTCAGATATTTTAAACTTTGCAGTTGAAAAGAGTCTAATCTGAATTGGATCCCCTTATACATGCACAGTGTCAGGCTCCCAAGAGAAACTTCATTTATTACTACTGTTGGCTAAGTAAAGTTAATGTTAGATGGCAAAAAAATGTATATTTCTTCTAGCTAATGAAATGCTCCTTGGAAGGCAAAACTATTGAATTATTGTCGATTGTTATTTATGGTAGGAATTGGAGAGCAGCCTGTATTACTATACCCTTGAATCTATTATGAAAAATGATTATCCATTTATGATCCAAATGGTTAGAGGCCTAATTAAATTAGCAGTTTCTCTTAGCTGATATTCAGTGCAAAGAAGCTAAGCCATACTAATAGGAGTGGTTAAGTAAAGAAATCATCTCATTGCCAAAAGGTCACACTGTTCAGCAGGTTTGTGCTCTATATTTTTATTCAGGAGCAATGGTCTGAACTGCTGTTGTGCACCTTTTTTTTTAACAGAGCCAACTCATTAGATTACCTGTGATTTGTGCTTTAAATAGTCTTCCCATAGTGGGATGCTAAATGTAGCTTGGCTTGCATTTGCATTCCTTTGAGAAAAAGGAGGAGACAGGAAGAAGAAAAAAATAAATATCAATGGACTAATTCTCTTTTGTGTATGCCCATTAACCCCCACTAAATGTAGAGAGGTGGAATCCAGCATGTAAGTCAGGGTAGGATTTATTCCATGGCACTTAATTCTCTGAGATTCCATTCTTTGTGTTTAAAATAGGGAAGAGAGAAGATTAGGGACTGATTCAAGTTAAGTTAAAAGGCATCCATTTTTTTTCAGTGAGATTTGTAAAAACATAAAAGGAAGAAGAGGTTCTGAACTGGAAGTTTCATAAAGGAAATATCTTTTTATTCTCCTCGGAAATTAATTACTGACATGGGAGAGGAGATGGGCCAATTTAGGTGGGACTGGCCACAAAACAAGAATTATGTTTCCTAAACCTTTCAAGGTTTTGACATTTATTTCTGTACTACAAGACTTTTTTCTTCTGCAAAAGAGTGAGATAGAAACCACACAATAGCCAAGAGGCCATGGCATTTGGATGAGACTCAGATCAGGGACTTGAGGTTAGGACTATCATACCCCAGGTGATGGCCCTGCTCACCAACATATGACCGCTACTTTGGGGACACTCATTTTCTTTCACTATACTACCAAAAGGTTTGGCTTTGATGAACTGGCATCTTCCTATAGAAATCAAAATTCCATAGAGTTGTCCTCTACAAGCTGAGTTTAAAAACAGCTTCACGGTATATTACAACACCTAATTATCATCCAGGCATTTCTAATATGTCCATCATTAGAATCTAGATGCCATAAAGAATGATTACAACCCAATTTCAGAAGTGATGACAAATCTTCCCATACAGTGCTAAGGGACTCAAGGGTATGTTTTTAAAGCTGTGGTTCTTTACCTGAAAGTTATGAAGTAGGGAGGATTGGATGAACAGCTGCAGATTTATGAGCCATATCAGATTATGAGGGGGTTGATTTGAGACTAGTGCTGCAATTTTCTTTGCTCAATGTTTCCTTGTAGCAAAATGGATTCAAAGATATTCTGTAGGGGAGAAGATGACAAAGATGAACTCTGTATTATAAAAGGGCAGGGTGGTACCCTAGAGATGAAATCATTCAGAAAATCTTAAGATTTTGTAGGTGATAACCTACTTTGTCAGATCCTATACTGTGAGGCGTATGCCTTTCTGAATGAGTTAGACTCTAGGGGTGCCCATACATGAGCACAGAGTTTGCTCTAAAGTACTGTGATTACAGCATGTCGGAGCAGACTTGATTAATCGAGTCTGCTGGAGTAAGGCAATTACCATGTTCCAGCAGCCTCCCATGTCTTGTGCATTAGCATCCCTGCACTTCAAAAGGGCGGTGGGGGCGCTTGAACTAAAAGTCTCTTCAACAAGCTTTAGTTCAAGTGCCCCTGCCACCTTTTTGAAGTGTGGGGATGCTGGTACATGAAACGCTGCAGGCCTTTAATTGGAGTGGCTCTCAGAGGGTGTGTAGAAGTGCCCTAAGGTGCCCGCTTTCTCTGCCATTTGCCTAACTTCAGACTAACACTGCTAACTACCTTTTGGTCTTATGGAATAGATACAATAATAACCAATGTGGAAATTGTACAATTTTACATTTGCTGAACAAAGGCCCAGGGAGAAGTCTGCATGTTATAAACTGCAAGCTGCCTCGTATCCTACACCAGGGAAAATAAACACACAACCAGCAAGTGAAGACAATAACAGAGCCTAAGCACAGAAGTGTAAGTTATCAGAAAAACTGCACAATGACATGATTTCCAAATAGTTATGGAAGAACAAGATAGATAACGGAGGGACAAGGTGCTAGAAGTTTGCCTCTTCCCTATCACTGGTTGGAGCCAACTCCAGACGCATCCTGGTCATGAGAAATAGGTAGGATTTCTTTCATGTTGCAGAACTTCCACTGGAATTCAGAACTCAGTAAGAACTGAATAGATACTTCAGGATTTCACCAAAAGAAAATATGTCAAAACAAAGAAGACCTTTAAACTCTGAAGGGTTTGCAAATGCAATGAAGTGATGCCAGTAATAAAATAGCTGATGAACTGAATATAGTGCAGGACACAGTCCTCCCTAGTCGGTTTGCATATTGATACAACAGCTCTCCCACAGTCCCTTTCATGTCTATCCTAACCATCCATCCATCACATCCCTACCCCCCACTCCCACATCATCCTGGATGCCAGTGAGCTCAGAGAGCTCTGAGTTCACAAGTTGATAGCTGTGGGATCTTGCTTTTCAATCAGCTCCAGAGGCCATGGGGTAAGCACTACTGCCATAACCCGTCCTGTCTTTTCCTCTCTGCTGAATTCATCAAGGGGGAAGGAGGGAGGATGAATAGTAGGGGCACTTGCTGTTCTTGGTGATGCAAACACTTCTGACAAGACCCCACACCAATCAGCTCACGAACTCTGTGCTCGTGGCCCAGGTGGAGCTTAAAGCAGGAATTGTGCTGACATGCCAGTGAGCCCACTGTGCATGCACTACATAGCCAATGGAGGGGTGGGAGGACTTCACACTGCCCCTGCCATGGATCTGCCCCATCAGCAAGTTGCAAATACCTTTATACCAAGGGAAAAAAAAGTACTGCACTCAGCACTTCCAAACTGTGTTTCCAGGATCTTTGATAGTAGAAAAAGGAAGAAAACATTGATCTACCATTATTTTTTCACTGTATTTGTCTTAAAGCAAGATAATTCTTTAAAGAAACTGAACTGAAATTTAGGGAGACACAATGAGCAACCTAGCAGCAACAGTTACAAAAAATAGGACAAGTCACAGAAAATGCCAGTGCTCTGACTGTTCTGTCAAAATACACTACAAACCATAAAGGTTTTGTCAAGAGAGATCCTTGCAACTAGCACCAAAAAAGCAACTTGGCTTCCCACATGCACATAATAGATTCAGTGATATCAGCAGTAGGGTCCTGTTTCTAGGATTTACATTAAAAGTGGCTGCAGATATTATATGAAGAGCTTTCAGCAGGTCATTCTCTTTTCTCTCTTTCTCCCTTTCTCTTACCATTCCTTCCTAAAAAAAAGCTCTGATACATCAACTGTCACCATTCCATATGAAAATAATTCAGTAGAAGGGGATATTTCTTATCATTATTTTCTGCTGGGTGAAGTGTAAAATTAATGTTAAGAACTGGGTTAAAAGAATAAAAATGTGTCTTCCTTTAATATTTGCATATAGTATAAGAACGAGACTCAAGAACATGACAAAATGTGTGGCAATACCTTAGTTATGCCTTTTGATATACTAGAATTGGCAGGGAGTCTTGTATACCCTGATATAACAAGCTATATGGTTTGAAGTTCCCAAGTATGAAAATACAGGATCAAACCCCCCAAAATAAACAGCCACAGACCATCAATAGGAACAGAGCACAAAGGAAAGATGTAAGAACTTTGTAGTAGGATCAACCAGAAAGAGATGCTGTACTGTGAACAAAAGGGAGAAGCCCTTATTCTAACACAGATTTGGAATAATAATCAAAGGAACACAAAAACAGACTGGCTTTTCTCCCAGTTCAACCCAGTGCATAAGTAGCCCCCTAAGCAAGATTTAGAGAAAGGTATGATTAGAGAAGTTTGCTTATTTTACAGTAGCAGAGAGTTCATATAGTGACAGGTCTCTAGGAACATTTGAAGACATGACACATTTTTGATGTAGCAATGAAAGCAGCAGACTATTCTGAATCCCCTGAATGACAAAAAAACCTGTTAAATTGCACATTCATTATTTTTATTTATAAAATATATTAGTGCGCATGACTCAGTACCACATCCAAGACATTCCCCTGCTTAATATTTTTGATAGTATATCTGTATCACTAAAGAAATACCTAAGAGCCCCCTGGCATGATTGGATTGCTGAGTGAAGAGGAAAGTGAAATATGTTCAGATTTGCATTTTTTTAATTTTTTTTTTTAACATTTTGTATATACTGTATATTATTAAATTGCAGCATTTTCAATAAAGTGTTTTATTTTTGCTCTTTATATGTGTCATGTTTTCTTTGGGGTGGGTGGGTGGGTGGTTGGGTTGGTTTTCGGAGACTGTGCCCACCTCCTTTATCTAACCTGGGAAGGTGTGTCTTACACTTTTGGGAAGTACTATGACATAGGAAGATAAAGAGAAGGGATGATTCCCATGACATCCTACCAGCATTTATACAATACTGGAACCCCATTTGGACTCCCCTTAGTATGCTCTTGTTCAGGCTGCTACAAGCCATTTAAGTGATCCTTCCCCACCTCCTTCCTCCCCGCCCCGCCAAATTAGAATGAGAACTGTATTGTTCTTATTCAGCAAGGTATGCAAATCCTTTGGAGATTCATAAAGACTAAACACTCCTGCTGTATGCAACATTTTGACTGGAGGTCAAAACACAGCAGTTTGGCCAGCATAGCAAAAAGTACTGCAAAATGAAGTTTACAAACTGGAACAGTACTGAGTTTTACATAGAGGGGGTTTTACATAGAGGAAAAAATGGAATGAAAACTGTTCATGAAGGTCAAGTAAAATGAGATGATATTCCTGC
>NW_005841838.1:2478822-2489167 GCF_000455745.1 Alligator sinensis
TTTATTGTGATGTTTACTACAGGCAACATTTTCTTATTAAAAATATACACAACTTTTATCAGAAAGGGATTTTGAAAGTAGGCCAGTAACAGACATTAGAATCATTAAGCTTATTCTTTATACCTGAGAACTGAACTGTCAGTAAACAGAACTCATGATTAAAGGCATTGAAGTTATAGGGACACCTGGGAGATAGTTAGATTACACTTTCTTTTCATTAAAACTGTGTGAACGCTAGCTTTACCAAGGGAGCCATTTCTTTTAATTTCTTTTAGCATATGTCTGTACCAGATAAGAGGATCATTACCATAATCAGAAAAGGTACAGCATAGATTTGGTAGGAACATCTGAATTTTCTCTAAAGCCACTGTATGTATTGCATTCAGCATTAGTGTTCAGAATCACAACAGGTGCAAACAAACACTGTGTAAAATTACTTTTTGTGACTGTAGACATAAGTCTTTTGAACTATATAGTCACAGAAACCCATGACCAGTCATAGATAGGAATTAGGGGTGTGTGAAACGGGCCATATTTGATTTGGATTTAGCCCAAATCTGGGACAGAGATTCAATCTGCTGATTCGGATCGCTGTCCCTAATTCAATTTAGCCAAATCCGAATCTGAAGATTCCATGCTGATTCGGAGAATCAGCGATCCAGCCGTAGACACAGCTTTAAATGTTTTTTCTATATACCTCGAGGTACCAGATGCAGCTTACAAATGCTGCCGTGCTGGGGCGGATGGAGCGTCCCACAGGAGTGCGGGGGGGCCCCTGCATGCTCAGTGGCAAACTCAGAAGTGGACTGGAATTACTTCTGGTCCACTTCCAGGTCTGCTGCCGAGCATACTGGTAAGCCCCCTGCGCTCCGGTGGGATGCTTCATCCACCCAGCATCACAGCGTTGATGAGCTGCCTGGGACCTTGAGGTATATAGAAAAAGCATTTAATGTTGTGTCTACATCTGAATCTTTCTAAGTCTCTCCAAATTGATTAAGAGGGTTCCAGTTTGATTCAGACAGATTAAAGGGTCTTCTGATTCGATCTGGATTCAGAGATTTGGCCGCTAAATTGGGCAGAATCGAATCAGGGACTGCAGCACTAATGGGCATTGTCTCTGCTGCTAGATGCTACATACTGAGCAAATATGAAGGGCATGCAGATATATATCAATATCTAGTGCCACATGCTAATACACCAATCACCTCATGCACATTCTTACCTTCTTTCCCTTCTCCATCTGCAACCATTCCTCAAGTCAGTGCTATCACAAAACAGACATTACAAAAACAAATGGTGCCAGGGAATCAGTGTTTCTGTCACTCCAAATCTATTTCCTGGAAGTATGGAGTCTTTAAACGACAGAAAGAAGCAGATGGTAATCCCTGTTCCCAGCAGGAAGGGAACAGTGCAAGTGCTGGAACGTGCACCCTGACCTGTGGGGCAGCAAGTACTCTTTAGTTCAACCTTTTCTGCATCTCTACATGGCCAAAGAAACAAGTAAATAAGCAAGCAAAACAAAATCATCTGGTATTGGTATTCCAGGGATCTCCAGAGCTGAACTATTTATTACATGATCAGAAGCTCATAGCTCAGGTTTCCTCACATTTGTGATTACAAGATTTGTATCAGTGAGGAATATGTTTTTAAATTCAATAATATGATATTTGCTGCATTTCTGCAGATTTTTTTTCATTGAAAGACCAACAGCACAATGCTGTAATAAAGCAAAGAATCATCATCCTTTCCAAAAGATGGGTTAAATGCAAAATTAAGTGATGTACCCAAGACCACACAGCAAGTCTGTGGCAGATAAACTTGGGACTCCTGCATCACAGCTCTATGTCTCCCTGAGTGTGCATTTTTCATATCAAAATGAAAATTAACAAACTTAAAATCAACTTAACCAAATAATTAAAATTTATTTGACAGCTATACAGATAGATGATCTCACCACTCTGTAATGGTAACATTGACAGTTCCGGGCAGACATTACCAAAGTTCCCAGTTTGGCTCGCTGCTGGAGTTTGACCTCCTCATCCTCACTTCCAGGCTCTGGGTCCTACACATGCATGGTTTTCTTTCCTGCCATGACTTGATGTTATAGGTTCACAGGGAAACTTCCCTAGGAGGCAGATGCAGGGCTTGGGGTATGATCTTATCTGAACTCAGGCCCTTCTGCAGCCTGGGGCCCACCACGCCAGGACCCTAGGTTCTTAGGCCTCAGCTCCAGCTTAGCTCTCTGCAGGCTCTGGGCCATTTGGTCCCAAAGTATGAGCCATTTATGAGCACAGGGTTAGGGCTAGGCTCCCTCTCCCTTCTCAGTAATGGGGCAGGGGGCCTGTTAGCTGCATTACTATAACTCCAAAGTCAACACTAAATGGCAGCCTGAAAAGTAAGGAATATTTTCTTCAAATCAAATGCAACCATCAGGCAATAAAGGAATAAAAATTAAAATCAGAATAATAAGTTACAATTACCCATGCTTTTGTGAAGAGTAGGACTCAGATTTGTAGTGAATGCCAGTGCTTAGAAGCTCCACCAGCTGCTATATTCAATGGCCTGTTACAGAATACTAGCATGTGATCTAGATCATGATTCAAAGAGAAGTGCAACTATCATCTTAAGCACAGTTACATTCTTTCGTGGTCTCCCATCCACTCACTGAATTAGCCTGGCTGAACTTGTTAGATCAGGCAGTATACAGAACAAGGAAGGATAACAGTAAGTCATTTCTATGGGATTTTTTCCACTGTAAAATAAGGGTATAAGAGACTTCATTCTAATATATTTCTCCGCAAAATCACAAAGTTTGCTGGCCTTCGGCAAAATCCCAGACTTTCATTTTGAGAGCACAGAGGCTTTTATTTGTCATGTTTGAAATTCAACCCGAGTTAGAACTAACACATCCCCATAACCAAAGGTGTAAGAACATACTGTGGACAGCTGTCTGAGTTGGGAATCCTGCCCCTAAAAAAACACACAAAATGGACATGAATAGTGCTTTGGCTGCCTACAGTCATGCCCATCTGTTTGTATGGCATCGTGCCCCTCTAGTAACAACTTAGTCAAATTCTTACTAGGGGACACAATTGCAAGGCTATTGAAGGGCTACAATAAGAACTTGCATTAGATGTCTGTGGCACTTCTATTAAATGGTGATTTGTTTTTTGTGTCCAGAATCAGGTTATAGCACCATGTCACAAAGTTTTTCATACCTGTTATTTGACTCAAAAAGAGCTACAACCCAATGGGTACAGAGATCACGACTACTTTTTGTTGCCAGCAAGACAGCTTGCATTGCATCAGATGACTGAAGAACCCATGAGTGTCAAATAATTTGGTTATGTGAAGCTCAACAGTAGTGAGGAACACAGCATAAAAGCCTACAGCAGAAAATTTCATCACAGGATATAAACAAACAGAGCCAAAAAGAAATATGCAGCAGACAAGTTATATGTTGGCTGTTCTGATACTTAATAGGAAAAATGCAAGGGGAAGGGAGATAGTACTTGCTGTAAAGTTGAAACAGCATTCTTGATCACAGATGAGGAGAGGAACACAAAACCAGTACAACCATGGCTAAAAGTAATCGTTTTCCAAGAGTGGCACCTGCTGTATTTTCCCCATACTTAGTACAGGAAGTCCCTGCTGCATTGCAGATACATTACAGTCCAGTACCTATTGAAACCAATGGGAATCATGGAGTATACAGCCCTTAGTATGAGTTTTTCAAACACCTCATTAGTTGAGGCCTACTGTGCAATAACAGCTACTAAAAGCTGACTCGTTAATGGTGCCCACTAAATATCAACTCTTATCATCTCCATGTAGCCCTCAGCTAGAAACCACAAGCATAATTGTCTGGGACTTAAAGGGAATGAAGAGTAAAAAAAGCAAATTAATAAAGATCTGTAACGAAAAGAGTAGAATAAGGAAATGCATTTGTTCCCTTATAAATCTGCTTGTATATCTACCCCTGAAGCAGCTTCTCCATGTGTTGGCATTAGTGTTCACTCTGACCCCAATTTATTGAAAAACTGAAGTATATATGTGCTGACTCAAGCCATCTAAGTACCCACTCTTGAAAGCTGAATCTGTATATCATCACCGTTGCAGGATTCTATTAACCCATATCGCATCTATGTGGAGGGAAGACTCTTGCTTTTCAAAGTGGTATAAAAATGGCTGTTAAATCCTGAATTCCCACTTCTATCAGAGGATTTCAAGAACATGGTCTAGTCCAGACTTGTAAAATTGTTGGGGACACAGAATTCTGTAGGAAGTGGGAAGGGGCTTTGGGCACTTTGAGAATCAAACTACAGTGTAGCTTCAGAGCAAATCTGAGGAAATAAAAGGACTTGCCTAAATAGGAAAGAATGGTTTTAAAATGTAAACTTTTCTTTTTTAAAACAAGGAGGAAAAACATAAACAGCAGGCTTGCATCTGAGGTCTAAATATAAATTGGAGATTTACAGCTGTTAAGTTCAATTTGAGATAGGCCAAAGTTTAAATGTCCATTAAATCTAAACCTCACAGTTAGTAAGGGTGATATGAACTGTTAAGCATGTGCACCAACCTAGAACTGGCAACCCCCTGCCCCCACATAAATAGTAAAAAAAAAACCCTTAAAAATCATTCTAACTTCAAATACCTATTTTTAGAGTACACTACAAACAGTCTTATTTGTTTAAGAGTAAGGTACTACTCAAGAGTGAAATGTTGAAAAGATTAAAGTGCTAACTAAGCCCTTTAGTGCCTGTGACAGAAAGTTTCAGTGCTTTGAGGATATATTAGAGGAGGATTCTGTACTATATAAAATGTATTACATTTTATATGTGGTATGAGTGAGTAAGTTACAATGATATAAATGAAGTATGAAAGATAGCCTTCTCTTGTTTTTCCTCTTCAGGCCCAAGAACAGAAACAACTTTACTGGATGTAGAAAAACCATGGACCTATAAAGCCAATGCTTTTGTTCTGGCCACACTCTTTTCACCTCTTCTTCAGTGAACTTCTTTTTGCTTCACAGGAATAATTGTCTATTTCCCTTTCAAGTGATCAAATGCATTAATATAATTAGGTTAAACACACACAGTTGTTTTAATGTGTACTAACTTGGACTGTGCCTACATTACAAGTTGATACACTATAACAGTGACAGACAACCTTTCCAGCCTGCAGGCTGGAATGACCAACCCACCCGTGTTCAGAGGCAGGTTGGTGGGTGAGCATTAGGATCTGCTCAGAACTGGTGCTTCTCCCTGCATATAATCATGGGGAGAGCACCCACAGCTAAAGCCCCAAAGTCACCAAACACTGCCAAAATCTAATGTCCACAGACTGGATCCAATGTGTCTCATTTGGCCCCAAGGCCACTGGTTGCTGACCCCTGCAAAAAAAGATATTTCTTACCTCACTAATTTCACTTCTCACATACTCCATATTTCACAAGCTACCAACAGCTACTACGTATGAGGTCTCATTTTTCTACTCAAGTTCTTTCAATCTTTCTTTTCATAGACTCATAGATGTTTGGGTCGGAAGGGACCTCAGTAGACCATCGAGTCTGACCCCCTGCCCCAGGCAGGAAAGAGCACTGGGGTCAGATGACCCCTGCTAGGCTGGGGTTAGATGACCCCAGCTAAGTGCTTGTCCAGTCTCCTCTTAAAGACTTCCAAGGTAGGGGAGAGCACCACCTGCCTTGGAAGCTCATTCCAGATTGTGGCAACCCTCACTGTTAATAAGTTCTTCCTGGTGTCTAACCTAAATCTGCTCTCCATCACATTGTGGACATTGTTCCTAGTTACTCCAAGGGGTGCCCTGGTAAACAGAGCATCTCCTATTCCTTGCTGCCCCTCCTGATGAATTGGTAGGCCAAGATCACCTCTCAGCCTTCTCTTGTGGAGGCTGAAGAGATCCAGGTCCCTCAATCTCTCCTCATAGGGTTTTGCCTGCCTCATAGGGCTCATAGGGCTTTGCTTTAACCATATGAGTGGCCCTCCTAATGGGAATCAAACACATATAAAAGACCCCTGAAAAGACAAGATCTATTTGAACTTTTAAACTCTTGAATCAAGATGAGATGAAGCTTACTGAGGAAAGCAAAATGTAGGGCCAGTCAGGACCTGATAAAAATCAGCTCTCCTGAGTTAGAGGAACAACTAAAACACTGGAAGCTACATGCTCCCTGCCCCTGAAAGCTAAGGCAGTTTACGCTACCATGTTGGGGTTAAATCTTGGAGAACTGCCAACCTGGATTTTAATTCTGGTGTTTGCGTATTTGAGGTGATTGTGGCAAGTTCTTACCCAATTCTCACCCTTAAAAACACATCTGTCACTTTTATGAAGGCCAAATCCTCCCACCCTATGACACCACTAAAGGCAAGAGAAAAACCCCTTGTATGCACTAAGAGAAAGAACTGGCTTTCTTACTGTTTCACTCTGCAATAACACTGGAAAATATTTCTATGCACAATTTTCTTCTGTATATCCTATTAGTCTGATAGATTAAAAAAAAAGACTTACTGGGTTTTTTCCCCTCCTCTACTGATCTTGATTTCCCATCTGATCTTGTTAAAGTTTCAGTCCGCTGCCTGAAACTAATTGTCACAAACTCAGAATTGTTTTTTCACTGTTGAATTAAAGAGGAGACAAAGAGAAAAGTCATTTTCTTGCAATATAAATATCTTTGATAACTAGAAAAGTGGACATAAGGTACAGTATTTTACATATGGTTCAATACTATATGTTCAAGATTAGTCTATAATGTAACTCCCCCTTTGACTGGTACAGATCAATATTACTAATAATACTTATCACATGTTATCATAACAACAAATAGGATTTTTTTCAGGATCAGAGGTTCATTAGTTCGAGGTAGGTTGATTCAAAGTCCCAAGTTGTGGCAAGTACATGTACCACTCCAGTAACAGAAGAGCAAAGTAGTTTTTACCTTTGTGAGGGCCTTGTTACATGTTAATTTGGGGTGGCTCCTGTTGCTCTCACCCCTTGTCTGCATGTTAACACCTTTAAGTGATTTAAAGCACTCATTATGCAGCTCAAAGTCATGCCACTCAAGGGCAGGATTATTTCTGATCCATACTATCTGGTTCCTGTTCCATTCAGGTGTGGCCACTCTCCACAGATATGGCACTCAAAGTGAAGTCCTCCTGTATCCCAGAATGCAGTGGCCCCTCCCCACCCTCCTGTTGTGTTCTGTGGGCTCTCACACCCCTGGCTGCTTAGTGGAGTGTCTCAGGGACTAGAGCCACAGCTTTCGTATTATACCCAACCTCCAGGCCCTGGTCCAAGAATGGTGGCCTGAGGCACCTTTCCCCACCAGCACTGAGCCTGTCTGGGAAGATGGCCACTGCTGGACCTGGCAAGCCATGGGGAGCAGAAGAAAACATGGAAAACCCCAGGGAGTCCTCCCCAAATCCAGCCAGGCTTCAGCTAGCCCTGAGCTCCAGCAGCATCCTGCTCTATGCACCCATTCCACATTGAGCATGGCAAGAGCTGGCAGTAGTTGCTGCAAAGTGCCCTCCAGGGAAGCCACTACTCCAGAGCAGTGAGGCTGTGGGTGGATCCAGGCTGTGGATGCAGGGCTGTGCTGCCTATGTAGACGTGGGAGCTAGCTGTGGTCAGACTCTGCTCCCAGTTGCAGAGTAAAGTCAACTTGGGGGCTGGGGAGGAGCTGGCTGCACCAGACACTGGCTCCCGCACTGCTGCAACCCCTGGCCCTGTGCCTGCTGCTGCTGCCTCTGTTGCCACCACTGCTGCCGGCTTCCTGGGGCCACTACCTGGGCTCTTCCCTCACCCCAGGGACCTCAGGTGTTTGTCCACTCCCCCTGTGTGCTGCTGGGCTGTCCCTGCCAGGCCAGGAGATGCCAGGGAAGGGGGTGGGGGAAGGGTGGATGCAGAGCAGAGCTTGGAGGCGGGGTGTGATGGGGAGCGGGGCAGGAGAAAATCAGGGAAGAGCTAAGCCCTCCTCAGGCTGAAGTTGCCCAGGCACTGGCAACATCCTGAGTGATGTGTGTGGCCAGAAGATGTATCTGGATGTCTGCAATAGCAAGCCCAAACCATGTGGGCATCAGGGCTAGGGACAGACATTACACATAAACCAGTTTAAGTGATCAGAAACTGGTTTAAACCTGTAGGACAGATGTTCAGTGCATATAAATGAGTTTGAAAATGGCGGAAACCAGTTTGAGATAAACCTGGTTGAATGTAGTATCAGATTTAACTGATTTGGCTCAAACCAGCAATGTCTGTCTCAGACCCCTTGCTGGTTTAGTTTGAATCAGAGTCCCCCAGCATCCTGGCATGCTCTCTGGGCTGGGGCTCAGCACAGACTTGCAGGCACAGCAGGGTCTGCTGCTTTCCTTGTGCCCCCTTCTCGCCCCCCCTGCTGCTTAAGCAGAGATCCCTTACTCCTCTTGGCCACAGCAGGGACCGTAGGCAGCATGTGGTATGCTAGCTAATGCTGAGTATTGTCTATGTGTGTGTCTCTCTCTCTCCAATTTCACTGGGATAGGCAGACAGAAGTGACTGCTTAGGGCTTTTGGAGATAATCAACAGTTCAACCAGAAAGCTATTTAAGAAGTTTGAAGTAATGTGGAGAGAAACTATTGTTTCACTAATCAGGTGATAAAGACTATCATCAGCTCCCTGGCTGGCTTGCTTGACCATCAGTTTGCTGCAGACAGTAAGACGAAGCAGGCAGGAAGATTGAAAAGCTCTGAAACATCAACAGATGCATGCACTGCATGCACCCCCTTGCCTCACAGTGTTAGCTCAGGGCTGGCAATACTCCCGCCCGTTGACTAGCCAGTGGGGAAAAGCCTTGGACCATGCAGGCAGACATCCCTAATGAGAGAGTCCTGCTGGGGTCTGGCCATGTCCCACTCAGCTCAGCTCCCTGCAGAAGGGAAGGGAGGGCTGCTCTAGCGCCCCCCGGCTTCTAACTTGAGCCACTGCAGGCATGTGCCTCAGTCCAGAGAGAATGTCTGCCCAGTTTCAAACCAGTTCAGCCTAGTCAGGTTAAAATAACCTGCAAAGATTGAATCAATTCAGGCTTAGGATTTTTGAATGTCTGTCCCTAGCTCAGGAGCCAGGAGGGCAGCAACCTCCCTATCAACTCCCCATCAGGTTCCTCATCCTCACTCTTCAGGGACCATGCTGCCTCCCTCATCTCCCCTCAGTTTAGCATACTACTGCTGCAGTAGGCAAAGGATGAGTAAAACATAGAAAATCATCCAGAAGTAGGGCTGGAAGGGACCTCTCTGCTCACCAGGCACCTAGTGGCAAGTCACAGCTGTGCAGGTGGGGAACAGACGGAGAAGGTTATTAGACTAAAGATGTGACTGCTCCAAACTCTAAGCTAGCACAAAGCCCATCAGCATTTGGGTGGCTCAAAGTATGTATAACAAGGCACTGAGTTACAGTTCATTTCCCAGCCTCAGCCAGGCTCAGACAAACATAGATTCATAGATGTTAGGGTCGGGAGGGACCTCAATAGATCATCGAGTCCGACCCCCTGCATAAGCAGGAAAGGGTGCTGGGTCTAGATGACCCCAGCTAGATACTCATCTAACCTCCTCTTGAAGACCCCCAGGGTAGGGGAGAGCACCACCTCCCTTGGGAGCCCGTTCCAGACCTTGACCACTCTAACTGTGAAGAAATTCTTCCTAATGTCCAGTCTAAATCTGCTCTCTGCTAGCTTGTGGCCATTATTTCTTGTAACCCCCGGGGGCGCCTTGGTGAATAAATCCTCACCAATTCCCTTCTGTGCCCCCGTGATGAACTTATAGGCAGCCACAAGGTCGCCTCTCAACCTTCTCTTGCGGAGGCTGAATAGATCCAGTTTCTCTAGTCTCTCCTCATAGGGCTTGGTCTGTAGGCCCTTAACCATACGAGTGGCCCTTCTCTGGACCCTCTCCAGGTTATCCGCATCCCTCTTGAAGTGCGGCGCCCAGAATTGCGCGCAGTACTCCAACTGCGGTCTGACCAGCGCCCGATAGAGGGGAAGTATCACCTCCTTGGACCTATTCGTCATGCATCTGCTGATGCACGATAAAGTGCCATTGGCTTTTTTGATGGCTTCGTCACACTGCCGACTCATGTTCATCTTGGAGTCCACTAGGACTCCAAGGTCCCTTTCCACTTCCGTTCCACCCAGCAGGTCATTCCCTAGGCTGTAGGTGTGCTGGACATTTTTCCTCCCTAGGTGCAGCACTTTGCATTTCTCCTTGTTGAACTGCATTCTGTTGTTTTCTGCCCACTTGTCCAACCTGTCCAGATCTGCTTGCAGCTGTTCCCTGCCCTCCGGCATATCCACTTCTCC
>NW_005841838.1:2489405-2495860 GCF_000455745.1 Alligator sinensis
ATGTGAGCCTTGATAATTTTTTCAAAGACTTTGCCAAGGAGATGGAGGTCCTTGACTGGCCTATAGTTGCCCGGGTCCTCCTTCCTCCCCTTTTTGAAAATGGGGACCACGTTGGCCCTTTTCCAGTCCTCCGGGACTTGGCCCGTGCGCCACGAGCTTTCAAATATTCCCGCCAGTGGCTCTGCAATGATGTCAGCCAGTGCCTTCAGCACCCTCGGATGGAGCTCATCCGGGCCTGCCGACTTAAAGGCATCCAGTTCTTCCAAATGACTCTGCACCATCTCAGGGTCTATGCATGGAAGTCTGGCGCCTTGCTGCTGCCTCTCTACAACCCCAGTGAGAGACTTGTTGTGCCCCTCACTTAGAAACACTGAGACAAAGAACTCATTGAGGAGTTCAGCCTTGTCCCCTCTGTCCGTCACCAATTGTTTCTGCCCATTTAGCAGGGGTCCTATTCCTCCCTGGGCCTTCCTTTTACTCCCAATATATCTAAAAAACAATTTCTTGTTGTCTTTTACTTGGGATGCCATCCTCAGCTCCATGGCAGCTTTGGCCCGTCTAACTGCCTCCCTACAAGCACGAGCAGAGGAGGTATATTCATCTTTGGTGATCTCTCCCTGTTTCCACTTTTTTATGTGCTCCCCTTTTGTCCCTTAGGCTGCCCTGGATTTCTCTGGTCAGCCAGGGCAACATGTCCTACTGCAGATTCCTATGCAGCGTGCTCGCCAGCACACGGGTGGAGTTAGAGCCAATGTTCTTCTCATTCCCCTGGCCTCTTTGCCCACTGTTCAAAAGGTGAGAAGTATCAAGTGGGTAGCACCCTATTACCACAGGATTCCCAGGCTTAAGGACATTCATTAGTAGGGATCAGGTAAAGAGTAGGTCTCATGCCCTCCATGAGCATAATCTGCCTTTGTTCATGAAGATCTGTATTCTTCTAGAGAACAGTACTTTAAAAGCACATGGAGGATTTAAATGGATAACTAAAATAATAATTATATGTAAACTTTATATCATTTTTTGTATTGCAAAGTCATGCAAGTGTCAAAAGAAATTCCTTTATTAAAATATTGTTTTTCCTCTTTCACTCAGTTTTTTTTCTCCTTTCCCTAAGCACACCTAGCTGGACAAAAGGGAAGAAAAATGCCCTTGACTAGATATTCAAACTGTTTGTTTTGCCTCTAATCCAGCAATTCTCAAGCCCCTGCTAGGAGGTAAGTGCTCTCCTTTTCCCCCCACCCTCCCCCAGCAGCCCAAGCCTGCCCCAGCAACAAAGGCACCACAGCTGTTCCTCTGGCAACTCCTGCTGCCCCGCTTCCCAGCTGTAAGCAGCATGTTTTGCCAGGGGAAGGCAGATGTGGAACTGTGGAGGCGCTTTTCAGCCCAGCTCCAACCTCCTCCGACGCTCCTCAGGCATAGGAAGGGCCATGAGGGTAGGTGGCTCCAGGCACCTGCATGCAAAATCCCAAAGGAGCAGCCTCACTAGCAGAGGTCATGCTTTCTTCCTAAGGCACAGAGCATAGATGAGGTAGGGGCAGATAGTGGAAATAGAAGGGTGAGGTCCTGCCAATGCCTCCTGCACTGGGCAGTAATTAGACTCCAGTTCAGTGATTTTCAACCAGGGTGACACTAAAATCAAATAAGTTATGGATGGTTCTTTAAGGCTAAAAAAAGTTGAGAACACTTTCTTCAGTCCTTCCTGCTAGACCTCTCTGGCAGCCTCCTCCCCTAGGTAACTCTTTCAGTGATCAGCAGAACTTCTTTTCACTTCATAAAATCCTGCTGTTTCAAATGCCAAAATATAAAGAAATAAAGCCATAATTTACATTATTTGATTTACTATAATGAATATATAATTAGGCAGCAGGAAAGGACTATGCATTAATCCAAAACATTTCCATTTTCTACTTCAAGTGTAACTATCACCATCAGTTACAATACTGATACACACAAGATTAATAATCATCTTGATACACAGCTGGAGAGTTTAGGGGCTTCACAGCTCTCTGTGGTTACTCTGCATTTAGCAGCATGTATATTTTCTTGTAGGTCACAGAAACATGTGGTCTGACTAAAAACCTTGTGATAAAAGTTATAAATATACTTTAAGAAACTTATTAGGATGGATGAACTCAGCTGTGTAAGTAATGGGTTGCAGGATAGTGAAGTATGAAAGCCTTAAGAAAGGTTAAAGAATCTCTCTCACCCGAATCATGTTGCAGTTACAATTTCATTCAGTAAAGTGTAAGAGTTGAGTGTTAATAATGTAGATCTAGGTTTACAATATCTTCTTTTGTCAGCAGCCGAACAACTTTAATAAAATCCCATTGAGTTTCTATGCCCATTGGCATAGAAAAAATTGGCCAAGGACATCACCCACCCAATCAATAAAATATATTTACACAACTCTTCTGATGACTTTTTCAAAGAAGCTTGAGGCTCCAGCATAATGCTTTAACTTAAAAAAATATATATTAAACATCTTACTTGCTCATTAGAACCTTGTTTCCTGTCTGAACTGAAAGAATAGCAAAATGTTCTTATGCATCTGGAGTATTACAATCCATTTAAAATGTGTATTTCTAACTAGACTTTCCATATCTTACTGCAGTTAGAGAGCAATTAATGTATAGGCTCCATATTCTAATGGTTAAAGTTTGGTGGGGTGCGAGGAAGTACTGATTTCACAGTCTAGTCATTCAGTAACAGATTATGCTAAAGATGCTGTAGTTGCCTCAGGTCTCCTCTTTTTTCTTATTTCTTAAATGCAAGTAGCTAAATATTGCAATTATTTTCTGAAAGGGATTCTTTAAATAGCTTCCAAAATGGCTTTTGGTGGATTGCTGGGGAAAGAAAGAAAATAGGACAATGAAATAAAAGCAAAACTATAGAATGAAAAAACAATATTCCATTCCACTCTTACTACTTAACTTTGCCCACACTTATATTGCACTCACATCATATTATAAAATCAGCATCAATGAGCTTCTGCCTATATATATATATCTCAGCTGAATGGAGCCCTTAGCGAATTTACTTCATTTTCCCTCCAATTCATTTTCTTGCTGTCTGTCTAGTTTACATTCAGATTCTATAGTCATCTAGCTATACCTTCTTCCAAATTCTTGGGAGTTCACTCTCAGGCTATTTTATCTTACCCAAGATTCTGGTCCATTTATGTAATAGTTTCTCAGTATTAAGAACGTACAGCCAATTTTCATATCATTATACATAGTAAGTATAAGTGTATCTCCCATAGGCTTCTCCCGAGAAAAGCTCATCCCTGCCCAGGTCAGGGCTCAAAAGCCATTCTGCCAGTGGTCAGAAGGAGGTGTTTCTATTTGGATTATTTCTAATAATTTAAAGATTTGCATTCAAACATTAATCTACTTGAAATGTTATAATGTCAATTAAATCTTGCCTTTCAGTTCTTGCTTATGCAACCAATTAATGGGATGATAAAATGATGCTATTCAGCTTTCATTTGGGAAGTTAATGGTGAATTTAATTGACCATGATTTCTGGGACATTTTCTTAGAAGACTAGGCCACATGCAGATGATCAGCATTTCTTCTTGACATTCCAGTGTGAAGTTGCAATTTTTCATTGTCTGAATTGGATTTGCAGATACAAAATCTAGGTCAAAAAAAGTTACAAACCTAAGTCCTTTCATTAATTTGCAGAGCCTCCTGGTAGCAAAGTCAGGGTCTGCCAAACACTTAATATTGCTGATGTTCCTTAACTCTGAAATGCATTCCATAGAGACTCTAACCTAGTACAATAATAAGACCTGGTAAGATTTGGTTGGGGAAATTTTGTTAGAATAATTTTTCAACAGATGGTGCAGTTTTGTATTTTTTTCAGGGTTTTCTTTTTTATTTTTCTTCATTTTAGTCAAGAAATCTAAACAATCATTTTAGGTTGTCATGACCCAGATTAAAATATTTTAGTCCGCCGAGTTCACCCAAAGCTCCTCATCAAAGCGAGTCAATTCAACATTTACCTCTTCTACCACACTGGCCAATGGCAACAAAGGATACACTTTTCCTGGCCCAATTGCATCTCCAACAATGGTGTGATAGATTCCCATCCTGTTTGATGTAGCATAATCACCACATCATAGTAAGTCCTTCACAGGAGATGAAGCTCATGCAGGCATTTGGTCATAGGGGAGAATAAGAGTATCAGCCTTACAAACTACAGCTCCCATGAGGAAAAAGGAAATGCAGATTAATATGAGACTTTAAAAACACATATATTCATTCTGCTCTTTGTTGTTGTTGTTGTCATCATTGTTTTGTTTTTTTTGAATCAGCCCTTTTTTCTCTGAAAAAAAAATAATACAACTTTTCATTCAGAAAATAAATGATGAAGTATCAGCATTTCCTTTGGGACAGAAATTCCAATGTTCCCTTAGCTCTCCTTGTACAAGTTGAAACAAATCTCATCAACCTCAATGTAATCTGCATCTTAGATGCAGGGCTAAGGAATCATAATAGCAATGATTTTCTTCTGTAGCTAGGGTAAAAGTCTGTATTTTTCTATATTTCTTTTTTAGATTGCTGCACAATCCTTGCAAAGCAACAGAACAATAAGGACTGCAGGATATACACATTCAGTCTTGCCAAAATACTCATTTTTCTCAGTAGAGATCAGATTTTATAAAGCAGTTAAAAGAATCTGGCAAGAGCAGATGGATACCTAGCTTCCTTATCTACCTTTGATCACTCTAGATTAAATACAAGCAGTTGACCATAGAACTCAATCTGCAGAAGGAAATTGTCAGAGTCACCCTACATCAGTGGTTTTCAATCGTTTTTCATTTATGGACCCATAAAAAATTCAAGTAGAGGTGTGAATTGAAAGTGTGGGTATTCACATACTTTTAAATTCATCACAGTCACCTTTCTTTCCTCAGACATAGTTTGTGGACCCCCAGGGTTCTGTGGACTAGTTTGAAAACCACTGCCTACATTGCTATTTAAATCCTTATTTTGATATTTTGAAACAATATCAACACTTGACTTGTGGAGGATAAATTGTAAACCACCCTTCAAAATGACATGGTTGCACTGCTGTTCAATAAAGTAAACTATTCTTTGTTATTAACAGCTGCTCCAGTGGCTCACCTTTTTGTTAGGAATGTTGCTGACAGAATAGTGATGGAACAGTTACTCCATCCCAATAATTTACAACTGGAAATAAATGCTGATGTTGATGCTTTCTTCCTAGTACCATATCAGAATAAATTATGCTAGCTTTATTAGTCAATAGCAGCTTCTTGTGACAGGGTATTCAGACACAGTTTTTCTAATGGTCACATTTGATCAAAAAATTTCATTTGGCTACAAATTAGGAGTAAATATGTTCTCTACTGAATGCATATATTTTGATCAGATTCCTTGCTCGCACAGATATGAAACAAAAAAGAGCTGAAGGGTTAAATCTGAAATGGAAATATTTCACCCATAAACAGATTATGTTATATCTTGTTTCAGAGTGGGTTTATCTTCCAACAAAAACATCAGCTATTAAACACACTAAGCAACCTGACTTAATAGATCAGTAGTTTGATCTTCTATGACAAATCCTGTGTCCCTAGCTGGCTCTTGATTTCTTACGGTTTCATTCCAAATGTCAATTCCATTATTGGTCACCATAATCAATAATGGTTTCATAAGGCAGATTTGGTGTGCTCTGGGCTTCGTTTAGAACTCTGCACAGTTTTGCAAGCACAAAGAATGCACCTACAATGAACTAAAAGCAGAGATGTGCAGGTGCAATGTGGGCACAGTTCTATGCAAGCACAAAACTCCACCTGGAAACTGATTTGCCACATTAAACATGGTTAAGTATCTCCTCACTATTCCACATTAAAAAAAATCTTAATCAAAAGCATCCTAATTCTAATTCACATCCTGTCAAGACCTATTTTAAACATGCTGAAGTGTTATATTCTAAAAACCAGATGTGTATTAAACATTCCAATATAGAAAAATCAATTTAAAATGAAAAGCTACATGAGATTCATAAAAATGGTGTTAGATGCATTGATGAGTAAGCTGCAAAAATAGCAAACCTGATGCAATTCTTAATGAATGGCCTAATCATAGCTTATAACATTCAGAGATGAAGAGCTAACAGCCTTGAGCAGCTACATTCTTTTTTTACTAAATCTGAGTTTCAAATATAAAAGAGAAAAAATAATAGCTATATTAAAAGTTTGAAGAATCATTTGCTGCTCTTTCTAGCCAAAAGTAGATTTGTTGACCTAATATTTTCCAGTAATGAGATCAATCTATAGAACTTTTATACTGGAAATAAAATAAATATATTTATATAAAAATTTTCAAATTCAACCAATCTGGTAGTTCACAAGCCTCTTAGTAAAAACAGTTATCAATGACCAGGCAGCTGGAAACAAAGTTAAAGAAAACAAGACACAGAGGGAAAGA
>NW_005841838.1:2495891-2533476 GCF_000455745.1 Alligator sinensis
CAGCTCTTTCCTAGAAGACTGTGAATATAACAGCTTGGTTCTATCAGTGGAGATAAAATTCAGTAGGACAGAATGTGAATTTGTAATGTCCTGAAGAGAGTTGCAATAACAGCCCTATACTGAATAAAATGGAAGAAAAGCATTAAATCTCTGGCTCCTTGACACATTAGTCCCACTGGCCCTGCTTTTACAGAGTAACCTACAAGCTGAAAGTAAAGACTCTGACATGATAAGTCTACATGAGGTTCATGCACAATAGTGCTGTATGACACTTCAGGTACTGATTCGATTCAGAGGATATTCTGCCCAATTCAGTGGCCGAATCTCCAAATCCGTATCGAATCAGGGGACCAATAAAAGGTCTGAATCGATTTGAAGCTTTCCGAATTGATTCAGAAAAGATTCGGAGAGCTTCAGCGATTCAGACAGTCACTGCCCACTGCAGCAGGGAGCTGGACTCAGAGTCCATGCTGGTAAGTAGGGGATGGGGGAGGGGAGGATGGAGGAGGGTGAAGAGGATCTTGGGGGGATCCCCACCAGGCCCCACCCTCTGCCTGCTCCCCTAGCCCCCTGAGTGCCTCCCAACCCCTGCCTGCTCTCCCAGCCCCCTCCCATGGCTTCCCCGCCTGCCCCAGCTCCTGGTTATTTAAAAAAAAGCCCCCACTCACCGGCTGCTGCCCGGTGGGGGGCAATCCCCACTGCCCTCACTGCCCCATGTCACATGGGGGTGCTCTGCCATGAGCCCCCCCCGACTGCTCTCCCAGCCTCCCCATGGCTGCCCCACCCACCCCAGCTCCAGCCCTTTAAGAGAAAACAAAATAAAACCCCAGGCTCACCAGCTGCTGCAGCGGCCTCAGGGCTTTGGGAGACTCATGGCAGAGGTCCCCATGCAGCACAGGGCAGCAGGGGGCGCCAGGAATCATCCCCCACCGGGCAGGAGCTGGTGAGATGAAGCTTTTTTTTTTAATTTAAAGAGCCAGGAGATGGGGCTGGCCGGGCAGCCATGGAAGGGATGGGAGAATGGGCTGGGGCTGGGGGGCTCATAGCAGAGCCCCCCGCCATGACACGGGGCATTGGGGGGCAGCGTGGATTGCCCCCCTCACCTGGCAGGAGCTGGTGAGTGCAGGGCTTCTTTGTTTGTTTGTTTTTAAGCACCGGGACACTGGGGCCAGATGGGGCACCCATTGATGGGGCTGAGAGAGCAGGCAGGGATCAGGGTGTGCTCAGGGGCTGAGGGAGCAGGCAGAGGATGGGGATGGGGCCTGGTGGGTATCCCCCCATGGTCTCCTTCCCCTTCCTCCAGCCCCCCCCCTTCCTGCCCCCTACTTACCAGCATGGAGTCCAGGTCCATCTCCCCGTGACAGCAAGCTGAGACTGCCCAAATCACCAAATCTCTGAATTAATTTGGAGACTTCAGATCAATTTGGACCTTTTTATTGGTCTCCTGATTTGATTCAGATCCAGAGATTCGGCTGCTGAATCAGGCCGAATCTCCTCTGAATCAAATCAGCAACTGAAGCTTCATACAGCCGTACTATGCACTGGTTTTGAAGAATTAGCAGTTGCTGCAGGGGTTGTGGCTGCAGGTAGTGCACATAGAGTGTTTTCAGGTAAACATTACAACAGAGGAATGTGCCTCCACAAACAAGTAACAGTAGGTTAATTGAATATGTTAATCCATAGATATCTCCAGCACAGTCCTCAAGCAATCGACAGCTTAAAACAGTTGGTAGATATCACTACAGAAAATGGACATGATGATTTCATCAGTTCAATTGCTTTTCAGGAATTGATATGTTCAGTGCTTGAAGAAATGTCCAGTTATGAATCAGATATGGCTAAGTATTTTCTGTCTTATATCATTGACGTTAAAGTCCTCTTTCAACATGACCATTGTCTGAGGACTGGAATGAATTTTGAAGAGTACTTATTGACAAGCTGTAGAATGCTTTAACTGTTAGAAGCTTATGGAAATGTCAACTATCTAAGATACCTGTCCTTGCATTACCAGTAAATGAAAACATCAGAAGAAGAAAAAGATGCTCATGGCTACAATGTTTTCATTTTTGTTGACTGGAAAGACTCATAGCAAATTGCCTCCAGACCAAGTCATTGAAATGACCATGAACAAAGAATCCAAGAACAAAGAATCCAAGAACAGAAGTGGAAGCTGGATTGTATTTATCAAGAATCTATCCATGGTTTCAATCAGCATACTCAGTAGAGCACTTATTATGTGTTTAAGAGAATAACTAAAACAGATGGCTCATTTCAAGCAACCCTTGTATCACCGTCCGGAACTGAGCCTATCAAGGATAAAGATGGACTGCAAGCAAGGTTCCCTCCAAGGTGCGCGTGTGCGCGGCAGTGCACAATTGAATACAGTGCCACGCACTGGATGCAGTACTCCAGCTACCGTCTCACCAGTGCTGAGTAGAGAGGAAGAATCATTTCCTTGGTTTTGCTGGAAATGCATTGATTGATTCATGCCAGAGTATTATCTGCCTTACTGGGTACAGTGTCTCACTGCTGGCTCTTATTCATACTGTGGTCTATTATTACCCCCAGGCCCCTTTCATTCATGGTGCTGGCCAGTTTGGCACCACCAAGCCTGTACCTGTGCAGGGGTTTGTTCATCCCCAGGTAGAGCACATTACATTTCCTAATGTTGAACTTAATTTGTTTCTGATCTGCCCAACTTGCTAGCTTGTCTAGGTCCACATGTATCTGTAGCTTATCTTCAAGTGTGACCACACTTCCCCAAAACTTGGTGTCATCCGCAAACTTGGCCAGTGAGTTCTTCATCCCCACATCCTAATCATTAATAAATATGTTGAAAAGTACTGGACGTAGCACCAACCCCTGTGGGACACTGCTGGTCACTTCTTGCCAGGATGACACAGATTCATTCATTAGGATTCTCTGGGTCCTACCCTACAGCCAGTTTCCCCACCCACCTGACTGTCTCAGAGTTAAGCTCACAATCCTCCAATTTTCTCAAGAGGACATTGTGGGATATGATAAAAAATGGTATTTTGGAAGTCAAGGTATATAATATCAACCTCCTCTCTCTTGTCCAGGTGGTGAGTTATCTGGTCATAAAAAGATATGAGGTTGGTAAGGCAAGACCTGCCTGTGACGAAGCCATGCTAGCTATCATTCAGAATCCTACCTTCTACAAGCTTATCGCAGATAGACTCCTGGATAAATTTTTCCAGGATTTTCTCTGGAATAGATGTTAGCCTAAGTGGTCTATAGTTACCCGGGTCCTCCCTCCTCCCCTTCTTGTGGATGGTCATGACAATTGGCCCTCTTCCAGTCCTCAGGGACCTGTCAAGAATGCCACAAGTTGTGGAAGAGTGTTGCAAAAAAGTGGTCAATGTTGATGGTTTTTTCATTGAAAGACTTAGAGATGCCAGACAACGGGCCATTACTCAACAAAAGACAAAAGGAAGTTTTTAGATTATTGTGATACCTATTTAAAGTCCTTCAGAAAATCAAAATCGGCCATACAGGTACTGAGATATCGATATTTGTCTTGTTAGTCATAGCCACCATTTCTAAAGATGGTAGTCAAATGATAAAATTACAAAACTGATCTCCAGGCTAAATTTCATTCTAAGCAACTCAAAAATGATTTCCAGTCATACAAATGTCCCCTAAAAATGCACAGATTTATATACATGACTGGACTAAAAGTGATGAAATTTCAGAGAGGTTGACTCTAGAATGCTGCTGTCTCTCTCCCCCACTCTCTCTACCTCACCTTCCCAAGTGGAATAAAGTTAATGGACTTATGTATGTGTCCTAATGTATTCGAGTTTGAAATGGAACACAGTCTTTCAGCTCTGTGTTACTGGCCACTTTTGATGTTATAAGTTGAAGGCACTATTAACAATACTAGATTAATTGTGGTAGCACACAGGACAACCAGTCAAAAATCAAAATCCTACAACAAAAAAGGCATTTCTTGCTCTAAAGATCTGTGCTCACAAGCTTCAGTGGAGTATCTATGCATCCACAAATTGTAAGTGCCAATTGGAGCCTGGATGACTGAAACATAGGCATTTCAGAAAACAGGCATAAATCAGAAGCCAACGGCCAACCACGTGCGCAATTAAAACTGTTATGTATAAACAGTTTATCCAAATAGTGAAGCTAACACCCTGGAGAGGAGGAACCAAATCCAGGCTGACCTAGACAGGTTGGGGAAGTGAACAGAGAGTAACAGGATGCAATTCAATAAGGAGAAGTGCAAGGTGCTGCATTTAGGAAGAAAGTTACTGCCATCATACCTATAAGCTGGGGGATGACTTTCTCAGCACCAATGAGGCAGAAATAGATCTTGGAGTCACTGCTGATTCCAGAATGAACATGAGTCAATGTGATGAAGTAGTCAGCAGAGCCAATTGCACCTTGTCGTGCATCAGTAGGTGCTTCACAAACAGGTCCAGGGAGGTGATTCTCCCTCTCTATGCGGCACTGGTCAGGCCACAGCTAGAGTACTGTGTCCAATTCTGGACACCGCAGTTTAAGCAGGATACAGACAACCTGGAGAGGATCCAAAGAAGAGCCACTCATCTGATTGGAAGCCTGCAGGGAAGGCCCTATGCAGAAAGGCTAAGGGATGTTAACCTCTTCAGCCTCTCCAAGAGAAGGCTAAGAGTGGACCTTGTGGCAGTGTACAAATTCATAAGGGGAGAGCAACATGAAGTAGGCGATGATCTGTTTACCAGGGCACCCCCTGGAACAACAAGGAACAATGGCCATAAGCTACTGGAAAGAGGTTTAGAATGGACATTAGAAAAAAAGTTCTTTATGGTCAGGGTTGCCAGGATCTGGAATGGGCTTCCAAGGGAGGTGGTGCTCACCCCACCCTTGGGGGTATTCAAGAGGAGACTGGATGGGCACCTGGCTGGGATCACATGAACCTCGGTTTGGTGACCCTTTTCTTGCCTGCCAGGGGCAAGAGGTTGGACTAGATGGCCCAGTGTGGTCCTTTCCGACCCTAAAATCTATTAATCAAATGTCCAAATAGATAGCTGGACATGTCTGCAAGTAGTTCATCTATATATATGGTCACAGCTGCTTCCTGAACTTAGAATTCTAGCCCTGGGATTTGGAAAAGTTGGGTTCAGTTCCCCCTCCTGTATGACCATGGTCTTATCACTTAAAAATTAATTGGAGCCAGAGGCCTAAATAAAGAAAATGGCCCCTAAATACCATTCAGAACCTTATGTCCTGCCCCCTCTGTACCTCAACATGTAATATGGAAATAACAGCATTTCCTCACTGTCTGAGGACACCACTGGGAGAATTGTATCAAAGATTCTGGGATGCTCAGGAACCAATGAACATAGTTTTGAATGTAACCATTAGCTTCTGACTTTGAAAATCTAGCCCTTGGTCCTTGCCCATAAAAAATAATTTTAATGAATATTGACTTATGGGCAAAATCCTTTCCCAGGGAAATATGGAATATCTCCAGTAATACCTTCACTAGTTACCCACATTCTCTTCATATGCCAACACCATTTTTTCCAAGATGACCTTGAACTGCATCCTATTATAAAAGTCATAAAATAGCTATTAAAGATCTGAAGCCCCAAAAGGCTCCAGGTCCAGATGGCTTCCCAGGTGAATTTTATAGAGCTTTTACACATACTTTAGACCCTAAATTGCAAATGTAACATGATGTGTTGGAATATATTCAGCTTCCAAAAGCTTTTAATGGACAGTACGATTAGAAAATCCTGGCAAGAATGAGGTGTACAATATAATTTGAGGCTAATTTCCTTAATTAATGTAGGTTCTAAAACTCTATCCCAGGTGTTGAGAAAAGCTGTCACACCTAAAGTATCCTAGATACAAGGAGAGTGTATTTAAAACTATTTGGTATGCATGATGGCAAATATTCTGGAGAATTCTTCAATAGGAAAAAAAAAAGACTCCTGGGGCAACATGTTCTTAAGATGCCAAGAAAGCAGTTGATCATTGGCCATCTGCTGGACTTTGTGCACTGGCTCTGGGGCAGTCTGAACTGGGCCCACAGGCAGGTCTAGCATGCTGGATCCAATCTCAGGAATGGGGCTGGTAGATGCTGCACATGGTATGTGAGGCTGAAGCCAGCATATATGCTGCATGTAGCGTATGGAGCTGGTTTGGGACATGCACTGCACACAGAGCCTCACTGGCCTGGCCTTGTACACTGTCTCTGGCACACAAGGCCCATCTTTGGGCACAGTCCAACCTATGGACAGCCCTGCAGAGCTGAATGAGTTTGATGTCCCTTCTGTAAAATGTAAAATATTCTGCCTGAAGAAAGAAACTTATTGTTATTTGAAAAATACAAGTAGCATTATTTTACATACATAATACTCTAGGTCCTATTTACATTAATCATGGCTTGGAGTGTTAGTATTATTAGCTATTACCTGACAGGGGGCATGGCATGAATGTTCCTTCTATGGCCCCCAGGACAGAATCATCGAGACAAAGTAAAGATGAGTCGCCCCCCGTATGACCATCCCACAGCACACAAACATCTGAAGTCATGCAGAAGCCTCCTCACCAGCACCCACCACACCCAAGGAGACATGACTACAGATGTGGAATGAGAGACTATAGAATTACCTGACAGCGAAAAACTAGACATTCCAGCAGCTGACTCTTTACAACCAGGGGCTGATGAATCATGGCAAGGGTGGTGATGCCTCAACCACCTACGCACTGGAGCTGGACACCCCAAGGAACTAATGAACAAGTTATACCATTGGTTTAAACACCTATGATTGCAGCACAGAGCCTCAGACTATGCATCACCAAGGTAATACCTGTTGCTTGAAGGCAACATGTACTATGAAAAATCTCACAAAGTACAACAAATAAGCACAAGCATGTGTAACAAAATGGTCAAATATGGTATAGAAACTAAAGAAGAATAATTTACATTAATATTAATATACAACTCACAAACTAAATAGAAGGTTAGAAATAACTTACGCATTGTTTTTCATAATGACAAATAGCAATTTATATTGTAGAAACTGGAAAAGACTCTCCTGAGCTACATTTAAATCAGTGAGTTATTTGTAATGCTGTGATGTACACATTTCATCCTTCCAAATTTAAGAGGTTTTTTCCTACCCCTTCTCCACATGCCTCTTTTTAGCACTGGACCCCACTGAATAATTATATTAATAAAAAATAAAAAATATCATTGAATAGTTTCAGTTTTATTTACAGTAAATAAAAACAAATACATTATACAAATATGCATCTGCTTATTATAGAGACCCATGTATAGAAAGTAGACAACACAATTATCTCCCCCCCCATTGTTTCTTTTTTGCACAGAAAACTGGAAGCATATACTGCTTTAAGTGCTTTTCTTAAGATTGTTTTATGGCAACATATCCATATTGTAAACAGATACAATGAATACATTAGTAATCTCTTTTAGAGTCAATTCTATTTTAAAAAAAGAGCACAAGTTTCTGATTATCAAGTTCATTTGATCTTAATAGCTTGCAGGGTATCATTTTATCAGCTTTAGTGTTTCCTATGCTGAAACAAATAAATCTTGCCATTTCCTATACCAAGAAATGAAAGCAAAAAAGATGAAGAAGAAATTGAAGGCCACTGATATTACAGGCTTATTAGTGGAAAGCCATAATCCCTTTTAGCTTCTCAAGAATCTGGCTCTTTTCCCACTTACACATTTTCTTGTTCCAGATAATCACTTGCATTATTTGATCTGTGGGTTTTTTGGGCAACACAGAAATAAATGTGTATTCTGGGAACCTTGAGATGCAATAATTACTATACCTCTGCTTAACATGACCTCTCCTACCAATTACTTTGGTACATTAATACTTTCTCTTTGTACTCATCTCGTATAGCACAGAGATCAAGGCTTCAGCTCTTATACAAGAGCTGTTAGTACAACAAAGTTGAGTGTTTCTCCTTTTCCAGTCCTTTCATCAGCAAAACTCTCTAAACACTAATCAGTCAACCACTGTCAATCCGATACAGCTCAATCAGTTGTTGCTGTCATAAATCCAATGGGAGCCTTTATATGGCAGATGCTTTTTTGGTTTAATATGGAATTTCAGCTGCCGTTCTCTCTCCAGCCATGAGTATTTGATATAAAAGCAATTACTGGTTTTGTAAACATTTTTATTTTCTATTTAACCTTTTAGAAGTAGAACACTTGCCTCTTTTGCTCCAGAACTTATACTGCCACGGACATTACTAGTTCTCTGACCCACTACACTTCTCCCCAGAAGATTCCTGTGTCCATCTTGAATTCAAAGCTACATCTCTGCATCCATCATTGTGGCATCTGCTCAGCGGCCAGGGAAAAGATGATTTTTATTTTTGTTTGATTAATGTTGCAGTGTTCAGGATCGGAGAACATGTTTAGAACTAACTATTCACTGTATAGTTCATGTGTCTTTGGGGTATTTGTCCCAGAGAAAGAACAGGGGAACCATTGTTATTAACAACAACTAACTACACCTTAATACTATATCAGTGGTCCTCAACTTCTGTGCCCCATGAGCTAGGTGGGCAGGCCCCAGTCTGTCAGCAGGCTGGATCCAGTGAGTGCAGCAGCGCATGATCCGGATGCTTCGAAGGAGGAAGAGAAGGGGGTGTGGCCTGGCCCTTATCTGGTCCTGATGAGGGGTTTAAACTAGTTTTGCTGGGGCGGTGGAGACCAAAGCCCTGAGGTAAGTGGGGAAGTGGGAAACCTGGAGGAAAAGCAAGTAGGAGGAGGCAATAAAGGCAGTGCTCTCATACTTCCTGAGAAATCAGGGCAATCAACTAGTTATGTCAGGTGCCTGTACACAAATGCATAGAGCCTGGGAAACAAGAAGGAAGAACTGGAAGTCCTTGCACAATCATGGAGCTATGACATGAATGAAATAACAGAGATGTGGTAGGAGTTTGCATGACTGGAGCATTGTCATGGATGGGTAAAAACTGTTCAGGAAGGACAGGCAGGGGAGGAGAGGAGGATTTGCACTTTATGTCAAAGATCCATACGATTGCTCAGAGCTCCAGTATGACAGTGGAGATAGGCCTGTTGAGAGTCACTGGGTTAAGGTTAGAGGGAGAGCAACAAGGATGATGTCATGGTGGGGGTCTGCTATACACCACCAGACCAGGAGAATGTGGTGCATGAGGCTTTCTTCAAACAGCTAGCAGAAGTGTCCCAATCACAGGACCTGGTTCTCATGGTGGACTTCAATCACCTTGGCATTTGCTGGGAGGGCAATACAACAGTGCACAGGCAATCCAGAAAGTATTTGAACAGCACTGGGGACAACTTGCTGGTGGAAGTGCTGGAGAGACCAACTAGGATCCATGCTCTTATTGACCTGCTTCTCACAAACAGGGAAGAATTGGTGGGGAATGTAGTAGTGGATGGCAACTTGGGCAGAAGTGATCATGAGATGATAGAGTTCAAGAGACTGAGAAAAGGAAGGAAAGAGAGCAGCAGAGTAAGGACCCTAGATTCAGAAAAGCAGAGTTTGATTCACTCAGGGAACTCATGGGCAGGATCTCCTGGGAAGCCAGTCTGAGGGGAAAAGGAGTCCAGGAGAGCTGGATGGACTTTAAGGAAACCTTACTGAGAGTGCAGGAACAAGCCATCCTGCTGCACAGGAAATCTAGCAAGTATGGCAGAAAACCAGCTTGGCTTAGCAGGGGACTCTTCAGTAAACTAAGTCACAGAAAAGAAGCTTATAAGAAGTGTAAAATTGGACAAATACATAGGGAGGAGTATAAGAGAATTGCTTGGGCATGCAGGGATGAAGTCAGGAAGGCTAAAGTGTAACTGGAGTTGCAGCTAGCAAGGGATGTGAAGGGTAACAAGAAGGGTTTCGACAAGTATGTCGGTAGCAAGGGGAGGATCAGGGAAAGTGCAAGTCCCTTACTGAATGGGGGAGGCAAACTTGTGACAGAGGATGCAGAAAAGACTGAAGTGCTCAATGCCTTTTTTACCTCTAGCTTTATAGGCAAGGGCTGTTACCAGACTACTGCACAAGGCAACACAGTTTGGAGAGAAGATTGTCACAACCCAATTAAATTGTGCCCATGCCACTGAGCAAGAGATACCATTCAAATCATCCTCATTTTGACGATTAAGGGTTAAAAGACAACCCTGCCAAAAATTCCTTGAAACAAAACGCGGCCGGAGTACTGTAGATAATTGGTCAGCTGAAATAAAATGCTAGGGGAAACTATATATAATTGGTCAAAGATAAATGTAAACTCCTCACACGTAGCACACACGTAACAGGTAGAGAAACCTAACCCACTACCTTGTAACTTGAGGAGACAAAGAGCTGCCACCTGCCAAAAATTAAAGATTCCATATAACAGTTCACCATTGGATATTCCTGTAAAACACCTCTGCCTATAAATAGTTTAACGGTTTCCGCCCAAGGCGGAGAGCTCTGGGGATCTCACAGGAAACACCTGTGCTTGTCACCAGAGAATTGGGAAATTGGTCAATTCCCAATCAATCACCCCGTCAGCGTAAAATATTGACGTAGAAAGTCTTGCAAGCTCGACCGTTCGTTCCCGGCGCCACGTCCGTCATTATCTCGTTGTAACCTAACTGCGTGCGTGTACTCGACTCTGTAACCGAAGTTATATGCGTGTACTCAACTCTATAACTGAAGCTGTAACGGAACAAAGGCTCGCCTGCGTCGTCCATCACTATCTAGGTGACGTAAGTAAACAAACTCCTGTAACCTACACGTGTCTGTGCCTGGTTAATTCCACTCCATCCATCAATTACCCACCTGCCGAGCTCTAAATCTAAACACTCTGGTGTGTGAGTCAAGCGGCTGCCGGTGGCTGCTCTGATTCACGACAAAGATGAGCAGTCCCCAGTGGTGAAACAACAGGTTAGGGACTACTTAAAAAAACTAGATGTGTACAAGTTCATGGGGCTGGATGGGATGGGCCTGAGGGTGCTGAGGGAGTTGGCTGATGTGATTGCAGAGTCATTGGCCATCATCTTTGAAAACTCACGGTGATCAGGAGAGATCCCAGATGATTGGAAAAGGGCAAACATAGTGCCCATATGTAACAAGGGAAAAAGGAGGATCCAGGGAACTACACACCAGTCAACCTCCCCGCAGTCCCTGGAAAAATCATGGAGTAGATTCAAAAGGAATCAATTTCTAAGCACTTGGAGGAGAAAGGGGTGATTAGAAACAGTCAGCATGGATTCACCAGGGGCAAGTCATGCCTGACGAACCTGATTGCCTTCTATGATGAGGTGATTGGCTCTGTGGATGAGGGGAGACCGGTGGATGTGGTATACCTTGATTTTAGCAAGGCTTTTAATACAGTCTCCCACGACATTCTCACAGGTAAGCTCAGGAAGTACGGGCTGGATGAATGGACTGTAAGGTGGATAGAAAACTGACTAGAGCATTGGGCTCAGAGAGTAGTAATCAATGTTTCTATGTCTAGTTGGCATCCAGTATCAAGTGGAGTCCCCCAGGGGTTGATGCTGGGGCCAATTTTTTTCAATGTCTTCATTAACAACCTGGAAGATGGGATGGAGTGCACCCTCAGCAAGTTTGCAGATGACCACAGGCTGGGGGGAGTAGCAGATATGCTTGAGGGTAGGGCTAGGATTCAGAGTGACCTAGACAAATTGGAGGATTGGGACAAAAGGAATCGCATGAGGTTCAACAAAGACAAATGCAAAGTCCTGCACTTAGGATGGAACAATCCAATGGACCAGTACAGGCTGGGGGCTGACTGGTTGGGCAGCAGCTCTGCAGAAAAGGACCTGGGGGTACAGTGGACAATATGTTGAATACAAGTCAGCCATGTGCCCTAGTTGCCAAGAAGGCTAACGGCATACTGGGCTGCATTGGTGTGTTGCTAGTAGATGGAGTGAAGTAATTATTCCCCTCTATTCAGCACTGGTACTCCACACCTGGAGTACTGTGTCCAGTTTTGGACCCACAACTACAAAAAGGATTTGGACAAATTGGAGAGAGTCCAGTGGAGGGTGACAAAAATGGTGAAGGGACAGGGGGACATGACTTACGAGGAAGGAAAGACTGGGGGAACTGAGTGTATTAGAGAAGAAGAGACTGAGAGGAGACTTAATAGCAGTCTTCAACTATGTGGAGGGGGGGTCAAAAAAAGATGGAGCTAAACTATTCTCAGTCGTGGCAGATCACAGTAGAAGGAGCAATGGTCTCAAGTTGCAGTAAGGGAAGTTTAGGTTAAATATTAGGCAGAATTTTTTACTAGGAGGGTAGTAAAACTCTGGAACAGGTTAAGCAGAGAGGTGGTGGAAGCTCCATCCTTGAGGGTTTTCAAAACCTGGCTAGACAAGGCTTTGGCTTAGATGATCCTGCTTTGAGCAGTGGGTTGGACTAGATGACCTCCTGAGGTCCCTCCCAACCCTGTCTATGATTCTATGGTCAGTGGGGCTTGGGAATTTGGCAGCAGTGGAGGAGTGGCAGTATTAATTGCCACTGCTCCCCACCACCATAGTTCCTGACCTGTGGGCTGGACACCATGACTTCGCAGACCAGATTTGCCCCCCTGGGTTGAGCCCCATACCTCTACTACATGATAAAACAGAATAACAGAACAGCTACACAAGATAATGCTGCTCAGGCAGCACCTGGTGCTGTTAGAGTGCAGAACCCACATACAGACACTCAATCCACAACAGTATAGACATAAGTTTTCAGTTCCTGCTTCTGGACTGGAAGATGATCCGAGTGCTGAAAGGCTGCACTGAAGACAGCAGCCTCTGTGTGAGGCAAGAAGCACTTTCATCTCTGACAGGCCTGCTGTCTAGTTCAAAAGGTGGGCCCTGTCCACCAAGTCAATAGCTGAAGTGATGCCAGATTCACTGAGACACAGGACCTCTGAGATGGGTGGGCTAGAAAAGGAAAAATAAGGCTCCAAGGATGCTCGCATGCTATGTAAATATTTCCTATTCCTGGCCGACAGCCAGCCAAAAGCTGAAGAGAGGATGTGGAGATGACACATAAATCTGCACATCTTAAGTCTTCAGTTTCTGCTAATGACATTGAACAAACCCAATTCAGTTGAAATCAATCACAAAACTTCCAAGGCAGGTAAAGATGAGTACCATGCATTTTACATTATCTCTTTTTCCATTTGAAAAGTCTGAAAGAAATCTTGTCTGCTCCGCAAACGAACAGGGCCATTCTGTCAAGGTGGAGATTTTCCAGTACAAAACATTCTTTTGCCACCTGGTATTCAGCAATCCACTTGCTTTCGCACATAAACTAAACTTTACATATTCTTCACTAATTCCTCACTTGTAGCATAATTGGGAGTGTAAGGCAAGGATAAAACTGAGAAGAACAAACTCAGTAAAAACCCAGGCAAATCACACACACACACAATGTACATTATGGACAGAAAATGAAAGAAAATGAAGGTCTGAAATGAGAAATCTATCAATTTATTTTCTCAATAGTCTATAATTTCAATGTTAAACTGCATGCCAGCATCATACAGACCTATTTTGCAAAGCTGAAAAGAACAGGTGCCTATACATGTGCTCTGAAGCTTTCTAGTTAGACAACATCCAAGCAGACTCAATTAATCTAATTAGAATGCTGTAATTAAAACGCCCCAGCATGCTGCAGCGTCGCATGTATTCAGCATCCTGCATTCCAAAATGGCGGTGGGGGCGCTTTAACTAAAGCTCATCAAACAAGCTTTAGTTAAAACACCCCCACAGTCATTTTGAAATGTGGGATGCTGAACACACATAATACTGTTGCATTTTAATGAGAACTGCTGTCCTGGAGCCACTCTAATTTAAATGCACCAACATCTCTGGAGCACATGTATAGAAACCCAGAGTTAAAAAATGCAATCTAAATATGACTTGAATTACAAAGCACCTGCCATAATACATTCAGCCAGAACAATCTCCTTAAATTACAATTTTGTCTATATTGACCAAAGTGACCTCTCATAGACATGTTCTATATGAGGTGAGGAAGACATATCTTATATTCAGCTTTTCTCATTTATCACTTTTCATTTTAAGCTCTCAAAGCTCTTCAAAGGAAAGCGAATGTCACTGTACAGAGGGGTAGACTGAGTCTGAGAGTGAAGTAAGGTGACGAAGTCACACAGCCAGGAACAGAATCCAGAAGTCTCAGCCCCATGTCTGATCAATTAGTCTATGCTGCCATGTAATAGATTTTAAAGCAGAAGAGATTTCCAGTGGAATTTAAGTAGTTCCAAATATACGATGTTAACAATCTGGCCAGACTTAAAAAGAGGTCAATGTTTCCCTTGAAATTTGCTGGTGGAGGGGGTGGGGGGAGGGCAGTGGAATCAAAGAAAGAAAGAGATTTAAAATAAAGGAACTCTGCATGTAGGAAGGAAGGCAGAGCCTCAGGCTTGCAACAGCTGGGATCAGCAGGATCTCTTCAACAGAAGATAGTCTGTCTCTTTCTTAACAACACATTACAAATCAGTTTCTAGCAGACAAGAAGATCCGTGCTGATTTTCTCCATGACCTGACCTCCATCCAGTGCTTGAGAATACTGATGACCAGGGATTTGGGTCTTCTGCTTGCCATGGAAAACATAGATTTTCTTCTTTAAAAGGAGAAAAATGCAGATTTTGAAAATCACAGATTTTCTCCTTTAAGGGAGAAAGATACTAGAAATAACAGGTTTCCGCTTGCAGGCTGGCAGAGTTCCAGCCTGCAAAGGGCTGCTTGGGACTGGGGAGACCAGAAGGAGGCTGATCACAGGCAGGGGGTGCAAAGATATTTAGAATGTATTTTATTATAATGATTGAGGCACTAGATAGACTTCCAAATTGCTTAAAATTGTAAATATATCAATAAAATATTGTGTTTAGCTGATACCTATATATATAGTGCCATTTCATTTTAATAATAGAAAAACACAGATTTGGGGTTTTTTTTAAATCAAAGAATTTAGCAGGGTTTTATCAGAGAATTCTGGATTTTTAAAAAGTGGAAACCAGGATCCCTTCTGATAACCTTGGACAAATACATATGGAAGAATATATACAAATATAAAATGTAAACTTATCCTAAAGCAAAGAAATCCAAAAGGTCTATGTAATTGTTTTTTGTTGGGGCAACTCAGGACCTATTTATTTTTGGCTGTTCAGGCCTTTATACTCATTGGATGCATCTACACAAGATGTTTACTGTGGAGTTGCCCAATTAGCTCCACAGTAAACATATTGGCATCTATACGTATGGTCCTATTAGACCACAGGAAACTAATAAACCCTACAGCAGGTTAGTAACTGTAAATACAAGTACTATCCTGCTGAGGAATTTTCATGCACTGCAACACATATGCAGGTGCTGACCTGGCTGGCTGGGGCATGAGTGCTTCAGTGCAGGTGCTGCCTTCCAGCTAGCCCCACATTGAAGGATCCTCATGCCCCAGCCAGCCCCTCTATAGCATGCTGAGCCAGGTCAGAGCAGCCCCAGGCTGGCAGGCTGACCCCCAGGCCTCCTGCCAGCTGGGTCTTCTCCGACCGGACTCAAAAGTGCAGATGTGTAAACATTATTGCTCCCAGGCAGACATGTAAACATAGTGCCTGGAAGCAATAAACTCGGATGCAATACACACCAGAGTTTATTTCTGTGAATGAATATGCACATGTAGATGCACGCATTAGGTCCAACTGGTAACCACTAGAAGTGCTGAGGATCCCCTCTGTATAGAACTCCCCCACTGTTCTTGTGTGATGTGATACTGCAGTGGCCTTTTCCAACACCACCTCCCTTCCCTCCAGCTCTACCCACACAGCCCAAATATTTCTGCATAGGATTCACGGATCAAAGGCTGGGCAGGGGAAATGCATAACATACATCCCATCAGTAAGGATTTGATGTACCTGCAGAGTATCAAACTCTTCAGTTGTCCCACCGTAGTAGAGGAATTGGCCTGTAAGAGGATAAGAGGAACCACATGTAGAAAGCTTGAGAAGCTCAGCAGTATGGCTTCATTGACTGGAAGTCAAGTATAGTGTGGGAGCTCTGAAGCTGGCACTGAATTACCCAGCTTTCTTTGAGATCTTCCAAGATCTGAGGGAGACTTGGCTCTTCTTTGAGAAGTAGGGAAGGCAAATACAGACATGCCATCCTCTAATTGAACAATTACAGAAACATTCTGTTCAGAGCATAAGGATACTGGACCTTTAAGAGTCTTGTACAAAAGTGATCAAATTGGTTGCAGAGCACTGATTATGGGCAGTTGGTCAGGAGCAAGGGCTCCAAGAAGTTGTGCACAGAATTGTCTCCCTAGTTTATTTATTAAAGTTAATCTGCTCCCGAAAGCTGCCTATAGCTCCTCTACAAAATTCACAAACGAGACGCAGAGAAACTTGAGTATTTCTGTAAGAGAGTGTAATTTAAAGGCAATGCATTTCCCAAAAGGTCTACTATCCTTCACACAACTATACTAACCATCAAACATGATGGCTTTCCATGTATTTCTATGGCCAAATAAATCCTACTACTTATTTTCCCTGTTATTACAATATAGGGTTCTAATTCACGGAATGAACTCAGTTCTCGGTGTGAAAGTGTTTTTCTCACATGATGGATGGAATGCAAACACCACCTTCCCTTTATGTCAATATTGCCACATTTTTCTTCTCTTAGCATGAAAAGTATTTGTAGCAGCTGTACTGGGGGCCCCACAGCTTCCAGCTAAAATCATAGAGCTATGATTTTCCAGTTTTGCTTTATGACAGCAGTAACTAACTTAGCATAACCATTTCAACACAAGGTATTTCTAGGAGACTAGTGATCCATTATTATTTAAGACCCTTTGTAACGCTACCCAATGGCTCATGAATTGCCTGGAAAGGCTTTGCAGTTGGACCTTTACTGCAAGAATATCTTCTCAGTCTCCTTAGAAACTCATAATGCTTCTTGGTTTTTAAAAATTACCCAAAAGGTGAAACGATGGGCTTTAAGAATAATGAAAATTAGAACTAGACAATGAAATAAGCTGAGTACTAGTCCTTCTGTTTTATGTAACTTGTGTTAAATTCTTATGGAACAGAGCTTTCTAACTTCCAGGCATCTGGGGGTTGCATGTGGTGCAGGCCACATCAGAGCAAGCCACGGGGCCCTGAGCTGTGTATCTGATAGACACACCCAACACTGCACCATGCACCTGTGTGGCCCCCTCTCACTGCTACACCACATGCCAGTGTGGGCTCCCCAGCTGCTGCACCACGTGGCCCTGGGCTCTCCCTTTGCTCCCCATACCACGTGACACTACCCCAGCCCTTAGGAATGGGGCAGGAAGAAGCAGCTGGAGGAGGTAGGGGGAGCCTGGAGCTCACACCTACTGTTGCAGCCAGAGCTATAAATGAGCAGCAGCTAAGTAGGAGCTTGGGAGCCACATGTCAACCTCTCATGGGCTGCATGTAGCCTACAGGCCACCAGCTAGACAGCCCTGTTGTAGAATTCTGTAAATATTAAAGCCTATTATCATCAGTAAATTGTAATGAGAAACAGACCTGAAGGGCAGTGAGTGTTTTAATAATCCTGAAGTCATCCCAGTCTAACTCTTTTTAATTGAACATTCAAACCATGTCACAGCCACAAGCCTGACTTCCTTAATTGTATCTTGCTCTTATTTCTTCAAATGACCTCCATTTAAAAATATTTGTTACTGTTATTACATCCCCTCCTGAAACCACTACAGTTTATGGGACTATCAGCTTGCGAAGAAACTGATTCAGCTGCCATGGCAACAGAGAGGCAATGCGAATCTTTTAGACAGCCTGGATCCAATTCATCAGGCTTTATAAACCAAAAGCACTGAATTGCACCAAGAAGTCAACAGTGAATCAGTGCAAGAGACAAAGTATGGATCTAATGTTCCCTCTAGCAAACAGAGGCCAAACTGTAATATTCTGCTGTAACCCTGGGCAGAGAGCAATACATTAACGCAAACAGTGGTTAAAAAAGTAGGACCCCAGCTGTTAAGATCCAGCTTTTACAGTGATGGCCAATATACAAGTACCTCACATAAGTAAGTGTATTTATCTGTGCAGCAGACCTGAACAGTAAGAGAGTATTATATTCTCCATGTATGAATAATGTAGGCACAGGAAGATCATAGCAGGAACAGATCCTAGGTCTCAGTCTCACTTCAACACCTTACCTACATGGCAAGCCTTCCTACAAGACCCCCCAAAATCTAAGAGCTAGAATGACTAAGCTACAGCTCTTGCAACTGAAAGAGTTGAAACAGATGTGGTTGTTGTGTGATATGCTTACTGATGCCTATCAATTTTCAACTGATCGATCAGGTGGGCAGCCAGTGCCAAGGCTGCACCAACCGCTGGGCACTTCTGATGTAGCAATAACTTTCCTCCATTCTTCCTGGTGTTTTGCAATCCTTGCAGACAGTCAGTTTTAATCCTGTCCAGTCTTTGATGTTGGTGGTCCAGCTTGTCCTAGGTCTTTCTCTTCTTCTTCATCTATCCACAGCACCCTGCAGGATGGTGCTGGTAAGGCTGTCATGCCCTCTTGCTACAGCTAAGAAATTCAACTGGACACACATTGTTAAAAAGATGCACACAAACATATTCTGGTTGTCAGACAGAGATATGGGGTAGGCAGTAGATCAGAGAAGAAACATTGGGACAAAGCAAGTCTGCTTTTTAACAACTGGATGTGATTCTCCTTTCCAAGTAGCTGTTTATGAAGCCCTCAGTACATACCCGCTGACCACTCAAGTCCTTGGCTCCTAGTTCTGCCCCTGTTCATGGCATCCTTTACACTTGAATGAGGCCTATACAGCTAGTTAACCCTTTTCTTACTGGGGCCAGGCACAATCTGTGGATGCTGTCAATCATTTCATATATTTTGCTCAGTTTTAGCACTCTGCATTATTCATGCTTAGTCAAACTTGCAGCTCAAAAATAGTCCACATTTTAAAGGTTGTCCCATGTGAGTGCTTATTGTCTCGGTTACTTGAGGCAATCACTGCAGAACAGAGCCATGGAACGTAGCTGAGCAGTGACATATCTGTGGGTGCTCTATGATGCATCAGAGAAAAATTCATTAGCTGTAATGAAAAAAGGAAAAGAAGTGTGACAGTCCCAGGAAAGCAGTCTGAAAAAGTTAGTTCCACAGATAAAATGTGTACACAAGGTAAAAGTGAACCCGATGCATCAAATAAGCAAATGTGGGAGGCAAACTATTCATCATATGTGGGTCCTGCTGATGTATTATGCATATGCTTAAGAGCCTGCAATATTCATTCTTCTATATTTGTGTATGGAGCAGAAGCTGCTCCCACAAATGGGAAGTGGGGGGTAGTTCAACCTCTCCAGAAAACCCCTCAGCTCTGTGAAAACTTCCAAGGCTAGGAATGCAATTCTTATTCCAATGATAGGAAGTGTAGGAGAGGGAAGTACTAGCTAGTCTCTTGCACATCTCCTTCTCCTCTGGCACAGTGTAACATAGTACTGATCTGACGATTTGTACTATCTCCATTTTTTATGCTTATAGATGCTAAGGAGCTGTCTATGAATTTAGTACAGAGCTCCTAAAAACACAGTTCCATACCTTCCATGATGCATCAGAGATGCACCAGTACTGAGCAGTCCTGGCACCACACAGGTTGCTTCCGACCCTACTGCGCAGTAGCCACAAGCTCATGGCTACTGCACAGTAGCGGCAGCATCACGGTTCATGCCTACCAATGCTACATCATCAACAAGCTACATCATCATAGCTCCTTGTGCTATGGTGACATAGCATCTTGTGTACATGTACCCACAGTGTATAGTTATTAGTCCGGACACTGGTTAAAAATGGAGAAAGGAAAAACAGTAGCTGGCTGTGTTGCTTCAGCTTTTCTTATACCTCTTCCCCCTTCAGGCCTCACATTTCCATGTGACATAACATCATGGCTCTGTAAAGCTATTTTCCCCCACAAGAAAATAAACAATATGGTTAAAGTTAAATCCAAGTTGAGAAGCATTGATCTTCCACTGCATTCTTTTGTTGCACCATGCAAATGAGGGGAGGATAAGCCTAAAAATCTCTGCTGCCATTCTTGATAGAAATATGGCTAGGATAGTAACAGAATAAAACAGTCAGCAAAACCAAATGATTTTTCTTGTAACATACAGCTATTCTTTGTACATTAGATAGTTGATTATGTTGTGTAAGGCAAAAATTTAACTGAGAACTTTATCTTCCAGGAAAAACAATGTGAACTTGTCTTGATAAATTCAAAAAAAAAACTCTCTCAGATCCTTAGGTTGATATAATAATTTGGATGTGCAGATCCATTAGTAATAAGTGCAAATTGTCTTATGTAAGGTAAGCTATAGGCCAAGCAAAGCACTGCTCAAGATAGGTGAGAATTGTGGAACATTGTTCATGCCCAAAGCAATAGACAGCACATACATGCATTTTTCATTTCTATTCATTAACAAATTTAAATAAACTATTGCCATATCTTTTACATATTGTACAGATCACCAGTTCATTTGGCACATACCAAAAGCCCATATCTAGCCACTATGCTTGCTGGAGTTTCTGCCAAAAGTCTAGGCCATTATGTAATGCACAAAAGTATAAGTAATGCACAAACACATCGCCCCAACTGAGGTCACATTTTCAAGACTTCTCTTCTTCCTTAAGCATATGATTTGGTACATTTTAAGGCCAATATAATAATTTAGTCTGGTGCCCAGAACACCCCCTAATCACTTCTGCATCAGGCCCATAACTTCTCCTTGGGAACCTCTATATATGCTATTACTGAACATGAATAAACTGTGGAGCTTATTGCTCAGGAGTTTATTGTTCCTGGGTGTGCTGTTGGAATATGCACCCAGGAGCAATTAACTCCAGAGCAATAAGCTCTGCAGTTTATTCACATGCAGCATGTAAAGCCAGGTCAGAGCAGCCCTGCCTGGCAGGGGGCCCCATGGGTCAGCCTGCCAGCCCAGGACTGCTCTGCCCCAGCTCAACATGCTGCAGAGGGGTTGGCTGGGGCACAAGGGTGCTCCAGTACGGGGCTATCTGGCAGGAAGCCCCTGCATTGAAGCACCCTTGTACTCCAGCCAACCCCATCAGCATCGATATATGCATTGCTGTGCGCTAAAGAACTCCACAAAATGTGGAACATCTTTGCGGCCTATCTGTGTGGCACCATAAATTGAACATGTAGCATCCTGATGCTGATGTTCAGTATGGGGATGGAGGTCAGCATCAGGACCAGGAGATCCCTGCTCCAGATGCCAAGGGATGCCCCCTGCTTGGAACCTGGCAACCCCTGTGCCTGGCAGCCTTTCCTGCCTCACCCTGCAGCCCCCACAAGGGCTGTGGGGTAAATCACTTTAAAATGCTGGTTTTAGACAACCTGGGGAACAGGAACCCTGGGACGGGAAAAGGTTCCCTGATGCTGAGTCCCAGTGTCCTGGGACTTCCAAAACTGCCATGCATCTAGCTGGTGCCAGGGTTTTCCTGGGTCTGGAGCTGACAGTTAGCTGCTTATTGGCCCCAGCTGTGGGACAACTCCAGGTCTAGAACCAGATGGGGGATGGGTCCAGAACATAGCTGCTTTCTAGGGGTGGGCGAAGCAAGCAGTATTTGATTTGGATTTGGTCCAATTCAGAGGACAGTGCTTTGATTCACTGGGCAATTCAGATCCCTGTCCCAATTCAATTCAGCTGAATCTGAAGATTCAATTCTAATTTGGAGAATCGGTGATTTGGCCATAGACACAGCTTTATATGTTTTTAAAGCCCCTCCCGTGGGATGCTCCATCTGTCCCACAATCTCTCCGAATTTCTCCAAATCAATTTGGAGGCTTCCGATTCAATTCAGAGAGATTAATGGGTCTCCTGATCCGATTTAGATTCAGAGATTTGACTGCTGAATCAAGTCAAATCTCCTCTGAATCGAAACAGTGACTGAAGCCCTACTGCTCAGTCCCTACTGCTCTCTGCCTGATTCACAGGATCCATCTGGGGGGCACTTTCACAGTGGCATGATTGGGATCGGAGGAATTTTATGCCCCATTCCAAACAGCATGCCCCCTTGCATACAAATCTGGCATGCCAGGAGGCATGCTCTTTGGAATGGACATAGAATTACTCCAATCCAAACAGCACCATTGTTTTAATGTCTGGCAGAGGCTTAAGAGAATGATACTGTTTTCAGAATACTGTCACAGCACACCAAAGCCGTTCTTATGTGGATGCATCTGTATCAGAAGAGCCATGCTTTGTACTAGTACAACAACATTTCCACAAACAGAATTGTCTACAGTTAGGGACCTAGCAAAACTCAATTTTGCGGATTTAATGAAATCTGGTATTGCCCAAAAAATCTGTGAAATATGTGGGAAAAATCTTACTAAAAAGAAAATGCTGGCTCCCCAGAAGGGGCTAGCAATTCTCAGGCTGCTGCAGCAGCCCGCCAGGGCAGGGCAGGAGTGGGGGAAGTCTGCCCACTTGAAGGGCTTCTGCTTGAAGAGCTGCAGCCATCTGCCTGGAAGATGGCTGCTGCTCCCACACCTCCCCACTGATTGGCTGAAAGGTCTGCCTGTCATGAAGCCCCACCCCCTCCACCAATCAGCAGTGAGGGGCAGGGCCTCATGATAGGCAGCTGTCACAGCCAATCAGTGGTGAGGAGAGTGGGCAACTGGTGCCTTTGGCCAGAGGCATGGGGGAGCACTGTGCTCCACCCACAAAATGGCTGCCCGGCCTTGCCTGAAAAATTGGGGGGTAGCCCCCCAAATTCAGTAGGTCTCCACCTACAATGGGAGTCAGCAACATAATGCCCACAGGCCAGATGTGACCTGTGGACTAGAGTGCTTTGCCCAGGCAGTATGGAGGCATATCATATAGTAGCCAGACTGAGATGTGGGCGAGAGAGTTGTAACTACTGTGCTGTGTAGCCAGGATGGGGGGCAGAGGAAGCAGTGCATGAACTGTGCAGCAGCAGGTTCAAAGCAGTGGCCCACCTGGGACCTGAGTTGGGTTGATTTGACCCACAGCTCCAAAATCCCACTGACCAATAGCAGTAAAAGCACAATTTTGCTGGAATAATTGCATAAACACTGGTCGTCTCTGTCGGCTATCACACATCACACCCACCTTTGACCAACACAGCTGAAATCTATAGTGTGGGCAGGGCTTTATTCAACCCCCTACCTCAGTCAGGTATCCAAATTAAAAGAATAATCTCACGAGGTCCCTTTCAGGCCTAAACCTTTGTGAATCTGTGTAAACTATAGACTCTGTGATCAATCATGTAATTTGAACAGTGAGCACTCAAATGGAAGTGGCTTATTGAGCAGCCTATGTGAAAACCATATGTTGAAATGTGTCATTCATTAATCATGATGATTTGATGACAAAGTCAAAGTCTATTAGCAGAAAATTTAGGAACAGAATCAAACAAATTATCTACTGCAAATAATTTGCTCAGCTCATCCCTCCAGAATGATATTGCACCACCATATTTCAGAAATTTTGCTGTTTAGGTACTAAGATGTGACTAAAGATTTAACTCTTTGAATAATACAAAACAGAAAGGTCAAATCTCTCTGGGAGCTGAAGTTTTATCAGTTAATTGTTTTTTTTGCATTTCAAATGATGATAATTGGCATAACTATCAGAGGTGTAGGATTCTTGAATGGTTTGTTTCAGGTAACAGTATGAAGGAGAGCATTTATTGTGGGACCACAGAGTGAGAACAGTACTAGTCAAGAGGTAAGCATCGGAAGGCAGGACAAAGAAGGCAAGCACATTTTTAGCAAGCTTGGTTCTGGTGACAGAGATGTATCCAAATTTCAAGAAGGGCAAAGCCAGGATGAAGACAGATCTCTGTGATTAAGTGTACCTGGGATTCTTGGTGATAGTGCAAGGGAAACACTGCTGGTGTACAGCAGGGCAGACACTCAAGAAAGCTTGCGTTACAGCTTACTTGACAGCCAGAGACTATGAAGGCTGAGTAGGACATTTGGGACTTGTAAATCCTGCACATATAATTTTTTTTATGATGACAAGTATTTACTTCAGGTGTAAATTCCATTGATTTACATCAGTGATGAATATAAATCATGGAGTCTAACCCAGGATGTTGGGAAAGATTTACTGGAGGTTCCTTAACATTGGGCTTTTATTTCTCTGTTTCTATTTGTCACATACTATATATGTAGTCCCAGCCCTGAATAGCTCCCCTTTCTGAACTGCTCACCAGGCTACTAAACCAGACCCAAACTTGGGTGCCAAATATTCTTGGCTTGCTGAAACTGGGCAGAGTTGAGGCACTTCCTGGCAGTAGGTCACTAGGCTCAATCTAGATGGAGGGCCATGTTGTTCTGTGGACCTGTAACAGGGGGCTGTCCCAGGGCCAGTCAGATGTTGGCCCACTCACCTGTCTGTGGACTAACCGCTCACTTCTCTCACCTGCCATGCCTTGATTCATAGATGTTAGGGTCGGAAGGGACCTCAATAGATCATCGAGTCTGACCCCCTGCATAGGCAGGAAAGAGGGCTGGGTTTAGATGACCCCAGCTAGATGCCTATCTAACCTCCTCTTGAAGACCCCCAGGGTAGGGGAGAGCACCACCTCCCTTGGGAGCCCATTTCAGACCTTGGCCACTCGAACTGTGAAGAAGTTCTTCCTAATGTCTAGTCTAAAACTGCTCTCTGCTAGCTTGTGGCCATTATTTCTTGTAACCCCCAGGGGCGCCTTGGGGAGAAGAACCTCACCAATTCCCTTCTGTGCCCCCATGATGAACTTATAGGCAGCCACAAGGTCACTTCTCAACCTTCTCTTGATGTAATAATTATGATGTCACTCAGGTGGGAGGCTGCCTATTTAATACCCTGCTGCCTAGGGGTTATACACGACTCCAAACTTCCCTTTATCACTGTGTCCCAAGCCCTGCAGATGTTATACTACTATATGTCACTTCTGTGCCCTTCCGGCACTAGGGCTCTCTATGACCCAAAAGCTGTGCCCCTCCAGTGCTAGGGCTCTCTGTGACCCCATAGCTGCGCCCCACCAGCACCTCTCTCTCTCTCTCTCTCTCTCTCTCTGTTCGACACTGGGCTGTACCCAAATCATGTACCCCTTTCTCCAGGCACTAATGAGGCCTCCAAACCTCCCCTTATAGCCTCATCCCAGTCCTCTGGTGCAAACAAAAACACAAGCATAAGCCCCAGGCTGTAACTTAAATTTTATCAGTGACAACCATGCTATGCCTCGTTAAGGGGACAAATTTCCACCCTTAGGACAGTATGCTCCAAGTACTTGAGAGGCTCCTAAACTATTGCAGTGCTTGGGTAGCAAAGCAGGCAGCACCACATCTCAGGTAGCTTCCTCATGCAGAAGCTCCTTCTCTGGCAGTTGCCACGGACACAGTGTGTCCCTGCTAGCTACAGCCCTGGGCTTATACGTCCCCAAACCCTGCGTCCTTCTTGTCATGTGATGCCTGCAGGTGCTGCCCAATTATCCCCTTAGGCTGTTAGTCCGATGACCCACAGCTGGGGAGCTCTGCTTAGCCTTCAGAGCTCCCTGGCCAAGCTGCTTCACCCTTAAAGTAGCAGGCACCTTTTAGTGCCCTGCTACAGGACCCGACAGTACAACTATCTATGCCCTAAAACTAGACCTGACTACACCAAGCCTCCCCAGTAGCAGTTGTACATTCTCAGAGTTCCCCCAAAGCTGCAAACCCTCTGTTTTACTGCTTCCATATTCATATGTCCTAAGACAGTGTCAAGAAGTAATATACATACGCAGGTAAAGGCACAATGGGGTCTAATGCACAATCCACCCAATCAACACCTCCTACCATGCTACACGTGGGATCATCCCATTGTGCCTTATCACTGGTGCAGGGAGAGCCTGAGATTGTGATCCTGGACTGGGTCCTGTGACTGCAAACCCTATAGCTGATGAGGCTCACAGCGGGGGCAGCATCATTGACTGTGGGGCTCTCAGCAGAGGCAGCGGGGACAATGCTGCTGCTACTGTGGACCTTATCAGAAGCAGGGCTTGCAGCAAGAGAAGCATCAGGAGCACTGCTTCTGCTGCGAGTTCTGTCAGCTGTGACACTTGCAGAGGAGGGCAGCAAATTCATGTTACTTGCTGTGCTATGTATGTGGCAATGTGAGGGAAATGAGAAACCAGATGGAATGGCCCAACTGAACTTCCTGGTATTTTCATCCCTTCCCTAAAGTGACAGGAGGAACAAATTCAGTCAGTATCTTCTCTGTATTAAGTACAAACAGGCTAACAAAACCTTCCCTAGTTTTCAGGATTCAGATTCCAAGCTCAAACTGTAAAGGGCCAAATTTGACCTAATAATGGTTCAGGCTCTAATCCATGCCTGATACGGCCAAGTCTAGGGATATTTAGATTAGACTAGTATGAAGACTGGAAGTTTAGATTTGGCCCAGCATTTTGGCTCGCTACTTGTCAACAAAGACTCCTGTAATTTCATGTCTAAACATATTACTAATGGGAGACTTCAAAAATATTTTTAGATATATGAGGATATTGGGGTATGAAAGACATCACATGAATACTCCTTTTCCATGAATCTGCATAGCACTGGTTTAAGCATGTCTTATGATTTTCTTTCCAATAACATCACAGCATCAGTGGTTTTCATTTGGTGACCTAGTAACGTGGGTGCAACATTATTTCTGCAATGGAGGAACCTTTAATTTGCTAAGTGTAGTGTACTGTAGTAGCTAGTTTAGATAATCCTGTTCTGCATGGCTGACTGCCCATTTTTAATGATATTCTACATGCCTATTAAATTCCAGTGACCTTAAAAACTGAGCCCAGAATCTGATTGTTCTCCCAGTGATTATGCTACCTTTCTTGTTAGAGATCTCTCTGCCTGTTCTCAGAATATAACAGAATAGACAGCCGTGATGGTAAAGAGCTAAACTGAGACGGATTTCATGGAACCCCTGGAAATAGTCCTTATGAGCCTCTCTAGATGTTGAATCTATGCTGCAACAAGCCACGTCTCTTAACCAAGCTTCCCCAACTGTGCTAACTTGCCTGGACAAAATTACTTAAAAGCTCTCATGCATGATACCTACTCTCACACTGTGATAAAGCCTCAACTACCTCCCAATGCATTGTTGGCTCCATCAGTTTTGGAATCATGATATATCTTCTTTAGACACGAAGAATCAACTTACTTTGGTAACAGTATTTCTTAAAGGGAATTTATGCCTCCTTACTTCAACTTGACAGAAATGGAGGATCAGGGGAAGAAATAATTTAGCACAAAGGTGCCAAGAGAAGAAGAAAAATGCTTGGTGAGAGGAATAAGGGGACCCAGGCATTGCCAAGCCATCTGAGTGGATCCCAGTGAGTGGCCCCTGATGTCAGCAGAAGGAAGCAACCCATTAATTAAAAAAAAAAAAAAAAAAAAAAAAACCCGAAAAAAACCCAAAGACCAGACACTCCACAGAGCAAAACTCTCCAAATGTTCATGCAACAGTAGTTGAGGGGGAGTACAGGACCAGAAGTAGAAAGCCAGGAGTAAGGATGTAGTCTTATCCTTCCCCCCTCCTTCCTCCCCTAATTCCTACCATGGAAGAATTAGGTCAGAAAACTAAAAACAATGGACACAATTTATTAGTGTTTATGGGCAAACCCTACTGGAACCTTTTTAGCTTTGTAGAATAGTCTTAGATACAGATTCTGATCTCCCAGGCAAATCCTAGGAAACAAGCTGTGTTCAAGGACTGTGCACATATATGGAAAGGTGAGAAGATAGGAATCCTAACCCTGGACCCAGAGCCAAGGTCTGGAGCAGCAGTACAGCCAGACTACAGCTATTACTGCACTTGGTTAGCAGCACTATGAACTGCTGTATTTGGCAATCTTTATACTGCATACAGAATGTGGGAAAGATGCATTTAAAAAAATATAAATACAATTAATATATGGAGAAATTAACCCATGCCTTTTATAGTCTGTGTCTATACAGAACATAAATCAATCCATTTTCATTTGGGGAAGAAATGCTGGAGGTCAGATTTGATAAGTCTTCAAATATCTGAAGGATGGTTATAAATAGGATGGTGACAGACTACTTTGTGGGCCCAAAGGACAAAGACTAAGAGCAATGGTCTCAAACTGCAGCAAGGGAAATTTAGATAAGAAAAACTCTCTCACCATGACTGTGGTTAAGCATTGGAACAGGCTACCCAGAGAGGTTGTGGAATATCCATCCTTGTAAATCTTTAAGAGCAGGTTAGACAGGTACTTTAGTGGGATGGTTTAGTCAGACATGGTGTTTCTTGAAGCTAGGAGCTGCACCAGATGACCTCATGAGGTCCCTTCAAGCCCTACTTTTTGATGATTGAGATAACTGGACTTTAGTGTGAGGCAATTAAAGTCACATATAGTTTTGCAGGATAAGGGACTTTTGTTTTTGTTGCATTTTGGGGACTATTTATGGTAACAAGCATATAGGAGTGTAAAAATGATGTTATAATTTCTGGACCATCATGGTTATGTGGGAGCAAGTATTTCTTCAGGTTATGCCTTTCATTGGACCAGCTATGTAGTTGGGATAAAGTTAGACAAGCTTTGAAATGGAAAATATTGTTTCTCGGGTCTCTGATCACAAGAAGCCAGGCACAGCATAATGAAAAACAGCAGAGAGGAGAGGGTGAGAGAAATTCTCAGGGGTAGGAGACACAGTTAGCAGAAGAAAACAGATCATTACTGGGAGATCAAGGAATTGGGTAAAATATAATGTGCCATAAAACCACCATCAATGTTTAGTCCTTAATTCTTAGCATCAGTCAGCTTGTGAATTTTTGTTCCCAAAGTTTGTCTTTTAAAGGTGTTAGGTAGATTATCCTTGAGCATGATAGTGAGATCAGAGATGGTAGTAAGCATGGTATTCAGTATCAACATTCCCCCCAAACCCTCATCAGCACACACCGCACTAAGTTTTAACTTTGAAACGAAGCCCCCATTTTATACCCTAGTCCCAGAATTTGTTTTTACACTGCTTATTTGGCCTTGGGTGCTTGGAAATGGACAGGCAGAATTTACATTCAGGTCCAGTTTTGCTATCCCAATAATAAGTATCTTTTACCATAGAAGATGGAAAGGCCATGCTACATATAGCATGCTGGTATGTTCCAAAAACACCTCTTCATTTTTTTGAGCTATGATGCAAATACCATTCTAACTTCTATGCTATGAAACATTTAATTTTTAAAAAGCACCTTTTTTCCCAATAAATGGAGTATCTAGTTTCTTTTATCTCAAGTACATTCTGATCTTGAAATAAGTCAAATTAGGCAAAGTGGAACTAACCTGCATCATGATTCATAAAGCAGCAGTGTCTAAGGCACCATTGTGGATAAAGAGGAAACTTACTGAACCTTAGCTCTTTCAGAGAGGGGAAAAAATATTGGATACAAGATGTAGCTTTGAAATGCAGCCTTGAACCTCAAGATGTAGCCTTGAGATGATAATTTTGGAGAACTAATGGGCAAATTATTTTATTCATTAAATACTAGTGTTCAAATCATTTTATTTGTGCTATGTACCCTTAAGTTCTGGCCCAGCTATGAGTCAGTTATTGACCTAATAGTGACACAATGGTCATGTTACACACACACATTTTTATATATGGTCAGCCAATACATATATTGGCTGACCAGAAAAAAATGGCTTCCCCTCTTGACATGTCAGTCATCACATTGAGTTATGTTGTTTAAATCTCATCATAGCATGCTACCTTGTAACATGCTGTTATATCTGATGCTATAAATCATTAAATCCTGCTAGAAGCAATTCATGTTCAGCTGCAGTATTCTTACTGTATCCCACTGCTTTGTGTTGTGCTTAATAGGTCCAGGACCAACTGCAGTCTTCAGCAGACCAGACCTTGATTTGAGAAATTAACCCATCCTACTGAACCCATCCACATGGGGTATCTGTATACGTTCTGGGGTGGAGGGAGGGCATTTTAACTACAGCAACTCTCAGGAGACACTGAAATTAAAATGCCCATAGCACCTTTTGTATTCAGCATCCCACATTTCAAAATGTTAGTGGGAGTGCTTTTAATAAAGTTTGTTCAACAAGTTTTAGTTGAAGTGCCCCTCATGCCATTTTGAAATGCAGGGACGCTGAACACACAAGATGCTGCAGCACATTGGAGCATTCCGATTATATTAATTGAGTTTGCTCCAACACGTTCTAATCAGAATGTATCGGAGCACGAATAAAAAAGTGCCAATAGACTTAATCTATCAGAGTTGGACTTTAGAAACAACCCCACAAAACAGCAATTTATGTAACTAGAGTCTTAGGTGTTGTAAGCAGACAAGGTTCCTTGGGTGAATTTGTTATCTTTTATTAGACCAACCCAAATGGTTGGAGAATAGTTATTAAGCAAGCTTTCGGGTTCAAAAACCCTTCGTCAGGCTGAGGAAGTTTCAGCAGTTGGTGTGTGCTCTTCCTGGATGGAATGAAAAGTAAAGAAGCCAGGGGCTGGGCTGGGGAGTCAGCTGCCAGGCAGATTATAATGTATCAAAAATCCAATGTCTATGTTTAGTCCCTGATCTCTAGTATCCAGCAGGTTGATGAAATGGAGCTCATAGGCTCGTCTCTGGGAAGTGTTGTGTAAATTTCCCTTGAGGATCAGGACTGAGAGATTGGAGAGAGAGTGGCTCTCCTGTGAGAAATGTGCCCCCACCGGTAATTGAGTGTTTCTGTCTTTGATGGATTTCCGGTGTGTGTTCATTCTGGTGCGCAGTTGTTGTTTGGTCTCTCCTACATATCTTCCATCAGGGCATTTGGTGCATTGGATGAGGTATATTACATTTCTGGGGGTGCAGCTGTAAGATCCTGGGATGCTGATGGCTCTGTTGTGGGGTGTAGTAATAGTGGGGGTGGTGGAGATGTGTTGGCAGGTTTTGCATTTCTTGTCCTGGCACGGTCTGGATCCTTTTGGTGTGTTCTGGGCTTGAGGAAGTTTGCTTCTGGTGATGAGGTTGGCGAGGTTCGGTGCTTGTTTGAAGGCTAGGATGGGTGGCTCTGGGAAGATCTTTTTAAGAATAGGGTCTCTGCCTAGTATGGGTTGCAATTTTTTGAGGATTTTCTGTACAGGTTCAAGGGAGGGGTGATAGGTCATAACCAGCGGTGTGCGATTTGTGGGTGTTTTTCTTCTGTACTGCAGCAGTTCTTCACGTGGTATCCAGGTGGCTCTTTCAAATGAGCGATCTACCCCTCTGGAGGAGTGTCCTTGCTGGGTGAAAGCCTTTTTAAGATTGGTGAGGTGGCAATCCCGGGTGTTCTCTTCAGTACAGATGCGGTGGTATCTGAGGGCTTGGCTGTATATCACAGCTTTTTTGGTGTGTTTCAGGTGATTGCTGGTTCTGTGCAGATATGTATGTTGGTCTGTGGGCTTCTTGTATACTGTGGTCTGTATTTTACCCTTCTGGATACTGATCATTGTGTCTAAAAAGGGGATGTTGGTGCTGGAGTATTCTAAAGAAAGTGTTGTAAAGTATTTGAGTAGTACTTTATAGCTAGTGACATATGAGAAGTCAGCCTGGATGATATATGGTACTTTCTTGCCAAAATTGCTACAAAATGAATGAAAGTTTTGACTCAAAGCAACAATTAGTACAATGTTTATTTTGGCCTATAGGAAGTGACCGCCTAAGCTGTGGTTTAGGATGCTACAAATACTCTGTGGAAGCGGAGGTACCATCTTGTATACACTAGAGGCTCACAACCATACCTCTCCACCCCTCATCCTAATGAAGGCACCCACACAACTTAAAGTATTTATTGTTGGCTGGTGCTGTTTCCAAATGTTTTCCATTGTGATAGTGAAAAGATGGATTCAGATGTCACCAGAGCCAGGAAAAAAGTTTCCCATAAACCACAAAGCAAAAAGTTCTCCGTCTTTAGAACGAACATTAGGCCTCCTATAAATGAGCAGCAAGGCTGCTCCGATGTGCTGTAATTTCAGGATGTCAGAGCAGGCTTGATTAATCAAGTCTGCTGAAATGTGGCAATTACTGCACTCCAGCAGATTCCAACATCTCATGTATCAGCATCCCCACACTTAAAAATGGGGGGGGGGGGTGGGGGGGGGAGGTGGTGCTTTAACTAAAGCTCATTCAACAACCTTTAGTTAAAGCATCCCCACTGTCATTTTTAAGTGTGGAGATGCTAACACATGAGACTCTCCAGGAACTTTAATTAGAGCAGCTCTCAGAGCCTCTCAAATTTAAGCGTCACACCCCACTTTCCCCCCCACAATCCCAGAGAATGTGTATATACACTCCTAGTTTCTATTCCTGCCATTTCTCAAAATATTATCATTTTAAATGATCACAGGTTCCTATGAATAAATGCACACACACTAATATAATATCCCATTACAGGATCTGAACATTGGATCACTTTTCCAATTTGTATTTCAAGGGTGCTTGTATTAGAAAAGAAAGGAAACATTTTTAAAAGCAATTTTGTAGGATTTGGGGTTTGTTTGTTTTTTTACTTTACATCAAAAAGTCTTTGAACACCTTTAAACAAAAATCTAGGTAGGAAGAAAAACTACCTTGTGGTAAGCTAGTCCAATAATCTACCATATCCTTGGATGGACATGTTTAAAAATAATTCCTCTTACTCCATCCTCCATAAATTAACTTCCACAGAGAGGCATGGTAATAAAATCATCATAGTAGGCATTGGGGATTAGTAATAAGAAAAATGGCCCAAATGTTAATGTGTCACAGTACTTTGTTAATTAGATCTTCAATATGTGAAGTACAATTTTCAGGAAATGGTTGCTGTGAAGTTATGTACAGTAATTTACCCGAAGACAGTCTGTCATAATCCATTTGTTTGGTCCATCATTTTTTCACCTTCTCCTTCACCTTCACCCATAACATGCTGCAATAACTTCCCAAATCCTATCCTTTGTAGCTTTTTAATAGAACTTGCATTCCTTTTGCTGCACAAGGCATTACAGGCTGCCAAAACTAGCCTAGTTTATCTGTCAGAGGAAGGGGGCTGTCATAAAGACATGATCTCAGTCTCACTGAAATAAATGGGAGTTGTTTTACTGAGTCCAAGAGAAGCCAAATTAAATCATAAATCCTTTCAGGTAGGGGACAAAGGGTACATCTTCCACTTTGCCAGAACTTGGAATGGGACAGATGTTTGGTATGGACTCAGTGCTCTACTTAGCTTAGAATTATGACAACTCACACCAGCCAAGGATCTGCCTACTGCATTTATAGAAATGTCATTTCTAGGGCCAATTAACAGATGGCAAAGTTTTCATTAAAAAAAACAAAAACAAACCAAAACCTTCAAAATATTTTTATTTCATAAGATCTGAAATTAATGTTCATTAATGTGCTTATTGGGTATGGGTTGTTTGTTTGGTTTTTTTGGGGGGTGGGGGAGAGGGTGGGTTTGGTTGTTTTACACTTGGGTGCATCTACCCATTCATTAATGAACTTTAGGTAATGTGCATTAAATCTAATACCTCCAAGCACTTTTACACATGTTCTGGGGGTGGCATGAGGGAAGGGAGGTGCTTTAGCTACAGTAGCTCTGAATTGGCTCTAATTAAAGCACCACAGTGTCTTGTGTATCAGCATCCCTGTGCTTCAAAACAGCGGTGGGGACACTTGAACTAAACCTCATTTAATGAGCTTTAGTTAAAGCACCCTCACCACCACTCTGAAGCACAGGGACACTGATACAGGAGATGCAGAGGCTGGCTGGAGCGCAGCAATTACCATGCATGCTTGCAATTACCAGCAATTACCTGGAATCACAGCACATTGGAGCAGCCCCACAGCACATCTACAGGCACCCTCCATTGTGATGTACTAGAAAAATGTGCATTAGCCTATTTTAATGAGAATTAGATGAAAAGCATTTTTTGTGATGCTTTAATATGCATTAAAATGGGCTAATGCTCATTAAAGCGCATGTGTAGATGCATCCACTGTTCATTTTCAGTAAAGTTTCAGCTTCCCTTTACAAAAAGGGAGAGAGAGAAAAGATAACTGGAAAATAGAGATAAAAATAGGGGTCAAAAGTGATGGAGTCAAATCAAGCCACATTGTTTTAAAACATTCTCATGTTTTGATTTTTCTTTTTCAAATGGGAGAAAATTTTAGAAAAGAGAAACTTCACTCAAAATACCCTAATTTCAATTAACCTTAAACTTGAACTGGGTAAGACCATATTCACCATTAGATTTATTATTAATTATTGAAAATACTTTAAAAGATTTTTTTTTACCCTATAGTGCAATTATGAGTACAATTCTGCTCTAGGACACTGTAATCTTATCATACTTTATATTCATTACATACCGACTAATATATTTTGCAATAGTGACCCAGTATTACACTTGAATTTTGTATATCTTCAGTAATATGGTTGCCGACAAGAATGATGTTAATGAGATGATAAAGTTTTCTTCAACAGTTTTTTTGTATCATCTCATTCTTTCACATAATTCACTACCTAGATACCAAGCCTCCCCCTTCCCACAAAAGGAAAAAAAAAAAAAAAAAGAGAGATCCCTGAGCAATAAAGGCTAACTTAAAAGCCCTGGCCTATTACACCTACCACTTCTCAGGATACCCTAGCAGCTGTCAAACTTTATATATGAAACTACTTCCATTAGTTGTCCATACAATATCCGTTGCAATAACAATGCTTCAACTCTTAAACAAATACTTGTCAGTACAGTTTTCATGTTAAGCATGATCTTCTGTCCAGTTTTATTAATTCTCACAGCACCAAAATGTGCTAGGTATCTCCCAGTAGAGAAAACCACATGATCATAACCCTAAAGAGCTTATAAAAGTATTGTGGGTCCTGCACAAAGTGGCCACTTTGCAGATTCCCCTCTGTGTCTAATGCACAAAGTCAGGACCACTGTACATGTGCAGGTAAAGGCACAATGGGATCTAATGTGTGTGAGACCCCCAGTGTGGGAGGATCACCCCTGCAGTGATCACACACTCCCAGGATAGGGAGGAAATGCTGCAGCAGCAATCTTTCTGCCCCAGGGGTTTCAGGCACCCCTGGGGCTGGGAGCCAGGACCTCACTGATTCCCAGCACCCAGAGGCACACTGCAGGGACCCAGTGTTTGCAGCTGTAGGACTCTAAATCCTGGCAGCTGCGGGGTGCTTCCAGGATCCAGAGTCCACAGCCGCTGGGGCTTAGAACTCATAGGTCCAGTTAGGCAAGGTGCACCCCTGCAGCTGCAAGCCCACAGCTGGAGGGAGTTCCAGCTGGAGGTGAGACCCTGCTACACATGCAAACTAAAGCTTGATAGCAACCAGTTAAAGTACACATTAAGGTCTAACTTTATAGCCATTTGGAGCTTTTTATTGTGCGATAAGTACTTTGCACATGTAGTTGGTCTCAAGTTAATTGCACAATTATCCAGTTAATTGCACGATACCTTTAACATGTAGAGGCAGCCTCAGTTACAGCTCCTGCTATGATAGAATCTTTAACTATCTGTTGAGAAGCCATTGCTTTTGTACTGGAAATCCAGTGTAAACCAAGACAGTGCCCCTCACACCAGCATAAATTCCCATCCTATCACATCTGTACATCAATGTGAAAACAGATCCAGCAGGGAACAATACATATAAGATTTTCATTTCCTTAAATCCTATATATGAACCAGATTCTGATCTCATTTACACCATTAAAAGATCAGACTACCTTAGTGCACTGTCCTTGTTTTTGCACAGTATGTAGCTGAGGTCAAACTACGCCCAATCTATTTACAGAATCTGCAGTAATAGGACGATAGGCAACCACTGATCTTCTGGATCATGGTGTGTGTGTAACAGGTCAAGTCAGGTGCCTAATAAATCCTCTTGCAGCTGACAAGAGCAAAACTGACAGCAACACACCTTGTTACAAGTTTTACAGATCCACGTATTGTCTGAGTTGGAGTCCAAGTTTACAGCATGCTACTTTCTTCTTTCTTGCTTTACTGCTGTCTTTTGCATCAAAGCAGCTTCATGTTGTGCTGCACCCAGTGCAAGATGTTCCCTCCAGATTGGATGGGATTCTGTGTGCTCCTCCCAGCTTTCTACATTAATGTTGAATGATGTCACAGGGTGGGGCCCCAGGGATGGCCATGACACCCCTAGGATTCCTTGACTGTGCCAATCTTGCCCAACAGGCACCACTTTCCTTTCCTGCCATGTCTTGCTGGTAATTATAAATAGGGAGGCTGCCCTTGAGTTTATGGTTGGACACGGCCCTGATGGGCCCCACTGAACCCAGTGGGTTCCTGGACCCCTTTATGGGTCCTGCTCAAAATGGATGCCTCACAGGACACTCTTAGCCTTATGGGCTAGATGCGTGGCTCCAAACATGCCCCTTTACCACACCCTATGTCTCACAGATGGTATTCAAATGTTGTCCCTCCAAGGCCTTGATGTAGCTCAGCCTCTCCATCACTGGGTTCTCCACAGCCCTGTCTCTGTGCCCATACTGGTGCTGTGCCTACTGGCTCTGGGGTCTCCACTCCATAGTGTGCCCCACTGAGGCCACCTCCTCCCCAGTAGCCTTGGTCCAGTCCACCAGTTTATAAAAAACATCCAAAATATGAGCCCCTGGGCTATAACATAATACAGCCAGTTCAGGGTGCACTCTATCCCTTTAAAAGAGTCAAAGTTCCCCCAACATTAAGTGCCTTGTAGCCCAGGGTACCTGGTGAGCTTCTAGAGCCCCATTAGTCCTACAGGCAGCCACAGCATCTCTGAGCAATTCTTCTCTGCAGGCTCCTTCCCCTGGCTGCTGCCAGAGAACTAACCCCTGCTGGCCTGAGCCTGGGGTTTATATGTGCCCAGGGCCCTGCCTTCTTCCAGTCAACTGAGCAGATGCAGGTGTAGGCTAATTCCCTTGTTAGCCTGCTGCCACAGTAACCTACACCTGTTCTGCCTGATTTCTAGGGCCCTCTCCCTAGGCAGTTTGTGCTCTCAAAGGAGCAGGCACTTTGGTGCCCTGCAATAAATGACATCATAACATTTTTACATATGTTGTGGTGCTGCCATAAAAGGCAAACACACTTTCTAGAGTCATCTCATATCTCACTATACAAATATTCTTAGGGATATGGTCTCCTCCCATTCTTCTGACATGGCTGAGCTATTGCATCCTTCTCTTTTTGATAGTAGTTTCTAAGTGTGTCAGTCCTACGTGCTCCAGCACCTCTGTGTTTGGTATTTTGTCTTTCCACTTTATTTTTAGGATCTTATGCAGGCATCATGTGGAAGCAGTTCATTCTCTTCATGTGCCTAGCTTATGTAGTTCACATTTCTGAACCATAAAGCAGGGATGGCAGCATGCAAGTCTCATAGATTCCTATCTTCACATTAGTTGATAGTTTGCTGCTATTCTATGCATGATTCTGTAATAGCCTGAAATTCTTAGCTGCTTTTCTGATTCTGTTATTCAGTTTAGTCTGAAGGACAAAA
>NW_005841838.1:2533486-2539235 GCF_000455745.1 Alligator sinensis
TTGTAGAACATGAGTGAAAAAAAACTGTCAACAATGCCAAGAGATTTACCCTCCAGAGTGATGTCAAATATTGGCATTAAATGTTCTTGCTTTGATTCTGATAATTTTAAGGAGGAAAATTCTTAGAAACAACAATCAACTGCACTTGTGTGCAAGTGCTTTCCTCAAGAACATTGGAAAGATAACATTAGCATCAACGAGGAAATTTTCTTCCGCGGCATTCTACCATTGTACTGGTGATCGGTTTTTACCAACATGGAGACACTGCCAGGACTGTTAGCAAAAGTGTTCTTTCCCCCTCCCATTGGGGTTCAAACTTTTCCATTTTATATTCAAACACACTTTTGGCACAAAGATAAGGATATAAGACAAAGGTAGCACATAAGCAACAATGAGCCTAGTGATGGTTTCTTGAAGTCACTAAGAATTTCCTTGTCATTTTTCCATTGTCACCTTCAGACTAGCATTTGGGGAGAGGGAGGACAGAATTCGACTTTGGATTAGGCTTAATTGTAGACAGAAATAGACTTTTGGATTGTATATAGGTGCAACTAATTCTAAATCTCCACTATTTTCCTTCTCTCCGTAAAAAGGACAGAGTGAGGTGGTCAAAATATCACATTTCTTCTACAACACCAGCCCAGCTAAGATAATTAAAACACTCTTTTAACACATTTATACAAAACATGTAGTATCTTACAGTAATGGTAAATAAAGTGAGAGTTCTAGGCTGCATGTAATATAATCCATTGCTAGGATGATTGCTTCAGGTTATGTGATTTTTTTATAGTATTGCATAAATGGCTTATTATTTCTATACGTGTTTATACTTTAAAGCACTACCATCTGCTTCTATCTTCTCAGTATAACAGACCTCTAATAAACTAGAATTTAAATAATACACTATAAAGCTTTTAATTATTAAGTCATTTAGGGTGCCTATACACATGTGATAATTACTGCTCAGACTCCAGTGTCACATGTATCAGTGAGTCCATGATGAAAAATGATGGTGGAGGTGCTTTTACTAAAGCTCATTCAATGAACTTTAGTTAAAGTGCCCCTGCCACCATTTTTCAGTGCAGGGATGCTGATATATGTGATGCTCTGGGCAGTTTAATTAGAGTGGCTCTTGGAGCCACTGTAATTAAAGAGCCTACTCCACACCCCCTGGAGCACTTGTATAAATGCCCATTATTATAATTCTGAATGCTTAAGAAAATATGTTAACATTTTTTTTAGAATGGCTGTGCACTTGTTGTGATTCATATAAGGTTTATATATATATTAAGAACCCAGGTACGTGTGTAGAATGTGACAGTTCAATTGATTCGCCTTGCCGGATTGTATCATCATGTTATCTAGTCCAAGATCATGTTTCCAACACTGGCCAGCATCAGGTGCTTCATGAGAATTTGGAAAAAAAAAACATAGCCAGATGGTAGACAGGAGGGGATGGACTGCTTATAGGCAATAAGCTTATACACAGAGCATGAGACTTGCTTAGCTTTGTGAACCTCAAGCTTGCATAAGTTAAAGTTTTCATTTTTGTACATAACATTGTTCAGCTCCTAAAAAAAGTTCAGCCACAGAGTTTGTCTGGATGAAATCATAGGTCAATGAATTCTAGAGGCTGACAAAACTGAGTAGAATTACTGAGTAGAATGACTTGCTGTGGCAGAGCACAAGTTATGCTTTCCACTTTAAGAGGTTTAAGAAGGCTGTGGAGCAGGCAGTCACATGACCACAAAGGGGCCGCCAAATTGGATGACAGCTGGGCAGCCAGGGTATAAGCCGAGGCCCTAGATGCTGACCGAGTAGTTGCATCTAGGAAGCCAGTGGAGTAACTTCACATAGCCTGAGGAGAACAGCTCCTGGAATACCTGTAGGATAGGGTAGTAACTATGGGGATGGAAGAGGTTCCTTTTGGTCCTGGGTCAGACCTGAAACTATACCCTGCTGGGATTGGATGGTGTGGTGGGGCTGCCTGTGATAGGGCAGTCTCTAGAAAATGCCACACTTGTGCCTCACCAGTAACAAGTGAGGATGGGGTGCTGTAAAGCCTCAGCCCCCCTTGCCTCCAAGGGAGGCCTTCCTGCATGGAGGGGAAAGACTAGGGAAGCACACCATTAGAGAAAAGCATAGGATCCAGGCCCATAGAGTGGGGCCTGAGACAGGGGCCAAGGCCACTAAGTGAGGGCTGAGGGTGACCTGAAGGATTGCAGGCAGGCTGGCTGAAGTGTGTGAGTTATAAAGCCTAAAGGACTGTGTAGAGTAGGGCCCAGGTGGGTCCAGAAGGGCTGCATGGAATAGGGTGAAATGAGTGAGGCCCAGCAAGGGGCAGAATTCAGCCTGGCAAGGGGCCTGAGTTGTCAGTGGTTTAGATGCCATCTGTGAGGATTGGGACATGGTGTAGGGATGTTTCAGAGCTGTTTATTTGGCCCAGGACACAAGGGCTGCAAGTAGGAAAGCCTCCTACATTTAATAGCCATTATGGTAACATCAAAGGCATGTCAGTAAAGGCATGGCAGCCTGCCTTAGGCAGGTGGCAGGCCAGTGATGTGAGTGGCCCGAGGGTGGAGCTTTTAGTTGCCCCCATCACACTTCCTTCCACTAGTTGTAAAATTTAGGCCTATCTGTATAGCAGTCCCATGGGGGAGGTGGGAGTGAGAGGGGATGGTATCTGAGCTAGCGTGCCATGCCACCTCATGAGTGCCACACTATGCAGTTACAGTTTCAGGTACCCGAACAAACTTGTGCATTGCTAGCGTCATTAATTCTGCATAGCACTATACTAAGCTGTATAGACATACCCTTAATATCAACAAGTTTTCATGAGACCAGGGAAAAGAATACTGATCAGTTTCTTCTTCTTTTTTTTTTTTTGTTTAAAGAAAACAACAACTAATTACATTACTCTTGAATGGTTCACTCATATTTTATATGCTTTCATTCTCTAGGGTCTAGGGTGTAAACTAATTCTTGACACAGACAGCCTGGAGAACACATGCATCATCTTCATTAGCCAATGTCCTAAGAGAATTATTTGTGTGCAGTCAGCACTCACAAGATAACCCAGCAGAAACCATAAATACTAGGCCTGTGCAAAATTTCGCTGGCAGTTTCATTTCAACACTGTTTTCACCCATTTTGAGCTTGAAACAGCAAAATAGAAATGAAACAAAGAGCTTTGAAGCAGTCTCAAGACGAAATGAGGCAAGTCAAAACATTTTGAAATTTTCTAAATGTTTCAAAGCTCAAGCTTGGCTTGCCTGCAGCGAAACAGAAACTAAAGTAAGGAGAGGGAGGGGGAGGAGTGCTCTCATTATTGACTGTTTAGCTAGCCAGTGACTGTCACCGTTCCCTGAGGTCCATTCCAATTCCAGTGCTCTGGGGGAGCAATGGAAAAACAGCATAAAAGGCAACATTGTGTAAACTTCCCTGCTTTCTGCCTTGGTATCAGTTGAGTGAGGGTGCACCTTAACATACACACACACACAGTCACCCACCCATGTCACGAGTTTTGCCCATCAGCAGCTAGAGGTGCAGGCCATAGAACCCATACTCCCCCTGCACCTATCTCTCTGACAGCTGGCAGGCTTTGTGGCTGCAATTTTCACCCCCCTGTGCCGCAAGACAGACACAGTCCTACAAGCACCCATGTCACGAGTTTTGCCTGTCAGCAGCCAGAGATGCAGGGCCCCAGAAGCCCCTGTATCTATCTCCGTGAAAGCTGGCAGGCTTTGTGACCTCAGCAGGGGCTAGCAGGCCTGCAGTTTTGACCCTGCTGTGGCTTAACACATACACATGATGTGAGTTTTTTGCTTTCAAGACTTTGAGGTGCAGTTTCCCTGAAACCCCTGCACCCATCTCCTTGAAACTTGGCCTCATGCCCTCAGAAGAGGCTACCATTTCTGTAAGTTTCATCCAAATCAGGCTAGAAATGACAAAGTTATAGGCTGTTTCAAGCTTCCCCATTATAGCCTATGGGCGAAATGTTGAACCAGCGAAACTGTTTTGACAAAAAACAGGACAGCAGTTTTGAATTGAAATGAAATTCTAAAGGAAGCACTGTTCCATTGAAATGTCAAAACGCAAGTTGACATGGAATGGACCCATTTCACACAGCCCTAGTAAATACCTCAAAAATAGTCATGTTTTCAGTATATCCTTTGAAAGTGAATACCGTGCCATTCCTTCCATGTCTCTGAAATATGCCCTAGTACTTCACTGAGTATGAGGCAGCACTGTCTATCCATACTGGGTCAACCTTCCCAAATCTGCATGCTATGGAATGATGCAGGTCCCAAGAGGTTTAATATACCTACAGATATGCATGTTTGCAATCAGAAACATTTTCCAACCCTCCCTACACCTACCATTTTATGTTATGATCAGTGTACAACCAGTGACATCTAGAACTCATTTTAATTGCCCAGGACCCCCAAACTGTAATAGATGTGGTACTATAGAGGGGATGAGTGTATTTCCAATTAAACTTGAAGTTTGACAAAGATGTATATATTGCTCATTAGAGGAAAATACATTTGTCATTTAATCTGTCATGGAATGATTCATGAGCTACTCATGAGCAATGCGAAAGCTGTCCCTATTCAGAAACCCCTTCTAAATTTAGGACCTATAGCAGTTCACTTAAAAAAAATTAAATCAGTGACAGGATGTGGAACATTAGTTTTTTAGGGGAAAAACAACACAAAAGGTTGCCCTGGGGTTTTAATTAGTTCAGTAAGCTATGAATGAGTACAACTAAACTTTAAATACTAAGAATTATTTTAGATTTTATTTTTTACAAATTAAGAAATACCTTTGGTGGTAGATTAATTGCATGGTGATGTTCAGTGTAACTAATAAGCCCAAGCTGTTTTTTTCATGACGACTAAGAATAGAAAAAAATACACTAGAATTCTGTGTCTGACTTGGAAATGGCAAAGATTTGGCTTCAGAGTCTTGCCTCCAACAGCGTGCCACATAACCACGTTCTATAAAATGTCATCCATTCCTTCTGTGCCTGAGGTCCTAACATGTGGGAGACAGGCAATTCTGAGCATATATCACACACATTCTGACTGCCCAGGCAAATTCTGGGAATAGCATTAAGTGCATGGATTGATCATGGATTAGAAAAGGTTAATTCCATAATTAGGACACAGCCAACATTTCTAGTGTGTTCAGCTCCTACACTGAATTCAGGTTCAGCTCCTACACTGGGTTCAGGTTCAAGAAGGGAACTCAGCTGCACCTTTAAAGTTCTACATATATATCTGCAAGTAGATAAGACTATGCAACCATGTCTTTGTTGCCCTGTGGAGTCAGGCCAACTCTCAGGATCTCAATATTGCGCTGTTAGACAGGAGGCTGTGACACAATTGCACATATACAAACACACGAATCAATTAGGTGCATACACACACACACTACCAGCTCAGGCACATACACATCCAAACCAGTCTAGGCACATGCATACCTATCACCAATTCAAGCACATACACTATACACCCCAAAAGTTAGAAACAGATCACTAATTCGTATATCATGCACACAATGACATTATATATATAGAGAGAGAGATACACACACACACTCACCAGTTCACACACACACAACCCATCTACACATACATGCAGGTAAGTTCCTAACTTGGATGGTACAGTGTGCATGTGTGTGCTTGGGGTACCTGGGATATTTGGAATAAGGCTCAGGTGAGAGAAAGAGAGAGAGTTAAAGTGTA
>NW_005841838.1:2539354-2539892 GCF_000455745.1 Alligator sinensis
AGGAGACAGCCAGGAAAGAAACTGAGGCAGAAACCTGGTTGCTCAGGGGAAAAGGAAAAGGCAGTGGGGATAAGACAGTGGCAAAGAAACAGGGGGGTTGGAGGCAGAGAGGAGCTCAGGACAGGTGTTGGAGGTGGCAGTGAGCCAGAAACAGGAGAGGGAAAAATGAGACAGAAGTTAGAGGAGTGAGAAGCAGAGATTGGAGCAGGGCCAAATCATAGTAAAGCAAAACCCAACTTAGGGGTCCATATAACAGTTTTATTACACAGACAACATGCAACACAGCCCCATGAAGTTATTGGTTCCCACACACGCATGCGCACGCACACACACACAAGCACTCACAATGGCAGCAGGAGAAAGAGACTCAGTGGAAGGGTTGGAGTCCAAGTAGGGAAGAGAAACAGAGTCCAAGTCCTTGGTTGAAGGAGGGGGGGGGGGATATCTACCCATCCAGGCTGGAAAGGGGTCTTTGTCCAGTAGGTATTGTCCAGAGGGGGGTCGCCGGCAGGCCCTCTGGGGCGGTAGGTGGTGGGGG
>NW_005841838.1:2540090-2545653 GCF_000455745.1 Alligator sinensis
TGGCACAATGGTGGGTTGCCTCATCTTTTGTTTCTTGAATGCTGAGGGTGGTTCCAAGGGCTGGATCATTGGTCCAGGTATTGGTGTTGATGGTTCAGTCATTCAGAGAGCTATTTTTAGACCTACTACCATTGTCTCTCAAGCACCCTCATTCATCCCCATTCATTCAGGAACCAAGTTACATAGGTGGGGTAGGTATGAGTCATGAGTTACACAACCGGGCCTGGGGACAGGATAGAGACTTGACAAACAAAATGGAAATTTGACATGACTTATGCTAACTTACATATGTAGGCCTAAATCATATAGTACCAGTAAAACAGTAATATAGAACAGTAAAAATCAATATAAACATAATAATTATACACTATAAAGAAGGAGAAAAAACAAAACAAATACAACTTGCTACCAAAATAAAATGCTGAAACTTATCCTATGTCTTAGCTCACTTATACTTATCTACAGGGAATAGAGAAGGAAGGAAAAAGTCAGAAATGGTTGGGGAAGGGGAGGGAATGCATTTTAAAAGGAAAAAAAAAGAAAAACTGAGGGTTTTGCTACATCTTGAACTTGGTCACAATAATTAACACCCCATTCAAAAAGGAACTTGGTTATGGTAAAAAATGGAATGCACAGAAGTCATGATATCTCATTTGTTTAGTGGTCCCCATGGGCAGCCCTATTTCATGGACTGTTTCAATGACTTCTGGGATTCCAGGGGACAGCTCTATCATAGACTGCTCCAAAAGCAAGGACTTTTCAAGACTTCCAGGTTTCTTGCTCTTCTCTTTGGAAGCCCCAGGAAACCTGGCCCAGATAAGATTCCCTGAGGATCTAGACTGTGTATTCTGCAGCAGCCATTGACTTGATAGCCTGAAAACTGGGGCAGCTGGGGCCACAGCAGTCTTGGAAGACACAGCTTGAACCAAAACCATTTAGACTCTGCTCCTTACTTTGCAGCCTTCTCCATAGGGAATCCTCTGGAGTTGGGACAGCTGGATAGTGATAGAAGCTTCTCTTTGAAAAATCAAAACAAAACATGGTTTTAATCATCTTCCATGGGAAATTCTGGCATGTCTGAATTCATTCTAATATGGACTGAGAACCGTTTAAAAACTGTTGGAATTTGCTGTGTAATGGAAATTGCAAGTTTGGACCAGCTCTTCTACTCACACACTTAATACAACATACTTTAGTACCTTGCTGGATTTGGACCCTTATGAGCAAAACTAACAGCAAGTACGTATTCTTTGCTCACAGAATCAACAGGGACCTGTTTGATTACAACAGCATCAATCTCTGTCAAATAGCTTCAATGTTTATGCTTCTAGCTTTAGATGAGATTCTAAAGGCTATCGACACACACACTACCAGAAGGAACAGAAAACCCTTTTTTTTTTTTTTTTTTTGCAGATAGCATTTCCACAGAAAACATGAGAATATCCAGACAACTATCATGGAAGAAGATAGATATTAGTTTATCTGTTGTGCCAATTTCAGTAGTCGGGCTAATAACCAAGACAATATTTATCTCTTGCTAAATTCAAGCTTCAGAGCAAATCTGTGAACGTATTAAATCACAAAGAAACAGGGCCAAGTTGGTAAGCTTACAAGACTGTGCAAAAGTTAAAGCCTAGGGACCTTTGTTTTTGTGCAGCTCTTAAACAGGAAAATTCCAAAATTTGAACCATTATTTTGCAACTAAACTTTTAAACTGAAGACATTTTAAAAACTCCAAAAAATTAGAATTTCAGGCCAATACTAGTTTCCTACAATACAAATAATTCTTATGCTAGCAATTGGTACTTAAATATAAAAAAATGAAATCTCTTAACAATAGTTCCAGAACTGTGAGCCACTTCTATTCAAAGCCCTATTATTTATTTTAAAGTGGTCTAAACAGTTCAGTTGTGATTTTCCTCTCATTTATAAAGATTTCACAGCAGTGTAGGTCTACTGAGTTCGGTGAAGTTACTCCAGATAACAGCATAACTGAACTCAGTGTCACATCCTTGCACCATGAATGAATTACAGCATATAGAAAACACTTTTGAAAGAGGTTTCTCTGTTCAAGAACTGTACTATTGCTAATTCTCTAGCTATTACTGCTAACTATATATGTTGCTAAATATCCATTAGAACAAAATTACTCAGAGCGAACTACATTTTTCAAATTCCTTTTGAAATGCCATTGACACTTATGTAAAGTAATCATTCATAACAGTGCTTCTGTAACAGATAAATCAAATATATGTGCCCATTCCAGTATATTCCTTGCAGTTTAGGGAGAGACAAGTACTAGCAGGGTAAATTCCAGTTTTCATAGACTCACAGAAAATTAGGGTTGGAAGGGACCTCAGGAGGTCATCTAGTCCAACCTCCTGCTCAAAGCAGGACCATCCCCAACTAGATCATCCCAGCCAAAGCTTTGTCTAGCTGGGTCGTAAAAACTTCCAAGGATGGAGATTCCACCACCTCCATGGGTAACCTGTTCCAGTGTTTTACTACCCTCTTAGTGAGAAAATTCTTCCTAATATCTAATCTAAACCTCCTTTTCTGCAACTTGAGGCCATGAGATTATTCTGTCCTAAGTGCAGGACTTTGCACTTGTCCTTGTTGAACACCTCATGAGATTTCTTTTGGCCCAATCCTCCAGTTTGTCTAGGTCACGCTGAATCCTAGGTCTACACCAGTGCCATCCACTACTACATTCCCCACGAATTATTCCCTGTTTGTGAGAAGCAGGTCAAAAAGAGCATGGACCCTAGTTGGCCACTCCAGCGTTTGCACCAGGATGTTGCCCCCAACACTCTCCAAAAACTTCCTGGATTGCCTGCGCACTGCTGTATTGCCCTCCCAGCAGATATCAGGGTAATTGAAGCCCCCCCATGAGAATTGGGGCCTGTGATCCAGAAACTTCCACCAACTGTTTGACGAAAGCCTCATCTACCACTTCCTCTTGATCTGGTAGTCTATAGTAGACCCCTGCCATAACATTACCCTTGTTCCTATCCCCTCTGACCCTAACCCAGAGGCTTTCAACAGTCCTATCTCCAGTTTCATACTGGAGCTTTGAGCAATCATATGGCTCTTTTACATAAAGTGCAACTCCTCCTCCTCTTCTTCCTTGCTTGTCCTTCCTGAACAGTTTGTACCCATCCATGACAGTGCTCCAGTCCTGTGAACTCCCACCAAGTCTTTGTTATTCCAGTCACATCATAGTTCCATGACTGTGCAAGGATTTCCAATTCTTCCTGCTTGTTTCCCAGGCTCTGTGAATTTGTGTACAGGTACCTGAGTCAATTGCCCTGATTTCTCAGGAAATATGAGAACACTTCCCCTGTTACCCCCTTCTGCTTGCTCTTTCCTTCCAGGTCTCCTGCTCCCCACTTACATTAGGGCTTTGGTCTCCATCCCCTAGTGAACCTAGTTTAAAGCCCTCCTCAGTAGGTCAGCGAGCCTGTCTGTGAAGATGCTCTTCCCTCTCTTCATCAGATGGATCCTATCTCCAGCATTCCTTCTTGAAACAACTTCCCATGGTTGAAGAAGCCGATGCCCTGCTAGTGACACTACCTGCACAGCCAGGTATTGATCTGCAGGATGCACCTGTTTCTGGCCAGGCGCTTTCCCTTGACCAGAAGCATCAAAGAGAACATGACCTGAATCACTGATAACTATTTTCATGAACATTCGCCAAATGGGTCCATATAGGCTATACAGTGGAAACCTTCCTCAAAGGTCACAGATTAGACAGTCTGAAGTGTGAAGAGATGCACTAACCTGGTGAGTGTGATCTGTCCTACACTCAAGAACTAACTACAGTTCATAGGAACATATCACTGGAAAGGGCCTCCTGGGTCATCAAGTCCAGTCTGCATCTTTCTCAGGCAGGGGTAGAATGAGAGGGGGCATGACAGCAGAGTTGCACTCCTTTGCTATATCACATATGACCTCTCAGCATAGGGTTTGCTTGAAACCCCTGCTTTTGCAAAGTTCTAGAGCCCAGAGAGTGAGTGGGTACTGCTGCCTCTCATCCCCTCCTTTCCCTAGCTGCTGAATTCATCAGAGGGGCAAAAGGCAGACAACAATGCCCCCCTTCTCAGCTCCAGAGCCATGCAAAAGCAAGGGCTCTAGCCAGACCCTACCCTGATCAGCTGGTGAGTTCAGAGCCTACTGCTCGTGCACATCTCCAGGAGAAGCCTGCAGTGACTTGGCACTGAGCTTATCTCACTGTGCATGCATGGTACAGCCAAAGTGAGAGGGGCCACATCCCATTTATCCCATTCTTGGATCCACTGGATACCAGTGTTCACAGGCAATTGTTAACCAAAGAAACCCCCCAGATTCATACCTCAGATCCTCCACCCCAGGTAAGAGAACAATGTACAAGGAACAACATGGAGAACCATCCAATAACATGCCACAAGTAAGAGAAGGGGAGAGGAGGGTACCCTGCTGCTGCAATGGCTACAGGAAAAGGATAAGAGGACAAAAGAGAGATAAATTAACAGTGATTCAGTGATGGATGAAGCAGTGGTTGACTGCCTTGGAAAACAGTTTTGGTAAATGGAAAAGTCCTTGAAACCAACTGCACATGTAGAGTGAGGAAGGATAGACTTGAGTTTAGGCACTGAGCTAAGAATGAAGGTTCATTCTCTGGCTCTATCATAGGCTTTCTACATGACCTTGGCTATATCACCACCTCTCCATAACTTTATTTCTGAAGCACAGTGGTGTAGAAAGCATGGATTAATTAATATATTCAGGCAACATAATGAGAGACCATGTAAGTACAAAGAGAGATTAGATTTGCCAATTATGTTATGTCTATCAGGGAACAAGGGTAAACACAACAAAAGGGAACCCTGTAGTAGGAGCAGGCGAAGCACATTTAGCTTTTCATCTCTGGCAGGCAGGTATACGATCTGGGTATTCACCTTAGCAATCTCATCATTATCTTATAGCCTGACTAAAATGTACTGTCGACTATTAAAATGATGCAAGCAGCTTGAGGAGAAACACAACATCTTGCTTCACTTAGATTCATGCATTGCCAAAGGACACTAACATGAAAAAACCCAGGAAGATGGCCAGCAGCAGCCCCTATAGCAAACCTGTAGCAACAGCTTTAAGGTATGAGAATAGCAGTACCCAGAGACATTCAGAAAATAGTGCCTGCTCTCTTGATTTTATATTAGAGGCACTTTCTATAAACAGCTACATGAGTGTGTGCGCCAATGCAAAAAAGACTTAGCCTTGATGGGAAAAAAAATTTAACCAGGTATGGCATCTCAGGAGATCAAGAACAAAGTTAAGAGAGATTTATAAATAATCACTTTGATCATAAATATTCTATTACTCATTCCCCAAACTGTTTTTGCAAAGTGCTGTCAATAGAGCTAGTAAAAAAAATCTTTCATCACAAGACTTCATCAGAAAGCATCCTTCCAACCCAACAGACTTTTTAAAGAGAAAAATGCTGTTTTCCCTCCATTTTTAAATCTTGTCCCCTTTTTTCTATGGGAAGGGGGAAATATTAACAGAAGGAAAAGTTGATGGGGTA
>NW_005841838.1:2545704-2556295 GCF_000455745.1 Alligator sinensis
GGGAAAGCTCTTATACATTCAAGTGAAATTTTTCTGTTAAACCTTTTTTTGTTTCAGTTTCTTGCAACCCACATATTCACAAAAGATATGAAGAAAAAAATTCCATGTTCAATTTATTTTATTTTACTCTGCTCTAGTTGTGTGGTACTGCAAACTACCACAACTTTCCCCTACTAATTGGAACATCAGACCTACCAATGTCTATGCTGTTTTCTCTACTGGCTGCATGAATACCTCTTAATTCTTTATTTTACATAACTGATATTAGATTCTCCATTGCTTTGTGGATTACAGTTGTGTAAATTGTATATAAAATGAACTTGAAAACCAAATTTGAACCAAATCATGAAAATAACCACACAAGACAATGGAGAATCAGGCTTCCATGACTTAGGAGTCAAATGTTGTAAAGTTCCATTCCCTAGGCCACAAACTCAGGCAATTTCCTGGTGAGTATTTTGTAATTGTGACTGAAGTCTGGAGAATGGAAGGTGCCAAATAAAGATGAGCAAGTTAGCTTAGAAATATAATGGTGTCACTGGTAGGAGCTGTGTGATGTCCCAGCACAACATATTACCATGCAGAGAATCCAATGGCCACTGTACTTTAAAGACAATCACTGTCAATTTTTGAAAGCATTTTGCAATTTCAGTATATCAGCAAGATGCATGCTCTATAGCATGAAAAATAAAGTTGGGAAGAAACAAGCACTGCACCTTCAAGGGTTTCAGCTGTACTTGTCTGGTATAGCTTTATGTTGCACCAAGTAACTAGTATAAAAGAAACAAAAACATTAAAGTAAGGCCCAAATAAACTAGAATTAGGAACACAATAGAAAAGAATGTGCTCATTGCCAAAGGCAAAGAAACAGTTGATGGATGAAGCAATTATAGTAGCCAAGAGATAAGTCTCTATTCCCCCCTCTGAGTTCTGTTTTTAAAAATAAATTAGCAAAATCATCAATAGTAGCCTCATAGCAGCAAAGGTACTCATGCTTCCACAGTGATTGACTTACAGGGATGAGCCAGGGAGGCTTAATCCTTGATTTACTGGGACTTCTAGATTTGGTTTGCATAAAGTGGTCCAGAAGTTGTAGAGCTGCTGCTCTCTGTATCTTGTTGCCATTACAACACCTATAGAGTTCTCCCAAAGTATATTCTTTCTTGCTTATTCTCTGTGTAATGAGGAGCTAGGGATTTTTATCCCTGAATCCCTCTTTTCCTTTTGATTCTCTTCCTTCATTAGTTTGAATATCAGAGATGGAAACCAATTGTGCTCATCATGATTCCCCCCTCCAGCAGCCATGAAAAGAAGGAAACCTGACACTATCAACAATACCTGATTGAATCTTAGGTGGGCCCAGGAATTATGTACCTACCCCAACAGCAAGCGCTCTGGCACAGAGAGTGCTTGTACCCCCGCTGAAATTGGCTTCCGCCACCACCGTGCCACATACAGAAGTGCTGGCACTTCCACCACCGCTGTGGTGCTGGCATGCTCAGCAACTGGCCAGTGGGGGAACACCCCCCTCCGGTCACTGGATGGCCACTGGAGGATGCCCCCCAGTCATGCCCCACTGGTGCCCCCCGCCCAGACTCGGGAGGCACAAGTTGCCCATGCCTGATTCATCACACAAATTGATTGCCACCTTTTAATTCAGGTCTCAGTGGTACCTGAAAGGCACAGACAACACTGAGAAAAGGACAGTGCAGTTCTTAAAGGGAATTACTGCATGTCTGGGAGCAACCAAGCATGCAGGGACCTCTGCTATAGCTCTTGTCAGTGGGCACAGATTATTCCCTTGCCTGTAGAGCTGGATGTTCATCAGAGCAGAGTACACAAGAGAGCCCCACTTCCATGAAGCTTTCTTTCAGGAGATGTGCATCCCTGTGCATGGAGGAAGTTTATGTTCTTTAAATGTGAGGCCAGGAGGCACAGTTATGATAAGCCCCAAGGGGACATCATGCTTATCCTTAAAGGTACTAGGAACAGGCAGATGATATTCAGTATTTCCAAATAATTTCTGATTTGCAACTCCCTCTTTATTGCTGTTCCAGGAAAGAAGCTTCCAGTTATGCCAACTAACTGAGAAGTTGATATATAACAAGAGCATATGTATTAAACTGCCGAACCAGGCTTACTGAATCAGTCTTGTTTATATAGACGATTTGAACCCAAGCTTCAAAAACACGGAAATCTGGGGCTCGATTCTGCCCTGAGCAAAGCCTGTGGCAAGATCCTTATGGTTTTCAGTGGTGCAGGATTATAATATTACTGCATTGGCAGAATATGCACTGCTACCCATCTCACTCCCATTTTCTCGTCTGTATACTGAAAAATGACATTAAAAAAAAGACTGGATGCGTGGCAATTTCAGGATAATATTGGATAATTCAGGATAATTCAGGGTGCCAGGCTGGTTCAGAACCTGTAATAATCCTTATCTTAAAGAAAAAGATACTGTGGATGAAATTTATTCCTAAAGAAAATATATTAACTTAATTGAAAAATAAGTTTCCAAGATCTCATATCCCCACTGGAATCCAAGATGTTATACAGAGATTTGGTGAGTTACCAAATGCCTACTGGAGTCTGGAGCCCAGGAGCTGAGCACCACCACTGGGTTTCATTCCCTTTTTCCCTGCCAATGAATTCAGTGGGGAAGGCAAACAGCAGCAACACTCAGCTCCTGGGCTCTGGAGCTGTATGAAAGCTGTGGCTCCAGCCAGAGCCTGCTCTAATATGCCAGTGAGTTCACAGCTTTCATGCAGTTCAAGAGCCCAAGAGGTAAGTGCTGCTACCACTACTGCTCAGACCCATTTTTCCCTGCTGCCGAGTACAATGTGTGGGGAAGAAGAGAGGGAAGTGAATGGCAACTGCATGCAGCTCCTGTGCTCTGGAGCTTCAGGCAAGCACAGAGCTCAACAGAAGTCAGTGCAGGTGAACACTACTGCCATTTGTACCCTCCTTTCCCCTGCTGCTGAATTCAGCAGCAGAAGAAAGGAAGGAACCAGCATCAGGAGTGTTCACCTGCACTGAAATGCCAGTGAAGGGCCATTACATAAGCTTTGTGGGCTGCACCTGGCTTATGGGCCACAGCTTGAGCAGCACTGGTCTAAAGTGTTAGTAATTATACTTTCTCCTTTATCTCACCAACTCCTTACCTTTCACCCCTTAGAATCCAAAGGCTTTCTTCTGTAATTGTGATAGATGACTTTGCTTATTGCCCAGAAGCCAAATTAAATGTGTTCTTTTTATACTCAACTTGCACAGAAAGGGGAGAAATGAGAATAAATAACAATACATTAACTGAACCTCCCTCATGGGTACCTAGATTGCTTCAAATGGGAAAGGGAAAAAAATATTTTTCTGTAACTGCTATCCTATTCTAAATATCTCATAATTGCTACTCAAGATTAGATCGAGGGTTTGTTCTGCCAACAATATGTTCATCTAACATATACTGTACTTCTATTTATAATGAGATGATTTGCAAATTAGATTCCATTGTATCTTTACTTTCAGCTCTAAGGCAGAGAGGGTTTTTTTGTCTCATGCATTTGGGTAAGTGGGCTCAGACAAAAAGTCTAGGCCAAATATTAGTGCCAGCCAAAGAACAATTCCATTTTGTAAAGACTTTCAGAGTTTAAAACTGTTCGTTCTGCACATCACAACAAAATTCAATACTTACAAAAGGTTTTTGTTAAATGGAATTTTGTCAAAATATGAAAGGTCAGGATTTCTGTTCAGGTCTCTCTCCCCATCCCCCTTTCCTGAAGCAAAATATCCTTACTGCTCCTCTGAAACCAAGACGCCTCCATGAAAGTTTTCAGTTTCAGCAAGACATCATTTTCTGATGGAAAAAATGCTTAATCAAAAAGGTCCAACCTGCTGTAGTCATCTTATTACTACATGACCCTAATTTTGAAGAGAAACACATACAAGGTGTACCTTGTATTTTGCTACTAATAACATTATTATGGATAACAACATGTGGCAGACTATGTAGGAGAGATTATATTAATTACCTTGCCATTAGGATTAAGTCGAAGGGACTCAAACTTCATCAAAAACCACACATCACAGTATCACCCTCACTGCTTCTCACCCCTGACTGTCCACCACACACACACACACACACACACACACACACACTTCAGCAGATAACAGCTTGATAGGTTTTCTCTAGATCCCATAAATGCTGGCTTCACATATCCCAGATAATATCAGACAAGTGATAGGAAGAATTGCATCCCCCAAGAGCATGCTTTCCTCCTTACTGCTCCTAATCTCAGGAAGCTTCATGTAAAACTCACATCAAATAAAAGTCCATCATTATAGGGAGGAACTAAAGTTTCCATGCAAGTCAGTATGAAGGGAAACGGGAAGGAGAATTTAACACTGGCATACCTATGTAATCACTATTACCTCCCAGCTGTTCCTGTGAATGCCAGAACAGCTGCACAGATCTTACTTCTAATTGTACTTCCTATTCCCCCAAAAGAGCAGCTTCTACACCAAAATCTAATGCATTCTAGCCTGTATTCTTGCAAAGAAACATTCTTATATTTTGGAAATAATAGGGAGAGACTTCAGGGAGACAAGATCAATGGTAGAATAAGTGATTTTCCTTCCAATTATATAACAAGCTGTAGCCTTATAGGAAGGCTCAGGATAATCTGATCAATGAAAACATAATTAAATACATACGGATATAGATTTATATGAAGAAAGGAATCACATGGGGGAATTATAATACTTGCACAAAAAGTATTAATATACATATTCCATCCAGGAAGAGCACACACCAAGTGCTGAAACTTCCTTAGCCTGACAAAGGGTTTTTGAACCCGAAAGCTTGCTTAATAACTATTCTCCAACCATTTGGGTTGGTCTAATAAAAGATATCAAATTCACCCAAGGAACCTTGTCTGCCTATGTCCTTAGACCAACACAGCTACAACCCAAACCCCTGCAATATACATATACACACACAAGCTGCCAGGGTTTCCTAAGGCATCATGCTACTGGGTAGAACTGGGAGTGAGGACTGGTGGGGTTGCAGGAATGAACTGCAGGTTGAGAGCAACTGGGAGCAACCTGAGTTCCAACCAAGGGGCAAGGGCTGAAAACCAGAGGACTAACATGGGATCAAAGGTCAGGAAGCAAGCTAAGGTCAAACCAATGTCCAAACACCAAGCCAAAGGGGTAATCAGGAATCAGGGAGTCGGGGTAGTTACCGAGACAGGAGATGCACAAGGACAGACTGGTAAATTGTGCTGCATGGCTCAGGGGCTGGAGGAGTTCCTTAAAAACAGCCCCAGAACCAAATCACAGGGAAAGGATTGTGGCTCAGTTGGCCCTGCCTACTGTGATACATGCAGCTTACCTAGGGGTTTGGACAGTCATTCAATTTCTCCAGTGAGAGTCCTGCTCTGTCCAGAAAAACCACGAACGTACAGATGTTCATAATTTTTCTCTGAGAGCAAAAATGATCACTCCAGGAGGAAAATAACTTGAAAACAACCCAAGTGAAGTGGGTCCTCAGAGAATCTCTCTCAGGAGACAGAGCATCTGGACAGGGAGCAGATGCAGAGCCATCCTCTGAAATCCCAGAGAGGTGTGCTGGCCCTCCTCCTCTTCCTCCCACAGGGCGAGGGAGAGCATGCATCAGTCCCAGCCAAACAGGGAGCAGAACAGTACTTTGGGCTGGAAAACCCAGTGCTGAAGCACTTGGGGGGGGTGTTCTGGCTTCTGGCTTTTTCAGTGGCTTGGAGTCCACTCAGGGCAGAAGAGAACCAGCCAGCCCATCCCTGTACCTATAATATTTACACTATGCCATTGGGCTCCAGGGGTGGGGTACTCACCCACACCTCCATACCTTTGGGGCTCTGTCCTCGAGTCAGCATTCACCAGAGACCGGTGGGGTGGTAAACAGCTTTACCTTTATTAGGAACAGGATTCAGCAGCTCACACTCATAGCCTGCAGGGAGAATGACAACAACCCATCACCACCAAAACCACACCCACAGGGCATCAGGAGGAGAGACTGGGTCCTCCCACTTGTAGCCCCTTAAAGGTACATTACATATACCACGTCCCCTTTCTTTACTCTGGAAGCTCCCTCTTAAATAGTTGGATGTTCGTCAGGGGCTACTTTAACTTGGAACTTTTCAGGATCGTGGAGCCAGAAGTTGCTAGCACTTGGCTCACTGGTGGGGTCTAGCCTTTACTGCTATCCCATTATATAGTCCTTGTACTTCACTGGCAATCTCGCCACACGTCCATTCTTAGTTTGCATGGTGTCAACAGGTTCCTCTGTGGGTGCTGGTGGATTCTCTGGAACGTGATGAAACTCTTGCTCCTGGTGGTCTGGTTCTTCTACTGAAGTTTGTTCTGCTGCCACCTCTTGAGGTACATCAACAGGTTCTGCTGGTACTGACATGTAATCCTTTCTTAAGTATCTTCTGTTCTTCCTGTAGACATTGCCGCAGGGGGGGGGTTACCATGTAGAAATGTGGCTCATCCCTTTTTGTGATAACAGATGCTAGTATCCAACCTGTACTTATTTGCATCCATACTTTCTCCCCCTCTCAGAGGTGAGGAATGCATCTGTGCAGTTGTAGCGCTCCTTTTGATGCCTTTGAAGGTTCTGCAACTTGTGGGAGACATTTGACAGTCGTCTAGGAGTTAGCATCGCCATTGTAGCAGGGAGGGTACTGTGCAAAAGTCTCCCCATCAGAAGCTGCACTGGAGCATACTCAAGACCGATAATAGGCGTGTTCCTCATATTAAGTAAAGTCAGATATAGATCAGAGCCGTCCTCTTAAACATTGACTTGATGGTCTGAATTGTGCGTTCAGCCTGACCATTGGATTATGGGTATCCTGGGCTAGAATGGGTGATGTTTATGCTCCAGTCAATCACAAATTGTTTCATCACGTGACTTGCAAATGGCATGTGATCACAGACTATTTCTTTAGGTATGCCATGGTAAGCAAACAGAGATTTCATTTTGGCCACTACCATGCCAGCTGTCTTGTAGGCCTGTGCGAGTAGGCAGCTATTTGATCCGGATTTGGATCCAGCCACTTCGGATGCCAGGGATCCGATCTGGAGCTCCGGACCAGGTTTCTACTTCAATCCAGCTGAAGCAGCTCCAAATCTTCGGAGCCACCTTGGAGATCTGGCCATAGGGTATAACGGGGAATCTATGAAATATATATAACTTTGTTGTTTTTTGTCTGATTTGGATTAAACTTGCAGAGGTGGTAGCCTCTGCTGAGAGCATGAAGCCTGTCAACTTTCAAGAAGATCAGTGCAGAAGCTACCACCCCTGCAAATTTTATCTAAATCAGACAAAAGACAACAAAGTTATAGATATTTCATTGATTCCTCATTATACCCTATGGTCGGATCTCCGAGGTGGCTCCGAAGCTTTTCTGAAGCACTTCAGAAGCTCAGAACCGCTTTGGAAAGCATGATGAAGCCAGCACTTTGATCCAAACATGCTGCCTCAGATGCCAAAGCATCCAAAGCTTCTTCGGATCCGAAGCAAGGTCTGAAGCCTCACACAGCCTTACTGTCTTGTCCAGCAAGTGCAAAACTTAATGGTACTGGAGTAGTAGTTGACTATGATCAAATAAGACTGTCCCTGTAGGTCAAATATGTCCACTGCCAGTTTTATCCAAGGCAGGTCTGGGATCTCATGTGAGATCATGGGCTCTTTCTGAACACTGGGTTGGAGATCTTGACAAGGGGTGCAATTTGCAATCCATTGCTCGATGTGGTCATTCATCTTGGGCCAATACATGATTTATCGAGCTCGCGCTTTTGACCTTTATATGCTTTGATGGGGTCAGTGAAGCAGTATCAACATGTTGGTCCTTGCGCCATGTGGAATGATTATCTTTGGCCCGATAGTGAGCAAACCATCCTGAATTTGGATTTGGTCTCTGAGAGGCCAGTAAGGCTTCAGTTCAGGTCTAACTTGTTTTTTGCTTTCTCGGCCACCCATTAAGATGCTGAGCTCCAAGGGCTTGTAGTTCCTTGTCAGACTTCATGTGCGTCTCTAACTGCTGGAGCAACTGGTCACTGAGTGGCTCTGTTTCAGTCAGACCATGAGTCACCTTTTCTGAGTGGAAAAAATCAAGGTCAGGGGGAGGAGTGAGCTTTGTGGCTCTTGAAACCGTGTTAGCCACTAACATGTCTTTGCCTTTGGTATATAGAATCTGGCTGTCATATTTCTGGGGCTGCAACAGCATCCTCTATAGCCGTGCTGGAGCCTTTCCTATGGGCTTCGTGAAGATCACTTCCAGGGGTTTGTGATCCTACTGACCCTTAGCTGGGCACCATATACATATTGGTGGAACTTCATCATGGTGAAGACAATTGCCAGGAGTTCTTTTTCAATCTGGGTATAATTTCTCTCAGATTGTGTTAGACCCCTTGAAGCATATGTAATTGGTTGATTCTGCTGAAACAGACAAGCTCCTAAGCCATCTTTGGACGTGTCGGCTTGGATCTCCAGCTGCTCTGCTTGGTTGAAGTACCTGAGCACAGGTACCATTGTGATAGTTTGCTTGAGCTTATCCAGAGTGGCCTGATGCTTGGGTCCCCATTGCTAGATAACGTCATTCCTGAGAAGCGCTCTCAATGGGACTGTCAAGCTTACCTCTTGTGGAATGTATTGCACCAAGTACAAAATGGTTCTGAGGAGCCTTTGAAGGCCTTTTTTGTTTGTTCGAGGGGGCATCCTGTTGATGGCTTCCATTTTGTCATCATCTGGTTTGACACCATCTTTTGAGAAGATATGGACCATGTACCTAACACTGTTGACTAAAAACTGTATTTTGTCCTTATTAAACTTTACTACTTTCAGACGCGCTCTCTCTTGGACTTGTTTCAGGATAGTACCATGCTCCTCTTTGGTAGCTGCCGCGATGAGCATGTAAGTCCTGGAATGTCACCAAAGCACTCATGACTCTTCTGTTGGAATACTTTGCTAGCTGACTTTATACCAAAGGGAAGGCGACTGAAGAGGTACCGTCTCCATGGGGTGTTAAAGGTACACCGCTCTGCCAATTCCATGTCCAATTTGAATTGCCAGTAGCCATCCATTTCATCAAGAATGGTGAATAGATTTTTACCTGACAAACTCTTCTGCATATCCTCTGCAGTGGGGATTGAAAAGTGCTGCCTCAACAGTTCCTTGTTGAGATCTCATGGGTCTAGACGAAGTCGTAGTGAACCATCCTTCTTTTGTGTAATCACAAAGCTATTGACCCAGGGTGTGGGCTTAGTCATTTTCATAATTACTTTCATATCTTCCAGAGTTTCAAGGGTGGTCTCCAATTTGCCTAGGGTTTCAAAGGGAATTTTTCTACACCCATGCACAACCGGCGGTACTGCTGAGTTGATATAGAATTGACATAGATGTGGTGGGTACTGGAAAATTGTCCCAACCCTTTGAAAACTTCGGGATATAGTTTGGGAAGGTCCACCTTGGTTGTAGGTGTTGTCAGGGCCATTTCATGGTCTGCGGCCACTTCCGGGCCATGGTATAAAAACTTTGGGAACCCTTGATATAGGGTAGCTGACTCCTTTTGCACATGTTGGCGCTTCTCCCTTTGATATGCACATTTTTGCAAAATGGTTCACTCCAGAGCATTTGTAACAAGTTTCTCCAAAAGCTGGGCAGGACTGAGGCTTGTGTGTGCTTCCACACCTTCTGCATGCTCTGCCTTTGTTAGCTTGATTGCCCTCCTGTGAAGCAAGATTCACTGATGGCTTGCTTTACTTTTGCAAAGTGCTCTGGCAGTTTTGCTGTTGCATGCAAGCTTGCTTCTGCAGACATATCTTGAACCTGAGCACTTGTGAGAGCCTTTGCCCTACAGAAATCCACAGCCTGTGCCAGGGTGAGTGGGGGATTTTGCAGAAGCCTTTCTTTAAGTTTGCAGTCAGTTATGCTGAAGACAATTTTCTCTGAACATAACATCCTCAGCAGATCCAAACTCACAATGCTGTGCTCTACTTCTGAGCTCTGTAGCAAAATCATCTATGCCTACAGCCTCATTGTATCTAAATTGCCAGAACTGATACTTTTCAAAGACAAGGCTTTTTCTGGGTTTGCAGTAGTTCTTGAATGCTGCAAGAACCTCTGTAAGGGTTTTGTTATCTCTGTAAGGGTTTTGTTATCTGTGTAAGGGTCTGCAAACACACCTTGCACATTGATGTAAATTTCTAGGGCCTTATCCCCAATACAGTGAAGCACGACTGTAATTATATAATCCTCTGCCTCTTCCTCAGCCTTTGTGACTGCAAGGAATACTCAAAGCTTCTGTTCCCATCTCCTCCAATTCTCCCTAAGATTTCCAATAAAAGACAATGCTGGTGGAGGTTTGAGATGCTCCATTTTTTCTCTTTTTAGAATAAAAAACTGTAACCCCCTTACTGAGGCTGCTGGTGACTCCACCGAGAGACAGGTCACTTAGATTCATAGATGTTACGGTCCGAAGGGACCTCAATAGATCATCGAGTCTGACCCACTGCATAGGCAGGCAAGAGGGCCGGGTTTTAATGAGGCCAGGTA
>NW_005841838.1:2556375-2556934 GCF_000455745.1 Alligator sinensis
CCTCACCAATTCCCTTCTGTGCCCCCATGATGAACTTATAGGCAGCCACAAGGTCGCCTCTCAACCTTCTCTTGCGGAGGCTGAAGAGGTCCAGGTGCCCTAATCTCTCCTCATAGGGCTTGGCCTGCAAGCCCTTAACCATACAAGTGGCCCTTCTCTGGACCCTCTCCAGGTTATCCACATCCCTCTTGAAGTGTAGCACCCAAAACTGGAAGCAGTATTCCAACTGCAGTCTGACCAGCAACCGATAGAGGGGAAGTATCACCTCCTTGGATCTGTTCGTCATGCATCTGCTGATGCACGATAAAGTGCCATTAGCTTTTCTGATGACTTCGTCACACTGACGACTCATGTTCATCTTGGAGTCCACTAGGACTCCAAGATCCCTTTCTGCTTCCGTGCCTCCAAGCAGGTCATTTCCTAGGCAGTAGGTATGCTGGACATTTTTCCTCCCTAGGTGCAGCACTTTGCATTTCTCCTTGTTGAATTGCATTCTGTTGTTTTCCGCCCATATGTCCAACCTGTCCAGGTCTGCTTGTAGTTGTTCCCTGCCCTCCGG
>NW_005841838.1:2557747-2567179 GCF_000455745.1 Alligator sinensis
TCCTATTCCACCCTGGGCCTTCCTTTTACTCCCTATATATCTAAAAAATAATTTTTTGTTATCCTTAACTTGGGATGCCATCCTCAGCTCCATGGTAGCTTTGGCCTGTCTAACTGCCTCCCTACAAGTGCGTGCAGAGGAGGTATACTCCTCTTTAGTAATCTCTCCCCGTTTCCACTTTTTATATGCCCCCCTTTTAGCCCGTAGACTGCTCTGGATTTCTCTGGTCAGCCAAGGAAGCCTCTTGGCCCCTTTCCCCCTTTTTCCCCGCATCGGGATCGTCTCCCTCTGTGCCCAAAGGATCATTTCCTTAAGGCACAGCCACCCTTCCTGGGCTCCCAACTCTTTAAAACTCTTACTCTGCAGTGCATCCTTGACTAAATGCCTGAGTTCATTGAAATCAGCTTTCCTAAAGTTTAGCACTTTCAACCTACTAGTTACCTTACCCACTCGACGTCTTATGGTGAATTCTATTATTTGGTGATCACTGTCCCCCAGGTGACCACCGATCTGTAGGTCTCCTACCTGCTTCTGACACCCTATAATGTATCCTCTATGTCATTGGGTTCCAGGGGTGGGGTACTCACCCAGACCTCCATACTTTTAGGGTTCTGTCCTCAAGTCAGCATTCAGCAGAGATCAGCGGGGTGGCAAACAGCTTTACCTTTATTAGGAACAGGATTCAGCAACTCACACACTCCTAGCTTTCAGGGAATATGACACCAACCCACCACCAACAAAACTATATCCACAGGCATCAGGGGGAGAGACTGGGTCCTCCCACTGCTGGCCCCATAAAGGTACATTACATATACCACAGTACCCAGGTAACCCTCAGCCCCAACTGCAGCACTTAGGCGTTGAGAAGTGGAGGCCCCTGCCCAGCTGCAGCTAGGCTGGAACACACTACGGGGATTTCAGGGTGGACAGCTCTGTTCATAGGACCCAATCCCTCCCTTCCCTAATGTGGCAGCCCCCTGCCCCCCTTCCCTAATGTGGCAGATCCCTGCTAGGACTGCAGCAGTGTATTCTGGGAAGCACAGCTCCCTAACAAGAGAGGAGACAAGCCTCACAGGCATAGGTGGCAGAAGACTGGGGCTAATGGGGCTTAGGCCCCACAAACATGGCTCTGCCTCTGCACAGCCAAATCCACACTGCAGCACCATGCCCAGCACCCCTGCTGCGCACTGGCCCTGCAGGAAGAAGGGGCAGCCCTGCACCACCCCGCACACCCCCAGCCCCCACCCCCAAATAATATTTTCTTCTAGAGGAAACAAACCTGAGAGACTTCTCTTGAATGATTTGAATGTGTGTACACAGCCCTAGTTACACACATAGCAGGGCAGGAGCCTTACATACAAGCTGTAGGGCAAATCGTGTGTTGTGTTATCTCCATATAATTCCTCAGTGCTTCCAGAACATTTCAGTTCTTGTTTTGGTCTTTTAGGGCACGTGTAAACAAAACAGCAGCCCTCAATTGAAGTGGTGCGTTTTTAAAAACACCGCTTCAATTTAGGGCCCCTTAAACCCACGTGTCATGTACACCATGTAACTTACCTGCCTCTCCAGTGGTGGGGAGGGAAAGGGGAGCTGCTGGCAGGAGAAGCAGTTCCCAGGCTGCAAGGAGGGGCAGGTGTTTCCCTCTGTGGCAGCAGCAGCAGCGCCCACCAGGCAGCACCCACCCTCAGGTACCCAGCACAGGCAGTCCTGGGGGGCACCGCAGCTGTGGAGGGAAGCATTGGGCCCCCATGCAGCTTAGGCATGCAGGCAGGCTCTGGGTGGGGGTGAGGGTGGGGGCAGAGATCAAGCTTACCCCTTTTTTTTCCCTTGGGTGGAGCCTGCCTTCCTGGGCTGCTGCTGGGCTGCCTGCATGGGCTTCCTGCAGAGCCCCTGAGCTGCACAGAGCCCGGTGCTTCGCTCCGCTCAGAGGAGTTTCAGTTTGCTGAACCCCAAGTCATTTAAGGCACATTACGCTGCCGAATTTGCTACAGCGGCTGCAATTGCTGCACAATGCCGCCAATATGTGCAAATGCCAACACCATTAATGTGATGCAAAAGCATTTAACCCACTTAAAGTGTCCTGCACACATAACCCTCACACAGCCTTAGATGGAAAGGTCTTTTTATGGCAGTCAGTGCACTCATTATGTAGAGCACAGTATACCATCAGCATGAAGCAGGAAGTAAATGACAATAATGGTAGAATAATCCAGATCTCCTGCAACTCCCAAAATGTTGTACGGTTCTGATAGCAACTTATAGCTATCTGCAAATCCTTAGAGTCAAATGAATTTGAAGTGACAAAAAATGTAAACACTGCATTCAACTGTCCCTGACACACAACTGTGTGGATTTAGGTTCATGCCACCTCATTTCTCTCAAAAAATTCAAAAATTCCCATTACTATCATTTCATCCTAACGAGAAAAAAAACAACTGCAGATCATTTTTCTGACCAAAGCCCCTTCTGAGAAGTGTCACTCTTACTCAAATGTATAATTTATTACAAATGAGTCCAATGGAAAATAATTAAATCCAAATTTACTTCAATGATTGCCAAAAGGGCATTGATTGCCTTGAATAGCCTTTTATTTCCCTCAGCCTGGAATTAGGAAAGGCTTCATCACTGGGATATAAATGTCATACAAGAACAAAAGACCTTCTATAACTATAAATGGAATCATCTTGTCTACAGATCCTTACAACAACCTTTAAAATGAAATAATATGAGGAATTAGCAAAACTAAGGTCAATTGTTAATATTATATACTTATGCAAAATAAAAGTCAATTACAGTCTGGAGAAATGTAATATGAACCTGATTTATAAGCAACTGCCAGTGATAACCTTTATTTAAGTTTTACAGAAAAGATTGATATAATTTAAATTACAAATATTAACTTTTCCATGGGAGTTTTGGATTATCCTATAGAAAAAAAAAAAGAATTATATCTGCAAAATAATTATGTAAGGTGGTTTTTAAAAGCCTTATAGAAATCATATAAAATGTAGACCTAAATAAATTTTAACTTAATCTGTTTTAAAACAATTTATTGAATAATTTTATTGGACTGTATTACTTTTATCTTTAGTACATTAAATCTACTGGAGTTTTCCATAAGAGAAACCACTGATCATTTTCCCACTGGCTACTCTTAGAAAGAATATATTTTACAACCTGTTTTCAAACAAAAGTTCATATTTCAACTTCACCTTATAGTTATCCACCCCTATAGAACGCTGACAAAGAAAACAGCATTGCGATATACTCAAACCTTCACAAAGAAAATGCCTTTCAAGAGGTATCTTTATCTTTACTTCTATCACAAAATAGAATTCACTGCACTAAATGACTCTTTGGTTGATATCTAATGTACCACCTTCATTGCCAAAATATCCAAGGATGAAATTTTCAGAAGTGTTCATCTTGGGCCAAATTTTGTTCCTTTGAATCCCAATGGAAGCAGCACACTAAGCTTTAATAAATCAGTTTTTGGAGATGTCCCCATAAATGGGTACACCCCACTCTCATTGCCATTCTACACCTGCATGCATCATGAATGCTTTTACACAGGCATCCATTACCATTTTCTGTTAAACATTTAGGAAATGTGTTCAAATGTTAAAAATTAAACTTTTGCCACAGATTTGTAACTGTTTCTACATTATTGATGAATATTCTGGCATGGTAATGAGGCAGGGAACTGGTTTTCTATCTCAGAAAAAACTGAGATTTTGAAAAATAATTCCTACCCCAGGTCAGGACAAAAGTTTTCACAAACCATCAATCAAAATTTTAATTATTAAATTTAATTCATATGTAATCATTATAATTCAAAAATGTTTTGATTATAACTTTCTATTTTTAACATTTTAATAGAATAACTATAAATGTCAAGATGCAAAGGTCATTTCAAATAAAAAATAATTTTTAAATTTGGAAAATGGTGGAATGGAATATACAATAGACAATTTCAATACTTTTTTTTCCAAAACATTTTTAATGAGAAATTTGTCAAAACTTATAGTTTCCTAGGGACAGTTTTTGTTTTGATACATTAGAAATTTAGAAATCAGAAAGCATTCAGTCCAAAAAACTCTGACCATACTCTGTTTAAATGCACATTAGTAATATGAGCAATTTATCTCTATTTTATGCAGGCCCCAAATTGTCAGACGCTTAAAAAAACCCTTGTGTACCTGATCAATAGCAGCTCAGACATGACATGGTAGACCAAATTATTTTTTGAGTTGTAAAATGAGATCACTTGGAGAAAGCAATCATGTTGCCATTCACCGTGCAACAGATATAAACAAAATCGTATTCATGTCATTACCTTTCTAGCTGAGATGTCTAGAATGCCTGATTGTTATTTCAAGCAATGCGGGAAAACATAATATACTCATCAACCTGATAGGAGGAAAAAATTCACCCTTCCTTTAAATCTCCTTTGTTTTCCAAGCAAAGGGCTATATTACAATGTATCACTTTAAGATAAACAGAACCACAAATAATTCTATATTAATATGCCCGTCACAGGCAATTTTGATGTTAGAATCTTACCATATATTACTGAAAAAAACTCCAGGCCCTTGCCATTTGGCTATTTCCCCCCCCAATTTTCACAAAAGAAAATGTCATTCTTTTTTTCCCCATTTTTTCACCAATTTATGATTCGTTGTCTAATTTAGTAATCATGTGGGAAGCAAAGTTATCTGTTCTGCAATATGTCGTTGTTTGTTGTAAAGTGACATAAAAAATTATATTTTTTTAACCTTTTTGTGGAATTGGTAAAGGAGATCCACAAACTGTTCTTCATAAACAATTCTTATATCCACCATGACTCATTTGTATTGTACTGTTTTGAGAAAATATGCTTTTCACAGGTCAACAAAGCACTTTGAAAATCAGATGGGAATAAGGTAAGAAAAATAAAATGCTTCAACATAAAGATGACCATATCCAGAAAAATAATAGTGGCTGTTTTGGTTATGACTTAAAAACTGTATTTACTCGAATTGAAGACAAGGTATTTTCCCCATTTAATGTGGGGGGAAAAGCCCCATATCTTGGAATCAAGAAGGCGACAGCAGGGGGGCAGAGGGAGAAGGCAGTGACTTGAGCTCCAGCACTGGCCCTGACCCGGAGATAAGGCCAGAGCTGCAGCTATTGCCTTCCCTCGCCACCTCTACCAACTTTGCCTCCTTAGGAAACCTCACCCCCCACTTCCCCTTTTTCCCTCCACCCTATAGCCTCTCCCCCTCCACCCACTTACCCTTGCTCCACTTCACTCTGACCCCGCTTAACATGGGGCATAGAGTATGGCCCTAGCCTGGCCTGGTAGCAGTGGCAGGGGTGTGGCATCCCTGGCTGGAGGGGGAGGCAGGCATTGGGCGGGGGGGGAATCAAGCAACTGGCGGGTAGGCAGCAAAGGAAAAGGTGTGGATTGGCAAGGGGCAGGGATCAATATGCATGACCCTCCTGCACTGCCTGCCCCCTCCACTCTCCTCTCCCCTGCCACCTGCCCCCACTGCCATAACACTCCCTGCTGCAGTAGTGAGGTGGAGGGGGGGATTTTAGATGACTCCCCAATAATTAAATTCTCTACATGGAAAATTATAACATTTATAAAATGTTATTACCCTTGATCACCCTTAAATTCAGGGTGATCTTGGATTCAGGCAAATGCAGTAAATGAAACAACAGCATGGATGGAGGATAATGTAATTCTATCAGAAGCCAGCAAATACAAATAAAAACCCAGAATTTCAGATTTGGGAGAGTAGCAGGACAGAAACAAAATGGAGAGTCGGAACAAATTGACACAGCCTTACATTTAAGAATTAAAACAGTAATATGAAGTCTTCAAAGAAGTGATAACCGATAATGACACCAAAACCAAAGGCATATGGGAAAGAATGAAACAGAAATAAACAAACAAAACAAGATATAACCATTTATTTAAACAAGTCTTTCACAATAAAAGGGGGTGGGGTAGGGACTGGTAAAAAGAAACATTTACGTAGCATAGCACTCCAGCATGAGTATGAGAACATGCAAGAAACTGAGGTCAAAGAATACACACTAAGTGCAGAAGACAAGGATTGTCATTTATTTTTTGTTCACATTACATTATCAGCATTAAGTCACATATAAGTGCCATCTTTCTGTCTTCCCAGCATGTAGGATACTCTCACTTTGCACATTCATTGAATCCTATTTTGGTACATGTGAATACCCATTTTGTGACCAATACCCATGTCACTGCTGAGTTTACTGGGCCTGGCTATGCTTATGCTCCATAAGTTCTGGCAGCAGACAGCAGCTGCCACAGAGAAGCCACAGAAAGTATGTTCACACCCAGGCAGCTCCATTTCATCAGCTGAGCTGGCAGAGCTTGAAGCACACCCTGACTACATTCAGTTGTCAAAGAGGCTACAGCAGCCAGCAGAAGTCATGGGAATGTCAACACATGCCTTTTGTTTCATGCCAGGTAAAGACAGAAGCTCTGGCCAGAAAACTGGTTTTCTGACAGTAGAAAGAAGAAGTACAGTCACCCCAGAGCAGTAGTGAGTGTGGATGCACTCATTGTTTTGCCAGGAGAACTGGCTGCAAACCAAGAGGCAGGGAGAAACAGGAAGTCTGAAAAATGCATTTTGAATCAAAAGAAAGATTGGGGACAGAAGCAACTTGGACAGGTGACAGAACTGTATTAATTAAATGCAATTAAAATGCAACCTTCACTTGCCTGCAGTAATTCCTTTATAGCTCACTAATCAGAATTGTCTTTTCAGAATTTGTTCCAACCTTGATACAGTCTGAACCCACTTGGAATCAAGCTTACCCAACTGTCCCTCAGGTTAGCTCTTCTGAATAGGAACAAAAATGCCTCTGGTGCGATGCCCTGGGGCTATTCATGTTCCAACACTTTGACTAACCCCAATTTCCTGCTCCCACAGTGGTTGGCTTTTCCTGTCCCTTCCTACTTCTACTTTTCAGAATGGTTCTGCTGTTCTCTGTGTCAACAACCATGGTTGTGCAGCTTTTCCCACCATATTCTTAACTTCCCATTTGAACAAGGCACTCTATTTAACATTAGTTTAACAAGTTTCTAGCCCAAATCTATCTTTCTGCAGCATCAAAAATTTGTCTTCATTCTGCCACAATCAGTCTGAGCAGTAGGCTGACAATCTGAGCAAGAGTGCTCATTTAATTGAGACTCAAGCCAAGGCCAGTGACTTGGAAAGTGTCCACTTTAGCAGATTCTATACGGCAAAAAACAGCTACCCTATAATACTGGTTATCTACTGTATGTAAATCATAAAGAAAACCTGGGTTATCTCTTTGGATTAAGAGGTAGTTTTAGAAGAGTTGATAGAGCACCTCACAGGAAGTATCAATCTCAGTGTAAAATAGCAGGCAAGTGCATACCCTTGTCAAGGGTATATAGAGGAAAAAAGAAAGGCTGAACCAAAACTTAAGTGTTGCTAAATGGTTAGTCAAGAGTATGAAAAGCAAGAACTCAGAGGTACTATCACAGCTCTGCCACTGACTTTAGGGGCTTTGGACAAGTCACTTAAACTCTGTTTCAGTTTATAATTTTTAGTGAATAACCCTCATTGGAGCCTTGTGCATCTTACATAAATATTATTTGTTAAGCTCTAGGCTGCCTAAATGCAACCTTATAATCAGATGAAAAAAGACAGGATGTTATTACAAGTGTATCAAAAACATTTTGACCACACTTCAATCAAAGCTCTCTCTGGAATACTCCTACACTAACATCAATGCCTTTACCCATCAAGGACACTAGCAAAGTAATAGATCATATTTTTGGCACCTGAGAGACATTACCCTTGAGACTTGATTAGCTGGTTAATCATATGTTAACTAGTAACCTGGCCACATACTCATTCAATTAATGGTACAATAAAACCAGGAATAGTTGTGCCTGTCTAACATCTTTACAGATGAAAGGAGACACTACAATGTCAGACGATTAGTAATGCTTGGCAGTGGTGTGGGAGAAAAGCCTGATGCACAAGCAGGAAGCCTTCCCACAGTTGCTACAGGTCCACCACTCATCAGATGGAGACTGAAGTATACTCTGCTTCCTGGCTCACGTGCAGGCCTCAGCCTGGGCTCTTTGATGGCTCTCCATAGTGATTGCACCAGCCTTGATCCAGCTTCTCCACACTGAGCAGTTGTGGGCAGGGTTCTCTTAGTTGTCAATGGGAATGCTCAATTTCTTGAGATCTTGACTGACATTGTTGCTGTATTAGAGTTTTGGCCTTCCTCTGCATCACAGGCAGTTCTTGAGTTGGCCATAGAGCACAGCCTTCAGCAGATGATTTTGGTCCATGTGTCCCAGTCAGCATAGCCTGAGAACATCCAGCATAGCCTGCATAGACTACAGGCTGGTCCTCTCAAGGATCTCGTTGTTGGTGCTCTGTTGGTTCCCAGTGACTCCAAGGATTTTTCTGAGACAGCAAAGGTGGAAGCTGTTTAAATTCTGTCCCTGGTTGGAGCACATGACCCAGCTTTCACAAACAAAAGAAGGTACTGAGGACACCAGCCCTGATGGACAGATACCTTTGTGTTCAGGGTTAGCAGCTTGTTGTCCCAGACACATGAGGTAAGTTTGCCAAAGGTGAAAGAGGCTTTGCCATTCTTGCACAAAGTTTTCTATCAAGGATAAGTGAGATGGTAAGAGTTGAACTGAGATAGCAGAGGTGATCTACACTGTCCAGAATTTCATTATTGATGTAGATTTTGGGTGGGATGTTGGTACCCTGTGACATGACAACTGTTTTCTTGATACTGATTGCCAGGCCAAACTTGGTTCATGTATTGCAGAACTAATTCATCATGACCTGCAGTTCATCAAGTGAGTTAGACATAAATGCAGCAGCATCTGTGAAGAACAGATCCTGAATAGTGAGCTGGGTGACATGCCCTTTTACTCTGAAATCGTCTAATGTTGAACAAGCTGCTGTGTGTCCCCATTTCAGTTAGTATGCCAGATCAATCGTTTCCAAAAGTGTACCTGAGAAGGATAGAGAAGATGCCAAAGCCAGTAGGTGCTAAAATGCAGCCTTGCTTCATGTTAGTATCAATGCTGAACTGAGATGATGTTTCATTTTCATACTGGATGGTTGCCTACAGTCCCTCATGAAACTCCTTGAATAAGGAGAAGAGCTTTCGTGGACAGCCAGTTTTCAACAGGATCTTGTAGATGCCATCCCTGCTAACTGTGCCAAAGGCATTTTGCAGGTCAACAAATGCTACACAGAGAAGTGCTTGTTGTTCACAGCTTTTTTCTTGCAACAAACACAGTGTGAAGGACATGTCAGTCATGGAGCATCCAGCTGTGAACCCACGCTAGCTCTCAGGGTAGACGCTCTCAGCAAGAACTTGATGTTTTTTCAGCAG
>NW_005841838.1:2567226-2579614 GCF_000455745.1 Alligator sinensis
TTGTTGCAGTCTGCTCTTTCCCCTTTATTTTAGTATACTGTACTTATCTTTGCATCTTTCAGATCCTGGGATATGTGGTTTCCTTCCCAGCAGGCACAGAGAAGTGCATGACTATTGTGCACAAGCTTTCTCTCCCCCTCCTTTAGAAGCTCTGGAGGTATCTGATCATTGCCTGCAACTTTCAATCTTTTTCACAGCTTTCTGTAAATCTTTGAGCGTTTGTATTTGGTCTAGCTCCTGCATTGCTGGAAGCTGAGGAATGGCAGGTAAGGCAGTATCACAGATAATGGCATCCTTTGAGCATAAGCGGTGGGGGGAAAATATTATTTGGGGGAGCTGAGCCCTGCCTGACCCCTGGCCCTCCCTCCCACAGGGCCATTGCAGCACAGACTGGTGCTGTACAGAGCAGTGGAGGAGTGGCTGCATGTCGAGTGGCAGTCAGCACTGTGGGACGGTGGTGCCATGGTGCTGCTGCTGTCACTGGCCACCACAAAAAGTTTGGGGGGAATAAGCCCCGTTGGCCCCAGACTTTTGCCACTTATGAGTAGAGCTCTCAGTAGAGCTTTTTGTAATGCTCAGTCCATCTGTCAAGTTGGTAGCATCCTGTCTGGCAGCAAGAACTTCTTTCACTTTCAGGTTTGCAGTCTTTTTACAAGTTGGACCATGTGCCTCTGATTCCATCATAAGTACCATGAAGGTCCCCTGTTTTTAAAGTAAATACGAATTTTTTTGCACATGTCTTACCAATACTTCTGGGCACGTTCTCTGATAGCTTTCTGGATCACAGCCTTAGCCTCTTTGAACTTCAGATTTCTGGACTTAGCTGGTTGTTGAAGTAGAGTTAGGTGAGCTTGCTTTTCTTTTCTATGAGTGGGAGAAGCAGATGTTCAGGTGCTGTGAATCAGTTAGGTTGTTTTTTCTTTGCTGTTCCAAAAACATCTTTGTATGTAGCCAGTGTCTTGTTCTTGAAATTTTCCCACAAGACAACAGAACCAGGGGAATTGAGTTGATCATTTTCAGAAACACACACAAGTGTGCATTGAAACTTTGCACAAGTGTCAGAGTCCTTCATGTTAGTGATGTTGAGATGCATTTTGCCTTTTGGCTTTGCATGATGGATCTTTTTAGGATGGGAGCTTGGCCCTGAGAAGAGCACGGTCAGTGTCACAGTCATTCAAAGAGGTGTATGTTGGACAGTGGGGAGTTTGCTTCTCATGGTGAGTTAGGAAAGGGTAGGGGGCTGCTTGAAAGCCAGGAGAAGGTGGGGTTGGGGATATTTATTTCAAGATCTAACCCTTTTTCAGTACAGGTTGAAACTGTTTGATGTTCTTTCTTACAGGATTCAGTGTGACATAGTATGTGACAATCAGGGATGTGTGGTCCATGGGGGGTTTCTTTTTGTATTGCAATACATTACTGTGGGCTTTTTGGGTGGCTCTTTCAAAAATAGACATTCAGTTAAAGACACAATGGGATCTGAACCATGATCCCAACAATCACACCTCCTGCCATGCTACACAAGTGTGGCAGGAAGCAAAATTGTGGGGTCAGTGACCACTGATCAGATCCCAATAGCACCTTATTGCTGGTGCAGGGGGAGCCTGGGATCATGATCCAGGGTCCCTCTGTACGAGCAAACTGGGTGCCTGGTGCCCCTAAGACTGGGAATGCCAGTTAGGTGACCATGGGAATGCATAGACTCCTTGGTTTTGATGCCCTCCCATGCCTGGGAACCCCAATCAGATCATCAGGCTCCCAGTTGTGGGAGCCCATGAGTTCCCAGCTGGAGGAGCCCTGAACAACTGGCTTGGCTCCCAGTCAGAGATTGCATCCAAACCCTTGGGGCTGGCCACACATTCAGCTTATGGCATGATGGGAACCAGCCAAAAGGTTTAGACATTTTTATTTAATAACTTTGTGTGGCTTATTCCCTGTTCTCCAGTGGTGAATCCTGGGGAGTGGGGGGTTGGCCTGACAGAGACTACCTTTTCTAGGACCTTCCCTGGATTGCGGCAAGCAGGTCCAGGTAGAGGAGCACCTAAATAGTGCTTCTTGCACATCTGAGTCACTGCCGAGTGCTTGGGACCTTCCCCATCAGGATGAGTGATCATTGAGCACAGAACTTCAATGCATATGCCTAGGCAGAAGAAACAAGGAAGGAGTTGCCATGGGCCCTCCACCTTCTCTCTCAGCAGGGACTATAAGACTCCAATGGCAAGATGAAGGTCAGGACAGTCCTGCTGCAGGTTCTAGCTGGAAAACCACTCCAAGTTGAAGGAAGCACCCACCTTATCATGTACACAACTGCACCTTTTCTCAATAGGTGTGATCCGAGTAGTGTGGGTATTGTTAGCTAACAGGAATCTGGCTCATCTGCTTTTCTGGGGACATTTCCTTCACCCAGGGAGTTCCAAAACCCCAGCCTTAGGTGCTCCTCTACTTGGAGGCATTTCATAGATTTCATAGACATTAGGGCTGGAAGGGACCTCGGAAGATCATCGAGTCCAGCCCTATGCCCAGGGGCAGGAAGTCAGCAGGGATCATAGGATCCCAGCAAGATAAACATCCAGATGTCTTTTGAAGGCGTCCAGAGTGAGTGCTTGAACCACCTCCAGCAGCAATCTATCCTAAACCTTGGGGGCTTGGACAGTAAAGAAGTTCTTCCTTATGTCCAGCCTGAAACAGTCATGAAGGAGTTTGTGACCATTCAACCTTGTCATCCCTAGCGGTGCTCTGGTGAACAGATGTTCCCCCAGATCCTGGTGAGCACCCCTGATGAACTTATATGTGGCCACCAGATCACCCCTGAGCCTGCACTTCTCCAGGCTGAAGAGTCCCATGGTTCTCAGCCTCTCTTCATAAGGTCTGCTTTCCTGACCTCTGATCATGTGCATGGCTCTCCTCTGGACTCTCTCAAGCATCTCCACATTCTTTTTTAACAGTGGAGTCCAAAACTGGATGCAGTACTCCAGCTGCAGCCTCACGAAGGCTGAGTACAATGGGAGGATGACATCCTGGGATTTACCTGAGAACCATTTGTGGATGCAAGCAACCATTTTGCTTGCTTTACTAGCAGCAGTATCACAATGCAAGCTTATGTTCATCTTGTGGTCAATCATGACCCCCAAGTCCCTTTCACCCACAGTGCTAGCCAGTGTAGCACTGCCAAGCCTATAACGATGCTTCAGGTTTTTCTTCCTGCATTTTTCCCATTGGAGAACCTTGCATTTTTCAGTGTTAAACACCATCAGGTTCTTGTCTGTGCATTTCCTGAGCCTGGGAAGCACTGGGGCTTCCCAAGGGCAGACAAGTTTGTTGACCAGTGCCTATCATTCACCATTGCATTGTGTGTCCTCAGTACATGTACCTCAGTATCTATCAATGAGAGGATCATGCAGCTGGATGTGAACACAGACTCAGGAACCCCGACTCTTCTATCCATCTGTGAACCGACACTTGACTACTCCAAGCAGCAAAAAGATTACTTCTATTCTCAACTGGAACAAATCATCAAGATCTTCCCTGCAAGGAACAGACTCTCTGTTCTTGGTGATGTCAATGTCCATGTGGGTAAGGACTGGGTGTACTGGGGAAATATCATTGGCCAACACGGCATAGGTAGCCTCAATGAAAATGGCCCCCCAAACTAGAAACTATCAGCTCACAAATTCGTGCCTCTTCTGAGCTGATAATTTCTAAGACCTATTTTGCTGGCAGCAGCCACAGCAAGGTCACAGAAGCACAATCACTGGTACCACAACAAACATGTCCCATAAGGAAACCATCAGAATCCACAGACTCTACAGAATGCAGTATATATCATCTGCTGCACCAAATGCCCTCACTGAAACTATGTGGATGAAACCAGATAAAAAACTACACTCCAGAATGGAAAAAAAAGGCACACACAAATATGGGATTCTTTCAGAAAATAACCAATCACTTTCTGACTTCACAATCCTCGTGTTCAAAGGGAATTTACAAAACATTTTCAAAAGACGGGCCAAAGAACAAACAGTCATAACATACAGGATACACACACACAACCTCCCACCCCACAAAAAAAACCAGGGACTAAACACAGGTGCTGACTTCATGGTTCATTATAATCTACCTGTGCTTCATGACCTTCTTCCCCTCCTAATGTCTTGCCCTTCCACTTGTAAGTTGATCCTACTGTATTTCTGTCTTCTTTCAGCTAGTCCTGATAACATTAGCTGAAAGAAGAGAAAACTCTTTGCTCTTTTTTACAGTCATGCTCTCCCTTTAGAGAGGTAGGAAACCATTTTAGTCTGAAGTTAGGCACAAGGCAAGGCAAGGTGGTGCATCTACACATGCAGGCATATGTGCTCACAGCAGCTCAAATAGGAATGGCACAATTTGTGCCTGAGATTTTTGTCTCAGTGTACATGCCTGGACATTCGGGCTGTACAAAACAGCAGTGTTCCATTTCAACCAGCAATTGGACGTTTTGATAGAACAGCATCCCATTTCAAATTTTGTTTCAATTCGAAATGGCTGTTCCATTCCATTCCGTCAATGCTTCACTGTTTCAACCCTGTTTTGACGTTTTACCCATAGGATATAATGGGGAAGGTCAAAACAGCCTATAACTTTGTCATTTCTAGCTTGATTTGGATGAAACCTGAAGGAATGGTAGCCCCTTCTAATAGTATGAAGTCTGCAATGTTTCAAGGAGATAGGTGCAGGGGGTTCAGGGAAACTGCACCCCAAAATCTTGAAAGCAAACCTTATGTCACGTGTACGTGTTAAGCCACAGTGGGATCAAAACTTCAGGCATGCTAGCCCCTGCTGAGGCCTCAAAGCCTGCCAACTTTCAAGGAGATAGGTGCAGGGGGTTCAGGAAAACAGTACCTCAAGCTGTGGACAAGCAAAACTCATGACATGGGCGATACTGAGTGTGTGTTAAGTCACAGCAGGGTGAAAGCTGCAGGCCTCCTAGGCCCTGCTGAGGCCACAAAGCCTGCCAGCTGTCAAGAAGATAGGTGCAGGGGGGTTCTGGGTCCCTGCACCCCTAGCTGCTGACAGGCAAAACTCATGACATGGCTGCTTGCGGAACTGACTATGTCTGTTTGGGGCAGAGGGAGTGAAAACTGCAGACCTGCTAGCCCCTGCTGTGACCATGATGTTGGCTACAAAGGACCAATTCACAGGATCATCATAAAATTCTAGTTTTTTAGACGGATGCAAAAGTCAGATCATAAACCTTGGGGCTGATCCTCTCAAACACACACACATTCTCACACACACACACACACTCACAATAGCTAGCTATGAATACTAAGCACCAGTGTCAAGATATACCTATCCCCAAGTGCTAGAGTCCACCGTTGATGGCCAGTCGAGGCTTCTTTCAGTGTGATGTTGCTTCAGAAGGGGGTCGCTGGCTGGTCCTTCTGGCTGGACCAGCAGGGTACTGGTCAGGTCAAAGAAGGTGCCATTGGGGGTCATTCTTTGCTGCCTTTTATCCCTCTCTGGCAGACTTTGGTGACACTCCAATTCTCAGGCTTACCCAATCCAGGGGTTGTTGACCTTGTGGAACGTCCCCCTTGGTGGCTGCTGGATGGCAGCTGTCAGCCCCAGGGGTCATGTCCATGAGTACGTGCAGTCTCGGGAGTCTGTTGATGAATTTTGATTAATTCACTGCCATGATGAATAGGGCTCTGGGAGTGGTTGATCAGGGAGTATTCAGTCCCAAGAGTCTGTCTCCAGCATTCATTAGTTCAAACCGAGGCTTCTGTACCTTTAACAATGAAGTTTCAAGGAGTTCCTAGCTCTGTATTGATTCTTTCCTCTCCTTAGTCTGTGGTTTCCTAGGTGTTAATCCTTGCTCATTAACTTGTTATCATAGCTAGCTACTGTGTTACGCAATCAATCATGATTTACTCAGGGACCAGCTCAATACAGGGAGGCGGTGAATCAATTCCTGCCCTTGCTAACATTGTTATATGGCACGACTTAATTTTAAACATAAAGTACATTTTTTACAAAGTAAATGTATACTTGTAACAAAAATATATTTTGTAGGTGCTTTTGTGGGTATAAAATAGTATTCTGCATCGGTATGTCTCCCCCTCATTGTATTTGGTCTGTTTGTTGTATGTGCCATGGCATTTTACCCTTTTATATTTTATGCTTTTTAACTTTGTAACAAATGTACTTTATGTTTTAAAAGTAAGTTGTACCATATAACAATGTTAGCAAGGGCGGGAATCAAACCGCTGCCTCCCTGGATTGAGCTGGGCCCTGGGCGCACAGGGTGTGAGAGTTGTGGCAGAGGATGTGTGGTTGGGATTTGTGAGGATGAGGTTTGGGGGGTATGGGGCTTGCATGGGGGTTTGGGGTTTGTGGCTCGGTATGTAGGTGAGAAGTTTCTGCAGGTGGCTGGAGGGTGTGGGGTTTGTGCACAGATTTTGGGGGGACTGTGGGTGTGGGGGGCTGCTCAGGGGGGTGGGTCCCCTGCCCCTCACAGGACACAGCCCCCTCTGCACTGCTCACACACTTCCTTCCCACAGGGGCCACAACTCCCACCCCCTCCCTGCAGCAGCAACAATTGGGCACTCAGGGCCTGCTGCTGCCAGACACTGCTGCAGTACGGCATGGCCCTAGCCACCTCAGACCCAGTGCCACCTGTGCCACATTGCATGGGCCTGGCCCGGCTCAGGGCAGGACCTTGCACCTTCAGGCAGCACTGGGCCATTCAGGCTGTCACCTGGGGCCCAGGGATGGTTGCAGGGACTGCATGTGGTGCCAGGCCAGGTCCTGTCTTCACAGAATTGGCCTGACCCAATAGCACACAGGGCCCATGGAGGCAGGACCTGGCTCGGCACTATGCACGGTCCCTGCAAGCAGCACTAGGCCCCAGGTGACAGCCCGAGTCACCTGGTTTTGCCTGAAGGTGCACGGCCCCACACTGAGCTGGGCTGGGCCCACAACAAGCTGCACAGGCAGCACTGGCTCTGAGATGGCTGGGGCCGCACTGCACTGTGGTAGAGAAGCTGTCACCAGCAGGCCCTGAGTGCCCAATGGCCACTGCTGCTTCAGGGGGGGCTGTGGGCCCCAAGGGGGAACCGTGCCCTGAGCTGCTTTTTTCCAGGGTGTTTTATTTTGATATCTGGAAATCCAGGTATCAAATTTACAGCCCACGGGGTCTAAAATATGCAGTCCGGGGAACATTTTATCATTCTCAGTGTGCCTCTTGTGGCAGCTTAAACTCATTGGTCGTGCCCTTATAGGCTAAATCATTCAGAGCAGAGACATGAGCTTTCATAAGCTACACCTTGCTTTGTAAGATTCATAGCATCTGATAAAATAGACTGTAGCCTATGAAAGTTCATACCTCTCTGAATGAGACAAAGGAGCCACCATGCCGAGCCTTATGTCTATTCCTTTAGGCAGGCTGCTTTTTTATGGAGTTTTTCATGGGCTATTGTTCTATTCATTAGTTAGCTCAAGCTGCATCTCAGACCTGAGAAAGAACACTTTGTTCTTAAAAGCTTCTATAAAATCTCCCACAAACATTCAGTTCATCCAGTAAAAGATATCAGTCAACCAACATTTTCTTGTGTCTCTGAAAAGAATGAAACATTCTAACCAAAATACTGTTACAAAGAATTTCAAACCCAGTTTATAAATGCTAATATTTAATTATATTCAGGTTAGCCTGCTAGTCGTGTCTTGGTCAGCTAAGTAGTAAAACAGAACTTACTATCCTGAGATGACTTTTACCTGGCAGAGCATAAGATGGCATAGCACCTCAAACAACCCCACTCTACTAATATTATAAACCATGCCTCAATCAATTTTAATAATTTGATATTTGTGTTTTGATCTATGTTTGTAGATGTCCTTTAGAAGCATACCATATGTGTACTCTACCTACAGCTATAGAATTATATTTTTTCCTTCATGTTGAAAACTGGAGCTAAGTCAACATTTAAACAACATATGTAGTCTCTCTCTCTTCAGTGGAATATCAACATGCACACTTCATTTTCATCAAATTTTATGTTGAATTAAGAGCTGACATTTTTCTGTATGAATTTTTTCTAATGCTATAAATTTCATGGAAAATGTGTACCTCTGTGGGCAATTTAGTGATTCCATTAGTTTCCCTATACCTGTAAAATAAGTTTGACCTTATTATAGTCATCATCTTTTAATGGCTGTTGTTTGATCAATCGTACTTTTTATATGTATAATGCAAACACCACTCCCAGGGTATTCAGTTGTTAATATTAATTGCTCAGATAAATTAGTGATTAGTCAAGTAAGACCCACAGAATTGTTTAGCTCCATGGGTGGATGAGTGTACAAACTTGCTTGTTGCAAATACAACACAGATGAAAATGTAGTAATCAGTGTTTGCAAATGCCAGCGCATACGACTGAAATTCATTTTTAAATAATTTACATGGGCAATTGATTGGGAAACTCAGATAAACTATTCAAGAATATTATTCTAATAGCTCCATTTTTATTGTTAGTTGTGCACACCTGAGGAATAAAGAATAGCTTACTCATGCTTGGTGGAAAGATTACTGAGCTAATATATGTTTTTATTTGACATATCAAGTTATTGTAAAAGATTCACCATTCATGATCTAAAGATGCAACTCTGAGGGACAAAGTAAAGATTAAGTTTAATAAATGCTTTGTAAAATGTAGATAGCTTGGGATAAGTCAAGTGAATAAATGTGAATAGAGTCAAAAGCTAGAGAATAAGCTATAAAATTTTAAACAATGAGACTAATAATATTCATGAATGGAAATGCGTACCTTTGTGGGCAATTTAATGATACCATTAACTTCCATCTACCTGTAAAATAAGTTTGACCTTGTTATAGCCCTCACATTTTAATGGCTGTTGTTTGATCAATCATAGTTTTTACATGCATAATTTAAATATAGAAATAGCACATTATTCTGAAAAACACAAAACTGTGACAAAGACCATTTTTCTTAAATATTACAGTAAATTATGACTGAAGAAACATACTTAGTTTCACCTAGAAGTCTTATTTTAAAATAATTATTACAGACAAACAACACTATATCCAACTTGGAATGTTTTCTCCCCTAAAGATAATCACATTTTGAAGAAAAAAAAATCCTACAAAACTCAGTTTGATGGCAAACCAGAATAGGAAAATTTATTATATAGATTGGGTACCTAGAGCCCAATAGTCAAAAGGAAAACAGAAAAAAAAATCATCTTTAGGCCAAAAATCTAGAAACATGTTGATTTTAAGACTTTAATTTTGAAACAAGGCATATTTAACTTTTTGTTTATATTTATATATACCAGTATTGGTGACCGTAAACAGAACTGTAAAAAATAACTGATGTTTTCTGTTTGCCGACCATGCTAGAAATCTAAATCAGTCTCTAAGACTGGTGGCCCCTGTACCTGCTCCTAGTTATACTACTGTTACAAAACAAAACAAAAAAAAACCCCAACAACAACTAAGAAGTCAGTAGATTGCACAGTTCTACCTCCCAGTGATCATATTATTACAATAATACAGTCCATAATGATATGAGCAACAACATAATGATAATAAAATGGCATCAGAAGAAATAGATTTGTTTCTGTTAATATTAATATTTTTTAATTTTGTGAAGCCCCCCAAACTAAACTGTATACGTGCCCTAAAATGGTTCAGAATGAGCAAAAAGGTCTTTCCATTGTGACTTGGCCTATAGTTTCAGAAAGTGGATGAATCTGAGTCCAAAACTTATCCACATTATGGAGTGATCATTTTGATTCTTTTTTGGTTAGATTTGGTTTCTTTATATTGTTCTCTGTATTTCTTGATCTTATCTATCTGGCTGTGGAATCATTCAGAGCAGTTAAGTAGTGATGGGTTTGATATTCATCTGACTAGTCTAGCTAGTGTTTCCTGTAAAGGTCTGTCTACCCAAACAGTAACACAAATAGGGTGCACCTCCCTATTCAGTGAGAAGGGCTGGATGAAGAAAAAGGAAGCACAGGAGGGTTCCCCTGCCAGTAGAATATCAGAGGGATGCAAGAAGGGGATTAAAAGACAGGTGGTCCTTGGGTAAATGGTACTGAGAGAGCAGACTGTAATACAGGACTCCATTTTTGTTCCAAGTCAGCCTGGAGCAGTCTATTGTACACACCATTTTTCATGTTTTGGGGAGAGAACAAATAGGCTTCCTCTGTTTTCCACGTATCACATATTTGGGGATGAGAATTCATAATAATCTAATAGTAGCATATCCTACCTTTCCCAGTTGCTTTCTGTGTTTTGGGAAGATCAGATGAATTGGCTATGTCTGTGTAGCAATTAACTATCCCCAGTGATGGCACTCTTAAGCTTAGTCCTGCTCTGGGAAGACTGCCTTCAAAAGGGAAGCAATGTAGCCACAGCTGCATGGGCTGGCTAATTAGCTTGAGGGGGAGCTAAGTGGCTCTTTCATTTAGCAGTGCTAGTTAACCTGCCGCAAGTGTTGTTTTAGCATTATGAGGTGGGTCACCTGGAGCAGCATGATGTGCTTGGGGGCACATGGGTATAGCCTCAGTGCAACATAGCCTAAGGGCAAGAATGATCTTTTTTTTGCATTCATGATACATTCTAAGCTATTCCTGTCTTTTCAAGATGCAACACTAAAAACTAACTTCCCATTAAACAAAAGGGTAAGAGTATTTAGACCTCTAAGGGCTCTGGGGTCAGGGAGGGGGAGGCACTTTAATTAGAGCAGCTCTCAGAATTCGGATGTGTTGGAGCAGGCATTGGGCACATGTATAAGTGCACTATAAGTCTTAAATTAGAATATTTAATACACCGTATACCGAATGTCTTTGCTGACCCTGTCTTTTTCCTGCAAGGAAGGTAGGGATCAGCCAAAGAAACTGCTCGATTGCCCTTTACATAAAGGTTATTGTGATACAGCCAGCCTCACTGTCCTTTGGAGAAACAACTTGAATATTTTCAGGAATACTATTACTACCCTTCAGTAGAGCGCTCGAGCATACACGCAGATAAGCTTCCCAAACAGGGTTTTAAAGTTGCCTACAGAAACTGGACACCCAATTTTTAAACGGATTTTATAGGTGTGGCCACACCCCTTAAAAATCTTTGAAAATATCAGTCAAAGGGCTTTCATACTCTGCTAAAAGCAACATACTGCGGGAATGTCTAACACTGCCATCCCAGAAGTCACTAGCTAATTTATCTCTACACTATAGTCACTTCTGTGACTGACTGCAATAGGAGACTCTTAACTGCTTCTTGTTGAGATGCAGTTGGACAGCAGACAGAGAAGTGAAAAATGGATGTTATTATTTTTTTTCAAATTAAGAAAAAGAAGAAAAGGAGGGATTGAGACAACAAGAATCATCATAGGGCATGTGTATACAAAATGATATTTCCCGTTTATGCTGATGCAACTGTGTTTGTATTTGCACGACCCAGGATTTCCCACTGCTCTAAAGTTAATTTAGCACCTTAAAATAACACTACTTGGAGATGTGTTAATTTGCAGCGCTCTCCAGTTACGCTGCTCCAACTGTGAATTTGTTCATCCAAAGAGCCAGAGACTCCAAAGACTTCTAATTAATCGCCTTCACCATGAGGGGGCGCTGTGTTCTGGTCTTTAGCCAGTGGGTGCCAATGTGTGTTCTTTTTTACCCTCCTCACTCCTCATCCCTCCCACTTCCCTCACAGCATGCAGTGGAGGGGCCATAGGTTCAGGATAGGATGAGTCCACTCAGAAAAATTAATTATTATTTTAAAATGGGGAGGCCAATAATCCCTTAATTTTCTACCACTTCTTAATTCTTCCCCCCCACCACCTATAGTGTATGTCCTCCCACCCCCGTCCATGTACCCTCCTGTCCTCATGCCCCCGCATCCCCTGTCATGTGCTGCCACTGCAGTAGACATAGCTTCTGACGAGAATTGCAGCATCATCATAATGATAAGTTTTTTGCAAGTAGTTTGAAACTTTGGAGTGAAGGGTTAAATGGCTTCCTTCAATATTGCAAACCTTCTGAATTTCATCACATTACATTTCAGAACCATGACAAAAAAAAGTCCAGGGGCAGGACACTGCCTGCCAGACCTGATGTCCAGGATATGCCACCTCCTGGGTGATCTTTAGGTAATATGTCCCACCAACCTTGTGTGTGTGTGCAGAGGGGTGGGCGCAAAAGTTCCCCTCCTCTAACTCTTCTTCCCCCTCCTTGCAGAAAACTTTCATGGACAGAACTTGCCAAGGGTGGCAACCAGCCCTGTAATGAATGAAGAGAGTGAAGAGGAAAGTGAAATATGTTCAGATTTGCATTTTTTTAATTTTTTTTTTTTTTCATTTTTGGAACACTTTATATTATTTAATTTCAAAAT
>NW_005841838.1:2579780-2601738 GCF_000455745.1 Alligator sinensis
TGCAAAGAGTTGCAGCATGGGCTGTTATCAGAGGGAGTTCAAACACTTGTTAAGTGCTAGCTAGGGTGCATCCAGCATTTCTTGTAAGAAAAAAGACTAAACAACCTCACCCACCCCCAGCAGCAAGCAGGCAATCTGCAAAAGCTCTCCATGCACTGACCTCCCAGGGCCTTTAGCCTTTAGCAAGTCTTTAATGCATTATAATGCGTTTCATATGCATGGTCGTGGGGGGAGTTGGGGTTAATGCCTGCTGCTGCAGCTCCAAAACAGCTTTTTTTCTGATTTTTTTCTTTGCAGGATGTACTGTTATAGAAGGTGTGATGCAAAAATTATTTCCTTTTCAATGTTTTCTTTACAAAATCCTGCATGCAGCACCTTTTGGAACTGGGTTTGCAGGACCCCACCTCCTGTAACCCACTCCCCCCTAGAGAGAGCTCATCAGAATTTGTTCGGGATTGCTTTGTCCTCCTTTGCCATGTCTCTGGCTCCACTTAGCTGTCTTGCAGTTTGCTTGCCAGCACCTACTACTTCTCTAGCTTCCCCAGAGCTATCCTCTGTCTCCCCACACCCAGAGCCCCTCTTTAACACCTACACTTTCCCTTAGTCCCATTTTTCCCTTTCCCCATCTACCTTTTCAGCTTCCCTGTAGCTCTGGCTCCAGACCCAGCCTCTGTGCCAGCATACTTCCCTGTTCTGCAGGCTTTGGGTGTTGTCTTTTAATCAGTTAAGATCAATTAACCTCCCCAAGCCTCAGTTCTTCAGTCCAGGCCCCTCTAGTCTACCGGTTCTAATCCTGGTCCTGGTGACTGTCATTTCCAGTAACTTTAACTCCCTACACTTCTACTTTCTTACCTTAACCTTTCACCAGGTATCCCAAGTACACCAAACACATGCATACATACATACATACCACAACACCCAACTTAGGAACTCACTTGTGTGTATGTGTAGGTGGGTGGTATGTGTGTGAATTAGTGAATATACATATATATATATCATTGTGTGTGTGTGGTATATAAATTAGTAATCCACGTATATGTATTGGATGTGCAGGTGTTGGTAACTGGTAACTGATTCTGTCTAAATTTGGTGTGTGTGGCGTGTAAGGGCTTAAACTGGTGATAGGTGTGCATGAACCTAGACTAATTATTTTGAACATGTGTGTATCTGAGCTGCTAGTATGAGTGAGTATGCCTAGTAAGGGTGTATGCACGTAGTGAGTGTATGTGCGCTTAACTCATTTTTATGTGTGCGTGTGCAATTGTACACCACACCCTCCTGTCTAACAGAGCACTATTGAGATTCTGAGCGTTGGCTTGACCCCTCAGGGCAACAACTTTTATGGAGTCATGGTATTACTGGAAAGTTGCAGGGTGGACTGTTATTAGATGGAGTGAGGTCAAGTGCTTGGCCAGTGCTAGTGTGCAGCCAATATTTCTTGCAAGAAAGAAGACTAAACAAACCGGCAGGCATCCTGCATGTCCCAGCGGGAAGATGGCTGGGTTAAGGGAGCGGTGGCATGGTCCCAAAGCAGGCCCCTCAGGTAGGGGCCTCCAGGCATGGGCTTATTTCCCTGGGACAAATGCCTTGAGCTTCTTATCTTCTTGTAATGCTGTATTGCCACTTACAAGAAAGGCTCACACGTTGGCTGAGGAATTAATTTTGCCTGCAGCTATAGACATGTATGTGTTGAATTGAATTGTTTGGATATCAGGGTTGGGAGCAGGGAAAAGGAAATAGTTCCTTTGTAAGACTTAGATGAAGTATCAGACATGAAGCAGCAGATGAATTTATTAAACAAATGACATTCTATTACTGATGAAACCAATAGTTTGGATAATAATTTTAAAAAGTCATTAAAATAAAGCCAGCGTGGTTTAATGGCAGAGTTGCAGAGACAAACAGAAAAAAGACTTTTTTGAATGGTTGGAAGACAAATCCAAATGAGGAAAATAAAAAAAGAGCACAAACTCTGGCAAATCAAATGTAAAACCATAATAAGACAAGCTAAGAAAGAATTTGAGGAGAAACATGCTAGAGATGTAAGAGGTCAAAATTAAATTAAAAATTTCTTTAAGTACATTAGAAGCAAAAGACCTTCTAGGGAGTCAGTTGGACCTTCATTCATATCAACAAGGTGTAAAAGGAACATTCAAGGATGACACAGGGCCTTTGCTGAGAAACTAAATGCTTCCTTTGCATCTGTCTTCACTGTAGAAAATATTAGGGAGAGTCCCTCCCCAGAACCACTCCTCTCTAGAGACAAATCAATAGAACTGACCCAGATTGGGTTTTCAGTAAAGAAGATTGTAGAGGAAATTAATAAACAGTAGCAAATCATCAGGATCTAATAGCATTCACTAAGGGTGCATTGATAGAGACTTTTGGGACCAATATCCAGTATTTAAGGAAGCATATCAGCTGATACCGCTCTGATTTCTGATACAGCTGCCTCCAGCTGGTAAGTCCAGTGTTGTGGAAGGGCAAAGGGGAGAGAAGGGGCAGGAGGAAGATCAAAGTCCCCTGCGGTGAAGGAGGGGGCAGGGCCAAGTGCTGCCCAGGTTGGTGGGGGCAGAGCCACAGCTCAGGTTGTGGGGAGGTGGCTCCTGCCACTGCTTACACCCTGGAAGGGCACAGGGGGTATGTGCCCCCAGATCTGCACAGACGAGGCGGGGTGAGCTGCAGCCAGGAATGCGCAGGACTCTTCTTAGCAGGGGCTGGACCTGGAGCGGGCACCAGCAGCATTGGGAAGATACTGCATCCACCCCAAATTTCACCACCACTCCACTTCCAGTGTTGCCACTGCCAGCTGCAGAAGAACCTGTGCAGATCCTGAGGACACATGCCCACACCTGCCCTCCCAGGGTGCAACCAGTAGCACAAGCTGCCCACCCCCCATGAGCCATGGCTCCGGCCCCCACAACTTCACTTCAGCAGTGCCTGCCCCTGCCTCCTCGCTCACACTAGGGGAGGTGCTGATCTGCCTCCTCATGCCCCTTCCCTCCCTCTTCACCTTCCACCACACCAGACCTACCAGCTGGAGGCAGCTCTCCACGCTGTCAACTGTGCTCCTCGCTGCCTCAGTGCTGCCTGCAACTGCGTGCAGCACGAACATTTATCAGCCATGTTATTGGTTCCATCACACCAATATCTGATACAGCCAGTTTTCTTTATATCGGTACTGATCCAATATCAGACCGATATATCTGTGTGCCTCTAGCATTCACCCTAGGGTCCTGAAGAAACCAGAATCAAAAATTGATGAACACGTGACTGCAGTATACAAGCTATCACTAAAAATAGCCTCAGTACTAGAGAACTGAGTCTGTAGATGAGAAGGCTGAAGGGGGATTTAATAACAACCTTTAGCTACCTGAATGGTGGTTAAAAAGAGGTTGAAGCTAGACTGTTCTCAGTGGTGGCAGATGGCAGAACAAGGAGTAATGGTCTCAAGCTGCAGCAGTGGCAGTTTAGGTTTTATATTAGGAAAAACTCTCTCACTAGGAGGGTAGTAAAGCACTGGAATAGGTTACCCAGAGAGACTGTGAAATTTCCATCCTTGAAGGTTTTTAAGACCTGGATAGACAAAACCTTAACTGAGATGATAACATTGGGGAAGGTCTTGCTTTGAGCACAGGCTTGGATTAAGTGACCTGCTGAGGTCCCTTCCAACATTAATTTTCTATGATTCTATGACTGGAGGGTTGCCCATGTGAATCTAGCAGGAGACTTGGTGGTCCTGCTACTTTAAGACAGAGCAGCCTGTAAGTGCTGCCAAAGGCAATTGGGAGTCTCATGAGTCATGACACAAAAGGGAGCTGGGCTTACAGGATATAAGCCCAAAGCCTGAGCTGGGGTAGTAGTCCGATCCTGGTAGCTCCGATGAGATCTGAACTGGCCTAAGAGCAGGTCTTAGGAAAGGGACTGAAGGCCAGGAAGGCCACAGCTGCTGGATCAAGGACCCACAGCTTGGAGAAGGGTAGAGTCAGGGCCAGTGGCCCAGTACCTCAGAGGAGACAGGATCTGGGTCCAGGACCCAGGGCTGCACCTGGAAGTAGCCAAGATGGGTGAAGTGTCTAGGTGTGGGTAGAAGGAGACAGCTAGATGGTGAATGGTGACATCTATGAGGCATGGGCATGGGGTAAGAGGTGAGTGAAGCCACATTATAAGCCCTTAAGATAAAATAGAGACACCTGAGTACCAGCATCAGATCAGGGATCCCTGGGGCAGCCTCCCTTTCCAAAGATCTAAAAAGACTTATAGACTCCCATATTTAAAAAAAAAAATGCGGGGCTCTAGAGGGGACATGGGGTACTATAAGCGATAAGTCTAACTTCCATTCCTGGAAAACTAGTAGAAACAATGGAGGCAAAACAAAAAAAATGTTCAGCACGCGGATGAACATGACTTGCTGGAGAGGAATCAACATGGTTTTGTCAAAGGGAAATCATGCGTTACCAGACTACTAGAGTTCTTTGACAGAGTCAATTAGCAGGTGAATCAGGGTAATCCAGTTGACATTGCATATCTGGACGTTCAAAAAGCCTTTGATAGGGTCACTCATCAGAGGTTCTTAACAAAATTAGGTAGTCATAGGATTATAGGGAAGGTCCATTTTGTGAATTAGAAATTGGCTTAAAGATAGAAAACAAACAATTAGTATAAATGGTCACTTTTCAAGATGGAAAGTAAGCAGCAGGGTCTCCCAGGGATCTGTTTGGGAATTATTCAATTTAACATAATCAAACATGATGTAGAAAATGGGTTAAGTAGTGAGGTGACCAAATTTGCAGATGACACAAAATTATTCAAAGCAGTAAAGACCAAGGCTTACTGCAAGGAACTACAGAAGGATCTGGCATTATTGAGTGGATGGACAACTGAATGGCAGAGAAAATTCAATCTAGATATGTGTAAATGATGCACATGGACAAAATATGGACAAAATATACCCAAACTATGCCTACATTATGATGGGCTCTACATTAACTGTTACAATGTAGGAAAGAGATCTGGGAGTCATTGTGGACAGCTCACCTAAGACATCTGCTCAGTGCTCAGAAGATGTCAAAAGTTAGGAATGATTAACAAATTAGGAACAAAACAGAAAGTATCATTAAGCTCTTTTACACATCCATTGCAAATCCATACCTTAAACTGTGCCCAGTTCTGGCCCCTACACCTGAAAAAGGATATAGAAGAACTAGAGAAGATGTAGAGAGGAGCAACAAGAATGATTGTGGTATGGAGGGCCTTCCATGTAAGGAGAGACTAAAGAGTCTAGGCCTATTCAGTTTAGAAAAGAGATGCCTGGGGTTAGACACAATAATGGTCTACAAAATGATGGAGGCTGCAACAAAGGAACAGTGCGGGGAGGGGGCTGGAACTCCCGGTCATACCCTGTTTACTCTCCCTTTCAGTATCCATTCTCTGCTACTGTGACACAGGCCTATTTGATCTCTCCTTATATAGATGGCCAGCTTGACCAGGGCCAGGAGGAGCTTGACCAGGCAGTCCCAGAGCTTGGTGAGGCCACAGATGTTATAGGAGTCCATAACAAAAAAAAATGCATGGAGAAGTGCAGCCAGAACCTCAATAGAAGATTCCTGAGGAGATGAAGTAGGCGTGTGCCAGGGTCTCCCTCTGGCAAAATGGGCAGGTGCCAGGACTGTCTGTAAAGAGCACCAGACACATGCCTTGGCAATGGCTCCATGAAGGAGCTGCTAGCTGAGGTTTGAGGTGGCTTTTCAGATCAGGGTGGAATAGTGACTTATCTACCAAGAACTCTTGCCCCCACCTAGGGTGCCCTGCCACTTGTTGCCAAGGCAGGATATGAGGATGAAGCGGATGATGGATTGTGTGGAGCATAAGTATATAGAGCTGGTAGTTCCGGGCTGTTCAGAGGAGGACCACTTTGGTATCCCCATCCTGCTAAGAGAGTGGGCTGGAAAGTACCATGGGGCCTGTCAAGGCAGCGGCCCCATGTCTAGCTCCAGAGGGCAGGGGGATATTTGTGGGAAGGGACTTCCCTTGGGCAGGACCTGCTAAATATAAGTGAGGGCACTGTGTGGCAGGGCAGCCTTTACCTTCTGGGGTAAGTAGCAGGGAGCACACAGTGTGGGCAGCACAATGTGCGTGGGATCCATCCACCTCTGGCTAGCATAGTCCAAGAAGTCTCCAATACAAGTGATGGTGGCCAGAACCATCCTCTGGTGTACCCAGGGGCTTGGTGAAGTAGTTGGTGACCTGGGAGACCATATCTGTGAACCTGAAGTGGAAGATGAGGCTCCAGGCCTTGAGGATGTCTAGGTGGAAATCTGGCAGCTCCTCCAGGTCCTTCCTGGGGAGACCTCACAAGTAGGAGAGGTGCTATTAATATTGGAACCCTTAGAGATGCAGATGAAGTTGCCTCTGATGGAGCACCATGTTGCCTGGCTACCAGCATTGTACACAAGTCTTTTCAGGGCCTGAAGGCAGAAAGTGTGGACTTGGCTGTGGAGGCAAACCAGGCTCTGGCCACCTTCCCTCAGACTCCTGCCATTCTGGAGGCAGATCCAGTGTCATTCCAGTCAGAAGACTCCCAGCACCTGTCTCTGGAGACTGAACAGAAATTCTGGGGGCATGGCCAGAGTAGAAGCAGGACCATCTGGTTGATGATGAGCATCCTCCCATGAAGGGAGAGAAACTGCAGCAGGCCCACAGATGTCTGCAGCCACTCAGACACCCTGATTCTAGCTGGTTCCAGTTTGCTGGCAGGGAGGGGTGACTGGGGGACACGTAGACCCTCAGATGGAGCAATAAGCCTGCACTCCATTGGATGTTCTGAAGCACAGATGGGAGCAGGTCCACCTACCACCTATCACCCACCATTAGCTCAGAAATCTTGACCCAATTGGCCCTGGCAGAGGAAGGCACCGAGCAGATGGAGTGGAAGGCCTCCACCTGCACCAGGCTGACTGGGTGCAAGAAGCATATACATCATCAGCATACTCTGACAGGACCACGCTTATAGGTGGCTCCTCAAGCACCAGCTTTGCCACCTGTTTATTCCCTGCAAGGTCTCCCCCTTCTCATTGGCTGCCCCCTAGTTAGGGGCTTCTGGTTTGACAGTCCCTTCAGGGGGCCCTTGCCCTGCCACGGGAAGCTAGTTGGGAAGGGGTCAGGTGAGGTGTGGGAGGGGGAGCTGTGCACTCCCATTTTGCCTGGGTGGGGGAAAAACGTAGTTTGCTGTGGGTGGGTCCAGGGTGCCCCCATTGGCTGCATGGGGTGGGAGAGCTGTATGTAGTGGGGTGTCTGTGAGGGGCTGGGGAAACAAAAGACAAACAAGGACACACATAGGAGGAAGGGGGGAAGCACATACTACCAGCTTACTCAGCCATCCACAAAACATTGGGAGAGGAGGAGTGGAGCACAGTTCTCACCACAGGACGGCAGACACAGAGCCCAAAACCCTCTTGACATGTGCTCTGTCCATTAAGTTACTGAATCATGCTCTTATTCTGTCTTCCTGGCACCCTGAATCTTGCATTCTTTTCTGTCCAGTGACCCAACTGTAACAAGTCTTACCTGTGCTTGGGACTCAAACAGTCCCTGGCTGCTGCTGCTGCTGCAGGGTCTGCCCACCCCAGCTGTTTCTCTTACAGTAGCAAACACTGCATCCAGGCACCCAGCTGCTGCTGCTGTAGGGCTGCTTTTGCTGCTAGGGTATGGATTCTGTGTGTGGGGGGGGGGGGGCGGCAATTCTGGCTCTCCTCCTAATTTGGCACCCGAGTTGGCATCTGGAGCTATTACCCTGCTCACCAACCTTTAGTTACACTGCTGTCCTAGATTCTAGGTAGGGCCTGCATGGAGCTTCCATCTCAGGTACTTGAGCTCCAGGGAGGTGGGGCAGGGAGTTCAGATATACCCTGTGATTAGAATTTCTCACTGCCTGCCTCTAGACTATTGCCTGCTCAACAAAAGGGGCTTTGGATGACTGCTTATACGATGTATAGAGAGCTGTGGTGCCACCCAACATTTCAGATTCCACTCAAGGGGCCAAGACAAATTTTTCCAAATACTTAGTTTGTCTAATAAAAGATATCACATTTAACCAAAGAACAGTAGCGACCATAGGGGATGGCAAACCCGGCGACTGTCCAGGGCCCCACACTTAATGAAAATAAAAATTAATTACACTGAATATTTGTATTATTAATATTGTATGTGTATTATTAATATTTTATTCCATGGGAAGGGCAAAGTGAAATTGAAATTGAAAAATGCCCAACTTGCTTATAGGTCATCAAAAGTAAGCCTCTAAGGGGCCCCAAATGACTCTTGCCCAGGGCCCCGACAAACCTAAGGCCACCACTGACAAAGAACCTTGTCTACTTATGTCCTTAAACGAACACCCCCAACTGAAGGGGACAGACACAACCTGCCCCCCCCAAATAGTTGCTGATTCACACTGAATCTCGCCTTTATATCACACGTTACAACAGGGTAGTTACTGAGCTACAAGGAAAACACATTAAGACATTCTCATATCCATTTTCCCTTGAAGAATTAGGTGAAATACCTGCATTGATTTTTATTAGCTTAACATGTACTCACTTAAAATTCATTCTTGTTCCTACCAATTTCAATGATGTCAAACTGGACCTTTGATCCCCACTGGCTTCTATAGGAATTGGATATCTTACAGGGTCATATCAGGCTTTTGATTTCAAAGTGAAACTGCATAACCAGAATCAGTTATTTCCTCTAAATAAATAACCTGCTGAGGCTAGTCAGCAAGTTGGCTTACATTGCATAAAAGCTTTTACAACCAATCTATACCTAAAGTCTACCACCTAGAATGCATCGCAAGCTAATCAAGCCAACAAAATATCTGTGGAGAGATTTTTATCAATACAAACCCTCTTCTAAGGTCATTTGTCTGGATCAAACTTTGCCATGTTTATTTGTAAACTTAATTAACTGCAGTCTCAATAAGAGCCAAGAGCAAGAACATAATGATTAATTATCCTTTTAAGTAATGCAATGGTTGAATTAGCTAAATAAAGTGGTGGAAAAGCTGGCAAGGCTGCTCCCCATCTGATGAATGCAAGCAAATTGTATAAATGCAAAGGTAAAGATGGGATATGTATTCATCCAGTGAAAATAACTACAGCATTCATCATCCAAAGTACATGACATGCGCACACATTTTTTGTTTAGAATGCTATTATCATCATCAAATCCTACCCCATGTATTGAAAACAAAAAAGAAAGAAAACCCTCTAGAGCACTCAGTTGTTGAGGTGCTAGACCTAAGAGAGAACTAACCTAAGGTATATTTTAGGAACAAGAGATAAATGTTACTAAGCTACATTCTTCTGTAATGTCATTATTCATGAGTATTTAGATGAAATCAATTTATTTAGCACCACTCCTATGACCAGTGATACCCTTATAGATAACCTTAATTAGCAAATGCTTACACTTACAGCAACACTGATCATTATATTGATGCAAATTTTGATTTTTTAAATTTTTTTTTGGCAAGACCAGAGACCACTTTATATGTGCATGTCAATATGGGACCAATTCTAAATATGTACATCATTATGAAATTTTGGAAGTAATGATGGAGCAGAAATTTATAACAGAATATCTGATAGATCCCTACCTTCAAGAGTTTCTATCTCTGTCAAAATTATTTTCTATGAGTGAAAATTTGACATCAAAATTACCTTGTTGTGCTCTTATAATTTAATAGTGGCTCCTATATTTTCTACAAATTCTATCTAAATGAAAATCAACTGTATTGTGTGCTTAGAAAATAATATAAATTCACACAGGGGTTTGTTCTGAAATATTAGAAGAGGTAGTGCATTCTGTTCCAAGCAGAATTTTACAACTGTTTTAGGACCTCTAGTTTACAAATATCGACAAGGAACTTTGGAAAGAGTAATAAATTACCCACTCTATATTAGGGCATTATGAGATGAGTTTAGTAATATTTGACATGGTGGGGCATTGTTTATAATCTTCCAAATGATATGACATCAAATGTAGTATAGTGAATATAACAGTGGACTGGAACTCAAGGGACTTGAATTCTATTCCTGGCTTTGCAAATGATCTCCAGTGCACCTCATACACATCACTCTTCTCTCTGCCTGTTTCCCCTCCCAGACTTTGTTTTATCTCAGGCGTAGGCAACGTTTTGTGGCTGGAGTGCCAAAAAAACCATAATGTCTACCTTGGAAGGTGCCAGACTGCTGACATGCCGGAGCCCAGAGCAGCTGTTTGCAACCTCCCAGCTGCAGACGGCCCACGGAACCTGGTCTGCTTGCAGCAGAGCTTGCAGCCTCCAAGCTACCTGCTGGGAGCAGCTGCTTAGAGCCCGGGCTGGCGGTAGTGTGCCGAGCAAAATGGCCTTGCATACCATGCTCAGCATGCATATCGGGGGTTGCTGACCTCTGTTTCATCTACTTAGATTGTTCACTCTTCAAGGCAAGGACTGTGTGTGTGCATTAGTAGCTAGTAAGTGGTACTAATTATTTTTTCATTCATGCATATGAAGGGGAGCTCTTTTCCCTTTCCTCCCACATTCATTAGAATTCAAGAGAAAGAATCAATAGATCCTGTGTGTCATATGGCATAGAATCATGTGTGAAGTGACTTCCTTTTGTTTTACTGGACAAAATTAGGCCTAAGCCATCAAAGTCATTCTTCACTTAATTCCAACTGCATCAGCTGGGATATATGAGGAGGAACATGGTACAAGATGTTAGAGGTACTAACTGTTCTTGTTCAGAGTCCAGAAGGAAAGTTTCTGGCATGTTAGTGTTGAAGTACTATCATGAAAGTCAAATTTACAGTTGTTAAATTGCAGTCCTGCCTCAGCCAAGTGTTAGATGACCTTGTAACTGCCACCTTTGTGCCAGTTCATGACTAGGAGTTTCTAGACCTGTCACTCCTGCTCTTGTCATCACTAGCTGGTCACCAAAGGGCTTGAAAAATGTGCTGGAAAAGCTGTTTTCATGAAGACACCTGTGCATGATTTCTTTTATTGTGGAGAAGCTTCTGTACATCAGCTTCCAGATGGTTCCAGATTCAGGCTGGACATCAGGAGGCACTGCTTCACTGTCAGGGCGGCTAGGAGCTGGAACCAACTTCCAAAGGGGGTAGTGCTTGCCCCTACCCTGGGGGTCTTCAAAAGGAGGCTAGACAATCACCTAGCCAGGGTTGTTTGACCCCAGCACTCTTTCCTGCCCATGGCAGGGGGTCAGACTTGATGATCTGCTTAAGTCCCTTCCAACCCTACTAACTATGAAACTATGAAACTATGGTGGAGTGGGATGTGTGTGTAGGGGTGTAGGGGGGGGGTTGTATGTGGTTGGGGTGTGGGTGGGTTGGGTGTGCATGGAGGGGAGAGAGGGAAATTTACTCAGCTCTATGTGTCTGGCTCACAGCACACTGCAAAGGCATGGAAAAACAGCACTGGCAGGCAACAAGGGAAGCCCCTGGTGGGATGGGGAGCCAAGCCTGGAGCCACCAGATTTCTTGGCCTCTGTCCCACTGCTGCCTAGCAGGGCTGCAGCAAAGCCCACACTGAGTCCTGCTGCTCCCACCCCCCCTGCCTTTTCTGTGCCTGCCCACACAGCTTTAAACAGCAGCCAAGCTCATTTATGCCACCCTCACCTCTATCCATGCACTTCCCCACCCAGCCATTCACAAGCAGGACCAAAACAAGCTGCAGGCAGAGCCTGCCCCCCATCCCACTCCCCTCAATGCTGCAGCTTCCCCTCCCTACCTGCTGCCCAGAGCACTGCAAGCAGGGACAGGAGGGGGAGGCCAACGGTCACTGGGGTCGGGGGAGCCCAGCAGCTCCCTTGACAATTGGAGCAGTGACAGCAGCAGCAGCCCTGTCTGGAAGGTGTGCCTGCTGACCAGAGCTGAGGCCCTCTGGCAGAGGAGGCTGGGAGCACAGCATGTGCTTTCCCAGGCAGGAGTGGACAGAGCACAGCAGAAGCAGCTGCAGGTCAGGCCAGATACAGTTAATTGTGGGTGCTCACCTGTGGGCCAGATCCAGCCTGAAGGCCATATTTTGCCCAGCCCTGCTCATTCAGAAGCAGACCTTCAGGCAATCATTGATGTCTTTACTGAGGCATACAGGAAAATGGAACTTGCACTTAACTTTCAGAAGACTAAGGTCCTGCATCAAAAAGCTCTTAATGAGTAGTCCCCAGCTCTAGTTATTCAGTTATGGTGAGACTCTGGAGAATGTTGAATATTTCCTGTAGCTCAAAAGCCATCCGTTGCAGAAAGCTAACATTGACCAAGAAATCCAACATCGCCTCAAAAGTTCAGCTGTAACCTTTAGACACCTGAGGAAATGGGGGTTGAAAGAATCAGATCCAAAACCAAGCTCATGGTTCATCAAGTAGTTGTGATCCCTACCTTGCTGTACAGAGCTGAGACGTGGACAACATACAGGAGACACCTCAAGTCTCTGGAGAAGTACCACCGCTGCTTCCTGAGGAAGCTCCTTTGAATCCAGTGGGAATATAGATGCACCAACATTAGCATCCTCTTGCAAGCAAACACCATGAGCATTGAGGTCTACCATCAACTTCACTGGGCCAGCCCAGACTCCCAAAGTAAGTTTTATTCCCCCAGCTCAGTCAAGAGGTATGCTTAAGAGAAGAGCAGAGAAAGTGTTTCAAGGATGTCCTCAAGGGCAGCTTGAAAAAATGCAACATCAGCATCAACTTATGGGAGACTTGCACAGGACTATCCCAAATGGAAAAAGAGTCTGCTACAAGAATTTCATTACTTTGAAACCTTACAATGACAACAGGAGACAAAAAAGTGTGAGCAGAAAAACAGTGTGTTGTGGACCAAATCAAGAATCCAGAGCCACTCACCCCTCAAGGAAATATGTTGGCCATCTTCAGACCCACAGATAAGACAATCATGGAAGACAATCATCCTCAACTGAGAAGAATAGTCAAAGAAAGAAAAAGACTATTATGAAAGTACAGAGTGATTGTATTTAATACACATATACATCTGCAATAATTGTAAAGTCCATAACCTTGAAGGGTAGCAACTGATTTATTAGGCTTTGAGACTGAGCAGTCAATAGGGTGGGGTAGTAGAAATCACTCATATGGAAAGAAAAAAAATCTCAAGAATTATCTATTTTCAAGCTTCCACAAAGGTATAAAACTTCTCTAAAATATGCAACACTATTTTAGGTATTTTTCCACTCACTTCAAAGAATATTCTAACTGAAGAGTTGACAAACCATCTTTTGCTGTAGTGAATAGCAATTAAATGGAAGCTATCTAACTCAATTAATGGATCAGGTTACTTCAAATATTATTCTGTCAAGAGAACAGTTTTTGAAGCCCCTACAACTTATTATTTATCGAATAATAAAATTCTCATCAAAACCAAAAATGCTTGATGGAAAATTACCATCCTCTGTTGTTACTGTTTAATAGCATAAATATATACACCTATTGACAGCAGCTTTTAAGGAATTGACAACCTAGAGGTAGATTTGCTGTCAACATGCCATTAAAATGGTAACACTGAGATTGATCTCAATCAGATTTTAAAGTGTTGTGCTGTTATTGTTCTGTTTTTAACCAATTAGCACCTTTATTAGTAAGCTCAGCAGATAAATTAAGGGCGAATAAGGAACAGGCTGCCTTGGTGGCCATGCAGATCTTTGCCTATGTAACCCTGGAAATCAAAGTTCATATTGTAAGTAAGGAGTATAGGCCCTGCAACAAGACAGACACTTATAAAAATATTTGATATTAGGGTTTGAATGTTGTTAACACTGACCTGTGTTTGCTTTTCAAAGTGGTTATTAATATTGCATTCACAGTCTGCCTTGGAGATAGGCATCAGTGCAATCTGACATGCCGCTGGAGCAGGAGTATCAACAGGGTTCTACATTTCTGATTAAGCAACCAAAGGATTATCCAACATCTACTGAAGTCAATGGCAGTCTTAATTGATTTCATTGGGGTTTAGATATGGCCTTTACTCTCTTATGCAATTACAACAATATTAGGGACCTTGAAATCTACTCTAGTGGCTCCTGATTAATCCAATATACTAATTTAAATGAAATGCCTTTCATTCTCAGGGAAAATTGTAGAGCATATAGATTATGTGAACTGATTCCAAGGTAGGCTACAAGATTTTGTAATCAAGCAAAAAATATTGCAATACAAAAGTGATTGTTTTTAAAAAGATGTAATTCTTCCTCCAATTCCTTCTCTCAAATATGTGAACCCAAAGGAACAGAAAAAAACTGTCCATCTATTCAAGGGATAATACACTCACACAGAAAAGTTACCATAAAAAACCCATCAACTAGTATTTTCACTTTCACATAAGGCTGAAATCATGGACAGAATGAGCTGCTGCATAATTTATAACTGAGGATCCCTAACCCATTGTTATTTTGTATATGAATCTCAAAAAAGGAAGATATATCAGCTGGTAGCTGCATTTTAAATGGCTTTGGGAAACAGTACTATTTGCTGTTAGGTACATGACATTTTTTTTCATAGAAAGTAAACTATACTGTGTCTCAAAAAAGAACAGTTTCCTCCTCATGTGGGTTTGCTTCTAATAGAAATAAATGTTTGTAGCTCAGGAATGTCTGGACCTCCATATACAAAAATCCTCTTGCTTCCTGCAATCAGCTTTATTGGCTACTCCTAATCCATCCTTTGCCAGGCAGTCCATCTGGTGGGTCTACCCCAGAGCAGTGGACTCTTGTTTGCCTTCCAGATGCTGTCTCAGGTCTGAAGCCTGAGGATTTCATTGTTTGTAGCCCCAAGTAGACCAACCAAAGCACTCCTGGGAAGCAGCATCTTCCATGGTTCCAGGCTTTGGGCAAACTGACCATAAAGATTTCTGAGAGCTAAGGGTCTGAAATATTCAGTATTTGCATTTGTAGACAGTACACTAGGAATTCAGACAGACTTCTGCCAGAATTCTGCCTTGGATCCAAACAGTTCGTTAAGCCACAGATGTTTTGATTGAAACATCCCAAGCTATATACCCACAGAGTATATCACACATACAGTATATAACCACAGAGAGAAATGATTTCATAGATTTCATAGACATTAGGGGCTGGAAGGGACCTCGTGAGATTGAGTCCAGCTCCCCTGCCCTGCCCTCCCCCCCGGCCATAGGCAGGAAGTCAGCTGGAATCAAGTGATCCCAGCAAGAAAAATATCCAGATGTTTTTTTGAAAGAGTCCAGAGTAGGTGCTTGCACCACCTCTGGGGGGAGTATGTTCCAGACCCTGGACACATGCACTGTAAAGAACTTTTTTCTTATGTCTAGTCTAAAATAGGCCTTCCTGGAGTTTATAGCCGTAAGACCTTGTTATCCCTTGGGGACCTATGGTGGACAGCTGTTCTCCCAGGTCCTGACGTACCCCTCATATAATTGTAGGCTTCTACCATTATTAGTTGTAGGCTGATCTATTTTCTCTGCTTATGAAAGTCAGTAAAGGCATACACACCTTCAAATCATCTGGGCGAATTCTCAAGTTTGTTCTCCTGATTAGAAAAACTTACCCAGAGCCACATGTGTAGACATCGAATGCTGAGGCCCTGAACTGTTGAGAGCTTGCAGTTCTGACACTGTGCAGCCAGGGAAGACCTCTGTGCATACATCTCAGCCTGGTGTCCAGGCTTCCTTAGTCTTGGTGACATGCCAGTAGTGTGTAGCTGCTGCCCGAGGCTGCCCATGGTCACCTGTATCTCTGCAGTACAATGTGGGGATTGTGTTCTCCCTGATGGAGCAGCAGAGTCCATCAAGCAACATACTGTCTCCTGGGGCAGGCAGGGAGGGGAACAGGGATGCTGGTGGACTATATTCTCTTCTGAGAGAAGCTACAGCATGTACAGACATTTGCTTTTTCAGTAGTTGTTCCCAAGTTATTTTTCTCCTGGAGTGGACATTTTTACTCTGGGAGAAAGAGCCTGAAAGTCTGTACATTTGTGCTTTCTCCTGGGACAGCAGCAGCTTTCCAGGGAGAACCTGAGTGCCTGTATGAGGACAAAGATATGCTGATTTACATCAGCTGGGAATCCAGCCTTGAAGACATGCATCTTATCTTGACTGATGCTTCAAGTCTGCAAGAAAAAAACCCAGCCATGCTTCAACTACCAGCTTGATTGTTTTTGTGCTATAACACACAACAAACAATGCTACAAATCCCACCAGGTGACTCATTTATATGTGTGTCTTTTAATAGCCTTTGAAATAGAAAGGCATCTGTACTGAGAAAACAAAACTTCATATTGGTTATGCTTCCCAGATGATTCATTTCAGGTGTTTGGTAAGAAGAATAAAACATTAAATTGTTTAAAACAAAATGTATGGGATTTAAAGAGTTTTTGTGCCCTTAAACTTAACATGTAGGGAAGTATAATTAAAAAAAAAGTAACAAAGTTAAGTCTGATTGCTTCTCTTCTATAGTCAAATTTCAGATGTCCACCTTGGAGATATGTAAGTGGAAAGAAAGACAAACAATAAAGCTTAGATCTACTTTTTCCAAGGCATTTTTTTAAAATGCTTCTAATGAAATATTTTCTGGCCTGTTAGACTAATCCGTAATCTGTTTTTATTTTATTGAACTACAATACATTAATTACCAACCTATATTTTTACTCAGTTGTAACCATGTTGACTCATACATGGCTAGATATTGCATGACTGATACTGAAACAAATTTGGCATCTTCATGAGGCTAACCATCAGTACAAAACACAAAACTGCTTTAAATTGTCCAAAATTCACCGTGATACCTCTGGATTATTTATAAGGCTAAACCATACCTTTACATGCAACTATAATGTTAACAACTGTACTACAGCAGTACAATTGTGCATACTGACTTTTAACAAACAATAGATCTATACTCTATTTAAGCATTTGATTCAGTCATTTGTCTGACACATCCTGTGTACCCTGTCACTGGCCCTTATCAGTACCTACTGGTTCAGAATAAGTAAGAGAACTTTGGTTTTGAGGATGCTATTTTTGAAGGAATACTTGACCACAGCTAGTTAATGAAGATGCTAACATACATGTTTTTGTAGCACTGAAGGATCCAAGTGCCTAGTTTAATTCTAACCCAGGTAATTACATTTTTGTCTCTCTAAGCTATACAAAAATATGAAAAAAAACCAATATGACCTAATAGCTAGGACACTGGGCACTGACTTTCATTCCAGATGTAGGCTTCTGTGGGTGTGTCTACTGGGGCTGGGTGAAATTTTGCTGGGTGTTTCCTTTTGAAGCTGTTTCTATGCGTTTCAAGCTTGAAAAAGCTAAATCAAAACAAAACAAAAGGCTTCAAAACAGCTTTGAAACAAAATGAGGGCACTCAAAATGTTTTGAAACATTTCGAGTTTCAAAGCCGGGCTTACTTGGCTTCAGCGCCAGTCCCAGCCAGCAGCAGCAGCCTGCTGTCATTCTGCGTGCAGATCCAGGGGCCCACACCCCCAGGAGGAGTCTGGCACAGCCCTGCAACCCTCCTCGGGGTGCAGGCCTCTGGATTTGCATGCTGAATGACAGGAGGGTGCCACTGCTGCCTGGGGCCAGCAGGTGTAGCAATCTTCCTGGTGCTAGGCATGGGCTGTGCCCAGCACCGGTCTCAGGTGGCAGCAGCAGCCTCCTCTGATCCAGCACACAAATGCAGGGGCCCACCCCCTTAGGAGAGCTAGGGGCCTGTGCCAGACTCCTAATTGGGGTGTGGGCTGCTGCTGCTGCCCAGAGCCAGTAGGAGCAGCAATCTTGCTGGTGCTGTATGCAGCTTGTGCCCAGTGCCAGTCCCAGATGGCAGTGGCAGCCTCCTGTTATCCGGTGTGCAGATCCAGGGGCCCACACCCCTGGCAGGAGTTCAGCACAGCCCCACAGCCCTCCTGGGGGTGCAGAACCCCAAATCTGCACACTGGATGACAGGAGGCTGCCGCTGCTGGCAAGTGTCATGAGTTTTGCTTTGAACAGTTTAAGGCACAGTTTCCCAGAAGTCCCTGCACCTATCTCCTTGAAGCTTGGCAGGCTTCATGCCCTCAGAAGGGGCTATCATTCCTGAAATTTTCATCTGAATCAGGCAAGAAATGACAAAGTTTTAGTGTTTTCATGATTCCCCATTATAGCCTATGGGCAAAATATCGAAAAACGTTGAAACAGGGAAACACTTTCGACAAAATGAAACAGAACAGTGCTTTGAAACAAAATGATGAAATGAAAGACTGTCCCTTCAAAATGGTGAAACAGAATGCAAAATGAAATGGTGCTGTTTGACACAGACCTAGTTTCTACATGTTCATTAATGTGCAGTAATTACTGCACACTTAGTTTAGTATTTGCTTAGGGTGTTTATACATGTACTCAGGGAGTGGGGAAGAAACCTTTAATTAGAGCAGCTCCAAAAGCATCACATGTGTCAGCATCCCTGTGATGAAAAATGGCAGTGGGGGAACTTTGATTAAACCTCATCGAATTAGCTTTAATTAAAGCACTCCTGCCACCATTTTTCAGTGCTAGGATGCTGATACATGTGATGCTGGAGTCTTTTGGAGCACGGTAATTACCATGCTCCAGTAGACTTGATTAATCAAGTCTGCTCTGGTATGCTGTAATTACAGCACATCAAACCAGTCTCCCTGCATGTGTACAGGTACCCATTATGAAGCACTAACTAAATGCGCAGTAACTACAGTTACTGTGCAGTAGTGCCAGCACATGGGTTTTTCATGACACTTACTGCGTAGTACCCTAATACTACTGTGCAGTAGCGTATTAGCATGGTTTTGGCCGGCACACTACTACACAGCGTTATTAGGCTACTGCACATTGTCTCTTGTAGATATGCAGTGTAATTCATTAAAAAAAATCTTAGTTCAGAGAAGCAATAAAATAAATAACTCAAAATAAACGCACATAAATAAAAAATTGGAGACGGAGTATATATAAACTGACAGAAATTAAAGATAATCAATACAGGAATGTAAAAGGTATAAATGAAAAAATCCTAGAGCAATAGGATGGAGGAAGAGATGGAGAAATCCTTTAAACGTATTTGGAATGTTACCGAATTAGTACCGGTTCAGAACTAAATAAGAATTCTAAATTTTTAATATGTTGCTGGGTAATCAACACATTTCTTTTCTGTATTTGGAAGGAAGCAAGTTGATGCATTCATTTCTTACAATGGCAGTGAAGCATCTTCTAACCTACTGGAAAGTAGGGAGGATATTAAACAGTGGCTCTTTAAATCAGCAGGACATGCTAACTTCCACCTATGATTACTAACAGAATTAGGAAAGGAACTCTGAACCAGTAGGCTAAGGACAGAAATTATACATAAACTGGTTTAAGTGATCAGAAACTAATTTAAACCTGTAACAACAGAAGTTCCGTGCACATAAACCGCTTTCAAAATGCCTGAAACCAGTTTAAGATAAACCTGGTTCAACGTAGTACCATAGAAAATTAGAGTTGAAACCTTAGGTGAAGAGAGAAAAAATATTTAGGGGGGCTGAGCATGCACGCACATGCATGTAGGTCAGCCCCCCCAAATTGAGACACAGGATGGAGTCGTGAGCAGTTTGTCTGGGGGGCAGCCAGCTTGGGGAGGGGGTGGTGGCTCCTTCCTCTGTAAGTACCCCAGGAGAACTTGGGGGGTATGTGCCCCTGGATCAGCATGGGGGAAGGCGGGCTGTCACTGCAGGCTGGTGCCAGGGCTGCGCCAAGCTCTTCCTGGCAGGGGGGATGGGCCATGCTGTACTCAGGATGGGAGGTGAATATTGGGCTGGCTTCAGCCCCACCATAGCCCCCCTCCCAACGCCACTGATGCCTGCCCCAAGTTCAGCCTGACCCAGCCCACCCACCCCAACCCCACACCAGGAAGAGCCTGGCACTATCCAGTGGGGGCCACAGTGGTAGCCCACCTCCCCCTGTGCACATGCAGAAGCACCCAGGGTTCTCTGCCAGTGCTTGCTGTTTTCAGAATGGAAGGAGGAATGGCAGTGGAGGGAGCTCATTCTTTGGGCTCCCCAGCTGGTGCTGAAGAGTAAGGTGGCTGAATTGGAGCCCTCCACCTCAGTAGGCTCCAATACACCGACCCCACCCTCCATTGGGGGCTGAAATACCCCAGACTGAACTCCCTCCTCTCCCTATCCCACTCCCATTCTGAAAATAGTGACATGTTTGGAGCTCCACAGACACAAGTTACAAAAGAGGCTACATTTTGAAATGTCTGTAGCTGATACCTTATCCAATAAGAGGTCAGATTTTCACCCGATTGGCCATTTTTAAAGCTGCCTGCAGCTGTAAACTTTTCTTTGGTCACAGCTATAAACTACTTTCTGTGGCCAGATTGGTCAAAAATTGTCACTTCTGTCTGCACCCATGGTCCTACAGCATCCCAGAATGCTTTTCAGCCATGTGCTGTATGCTCCAGCAAAGCAGGGCTGGCCCTGTCCCCATGCTGTCAGAGAGCTGAGACAATAAATCCTGTGGTCCCTACCTTCTACCTGTGCAGAAGGGCAGGAGAACAGACCCCAGAGCCCCCTAGTCTGGGTCTACACAGCACAAGGGGAGGGAAAGGACCCTCTGTAGGGCTTATCACCCCCACCTGTGTAGGTCCTCCAGCTGGGCCGGAATTGCCTCACCTCTGAAGGGCAAGCAGGGTGAGGGAAGGCCCCTAGCTGGAGTCTGCAAAGCATGGGGGTTGGGAAAGCCCCTGCCACCAGGCTCCTCCCCTCCCCCCAAGCCCAGAGACCTGGGCTCAGATCACTTAGCCCCACCTCCTCACCAATTGCCCTTTTCTCTGAGGGGCTGGTCGGGGGGTGAGGGGCAACAGAATGCACACACACAGCCTGGCAGTTGCAGTCTGCATGGCCCAGCCCAAACCCCAGTTGCAGTCTGCATGGCCCGGAGAGAGCGGGAGGGGAACACTCACTGAGATATTGGGATCCATGGACAGTTCCCGTCCCACCTGTGGGGGGTGGGGCTAAGCCCACTGGGGACCATATAGTGGGGTAGAGAAGTCTGGGGAGACCCTGCCATGGTGGGGAATCCCCATGGATGCACACAGATCCAGTCAGGCCTGGGCTGGAGGAACTATTCCCCTCTCGGGGTGGGGCGGGGCAGCAGGGGGGAATATATATATATATGATACATATGCATTCCCTTCTCTTCCCCAATTATTTCTGGCTTTTCTTTCTCTCCCTCTCTATTCCCTATAGACGAGGATAAACGAGCTCAGACTTAGGAAAAGTTTAACATTTTTATTTTGGTAGCAAGTTTTTGGTTTTGGATATTCAGTGTTTTATATTGTATTATTATTAGGTTTGTATTGATTCTTACTGTTGTATATTGTATTATTATCATTTTCGTATCGATTTTTATGGTTTCATATGGCTATTGTATGGTTTAGGCCTGTGTTTGTAAATGAAGCAAAGTATTATAGTATCATAGTAGCTAGGGTCAGGAGGGACCTGAACAGATCATCTAGCACGACCCACAAGTAATGTCAAGTTTCCATTTTGTACGTCAAGTCTTCATCTTGTGTCCTCTGCCCTGGCATCCCCTGTGTTGCAACTGTATGATTCACGTATCGCTCCCATGTAAATTGGTTCCCAGATGAATGAGAGAGATTGGGAATGACTGAAATACAATGGTAGCAGGCCTCCACTGAATGGCCTGTAATGACCAGGCCATCACCTTGCACTGATTCATCCAGGAACCATGGACCTCACCTAGGAACAGAGACAAGAACCCAGCATTTGAAAGACAAAAGACCCTCCAGAACCAGCAACTCTACCACTGTACCCCACCATTACAGACATCTGAAACTGCACATCCCTGCATGGAGCGCACATGCTCAGTACGCCAGGGGCTGACCCTTGCCTGGGCATGCCTCCTG
>NW_005841838.1:2602026-2614153 GCF_000455745.1 Alligator sinensis
ATTTCTCGCCCTCCTGCTTCTGGCTCACTGCCACCTCCAACACCTGTCCTGAGCTCCTCTCTGCCTCCAACCCCCCTGTTTCTTTGCCACTGTCTTATCCCCACTGCCTTTTCCTTTTACCCTGAGCAACCAGGTTTTCTGCCTCAGTTTCTTTCCTGGCTGTCTCCTCCTTGCCACCACTTATCTGCCCCCCACCCCCAATATCTCAGCTGTCTGCCTCAGTTTCCAGCCCCTGTCTACCTTAAGTAAACCCAAGCCTCAGTTCTTCAGCCAGCTTCTCTGTACTCCACTGGTTCTAATCCCAGTTCTGGCAGCTTTCACTCCCTACACTTTAACTCTCTCTCTCTCTCACCTGAAGAGAGAGAGAGGGTTACCTTCCCCCAGGTAACCCAAGTACACACATACACACTGTACCATCCAAGTTAGGAACTTACCTGTGTGTAGGTGGGTTGTATGTGTGTGAACTGGTGAGTGTGTGTGTGTGTATGTCATTGTGTGCATGATATACAAATTGGTTATGTGTGTCTAACTTTTGGGGTGTATAGTGTATGTGCTTGAATTGGTGATAGGTATGCATGTGCCTAGGCTGGTTTGGATGTGTATGTGCCAGAGCTGTTAGTGTGTGTGTGTATGCACCTAATTGATTTGTGTGTTTGTATATGTGCAATTGTGTCACACCCTCCTGTCTAACAGCGCAATATTGAGATCCTGAGAGTTGGCCTGACCCAACAAGGCAACACTGCTACCTTTCTGTTTTCAAAAGTGAACAGCAGTTCACTTTATTATTAGTTCAATCTACTCAGATTAAAGAAACCTGCAAAGATTACATCAATTAAGCTTCAGGATTTTTGACTGCCTGTATTTAGCCCTAATCTTCATTTTTAACACATCTTGGACTACTGGGAAAATTCCAAAAAGACAAAAAAAAAAGAAGAAGAAAGCTAATATGTGCCAACATTTAAATTTTTTTAATATGTGCATCGGATGACCCAAATGATTATAGACCATTTAGACTTGATACCAGCCAAATGCACCCATTATCAGCCAAACTATGAAGCATTTCACTTAATCATAATAAGTGGGGAAATCTAATGCAATAAAGGAATTTTTCAATGATTTGGAAGAAAATATAAAATAATCTATTGAAAAAACATATAACATTAGTGGTGTAATAAATAATGAGGAGATATATAATGATAATTTAGTAAGTCAGCTGGTTTGAACAATATGCATTTGAACACAGACAAATGCCAGATTACTCTGTAGAAACAGAAAGTGAATTACACTTACAAGATCGGAAGCGCTCTTCTGGATTAGAGTAACATTGGATACAGGAATAACAATAAGTTAACAACTGAACAAGAACTCAAATATTTTGCTCTAGGTAATGCAGTGAGAGTGATCCTTAGATGTAAAAACAGGTAACTATCAAGTATGAGTACAAGGTTGAAGTTATTACCTCTTTATATGGTACTTAAGAGATCATTCCTAAAATACTGTGTTACATTCTGGTGCCCTCTCTTCAAGAGAACAACACTACCAAGTTCTTTCATAAACATGAGTGTGACAAAGGGTCCCCCACCCATCGACCAGTTACAGTGCTGGTCACCCACCTATCTTTGGGCAAGCTGCCTGCCTGCCTGCCTGCCATAACTCGTTGGTAAGTAATGAAGTTGTTAGTTAGGCAGGAGACTGCCCTTTGAAATCCCAGCTGACATGGGCAGTGCACACACACTCCAACATCCTTTACACGTGACCCATGCCTCACAGATGTTTTCAATGGCTATGCAATGTCCTGGCCTGAGGCTGGGCTTAACTTGGCACAGTGTTGAGCACTGGTAATGCATAGGGGGTGCATATGCACCCTGAGTATGGTGGTGCACCTATGAAAAGGCACTGCCAGCATTACCAGTATCACGTGTGGGCAGTTGCCGCTCACCACCACCATCACTGCCCCCCCACAGCTGCCAACACCACCAGTAGTGTCTGCAGGCAGTCCGTGACTACTGCTGGTTGCTGCTGATGGTGTCTGCGGGTGGTCACTGAATGCTGGTCGGTGCTTGCCACCCCCCACCCCCATGCCACTGACAATGCCACGGCCGCCTGCAGGAGCTTCTCACTTGCTGCTGCCATGCCTCCACCACCAACAGCGCCACCACCTGTGGGAGCTCGCCGTGCTCCCCCAGCCTCCAGGGGCATGCAGCATTCATGGTGTTGAGCCTCTTTCATACTCCCCTGTTACAGCCCCCCCCCCCCACACACACACACACACAGCACCCCTCTCTCACCAGGGCCTCTCTCACTTCACCGGCTTTCACCCAGTCTCTATCACGCCGCCCTCTTCAGAGCCACACTCATACTGGCCTACTCATGGAGATCCTCGGGCTTTACCCTTCACTCTTCAGTCAGCCCTGATGGAGTCTTTGGGGCCTCTCCCATGACCCGCACCTGAACAGAACTGAGTGATTCACAAAACACTAGATTGACTCCGCCCCTTGTCTCATGCCAGATATCACACCCCAGCTGTTCCCATCAGGGTCTGATGACACCCCCTATTTACTAGAGGCTCTCACTTTGCCACCTTTACTGGCCTTAGACCCACTTGCCCTAAGGCTTACCTGTACCATGCCTTTTCCTTGGGGCCTCAACATACTCTCCCCCTGCACTCAGGGCCTCAATTCTCTCATCCCCTCTCAGGGCCTCAACTTATTCACTCCACTCCTGGGGTCACAGCTCTCTTGGCCTAGCACCCGGCCTCCTTTCTGAAGGCACACACTGGACCCTCCAACTCTCAACCCTCTTCTTGCCCCTTTTTGGAGCTCACAGGGTTTTTCACCCAATAGGCTCAGGTGCCCCTTGTATGGGTGTGCCTGGCCCCTTCCATCCATGCTACAGGGTCTTACATCCCAACTGACTCAGGTGCCCCACATGGGCATGCCTGGCCCTATTTCTCTCCAATGTTACAGTAACCCACTGGATGGTGGGGGCAGGGGTTTAGGCGCCCCAAACTGCCTTACACCAGGGAGGTTCTCGGTCCTGGTATTTGAGTGGCCCTGCCTCACCACAGGTAGGACCACCAGGCCTCCCTATCCTGGCAGGGTACAGTTTCAGGTCATGTCCAGGACCAAGAAGCTGCCTCCTTCCCAATAGCCTCACCCTTACCTCTAAAGTGTCCCTGAGCAGCAAGAGAGCTGGGTGATGTGGCTCCCTTGGCTGCTGGACGAAGACCACTCACTCTGCCTGGTTGGCCTTTGTTTGAAAATGGCTGCCTTCATCAGGCACCTACCGGCTGCCTGTTTCAGCCCTTAAAGTGGCAGATACTGGAGGTATTCTTCCACCCACCTTCCCCCTTAAAATGATTCCTGAGAGAGAAGCTTCTCCCTGCTGCTCACAGGCAAGCTGACTCAGAGCCTGCAATAGCCCATAAGTGGTGAGCATCCCACTGGTGCTCCACCACACACCTTCCCCTTTAGAATGACTCCCCAGGGGTGTCTCCAGGCTGCCCTCCATTCTGGCACACTCCCAGCCTGCTGCATCCCAAACTCAGTGGTGAGCGCCTCATTTGTGCTCCACCACAATGAGATTAAAGGAGATGCACAGGAAAATGAAAAGAAAAGAAAACCCCATTCACAGAACTGAAAATAGGAGAAGGGTTGAAATAAAAAATGTAGATGAAGAGAGAACATGCAAAACAGCATGCAGGAAGGAACAGAAAAATATGAAAGTGCAGAAGAGCCTGACCTCCTATTACAAAAAGGCTTGTTGCATAAGTATTTTCCAGCTTGTAACCGATTTTCAAAGAGGTTAATCTGAATGGGACTATATAGCAGTCCTCGTCTTTTCAAAAGTAGAAAGTAGAACAAGAGCCCAACTGCCATATGATATAGAGAGGTATTTTTTGCACTCAACTGTAAAAAAATGCTAATTACCCTGGTGCCCTTCATAAACCCATTTCACATTTACAGTCAGGACTGAGTGTTTTTTTCTCCTGAAGTCAGGAAACCTACTTTTTACAACCTCTTTTTTTTTATTACAAAAGGCTTTATGGAACCCAAAGTATGCTACATAAAGAGAGGTGGAATAGTCTGGCTATTGAGTCATAGTTTATTGAAAAGATCAGCCTACCCTCATAATTTATCCCATCATGCATGTAGTTCTGCAGTCACTCAGTTTTATGTCAAGGATGATAGGAAAAAAATGAAGAAAAGATACATATTTCCTCTCACAGTAAATACCAATGCAAGAAGCTGAAACAGCAGAATACCCAGCTGTCAGAATTTTTGCACAGGTATGCTTAGATTCTGCTCACAGTAAGGCATTTGCATTCCTATTGTAATTGCACTTGATAATTTATTTATCTGTTAAGGCTAGCACAATACTTGTAACTGAAATGTGTTAACATTATTGCAATATTCTGTAAAAGGTTCCTGCATTAAATAGCTACTATGACATGAAGCCCCCTCCCCTACTGAACAGAAATTGAATGTTGCTTTAACAACCAAAACGGTCCTGTTTACTCTTTTTTTGTTGTTGTTATAGTTTTCCAAAGGCGATTCTTCCTCTTTAAACATACTTTAGTTACCAATGACTGTTCCTCAGTTTCTTCAGTTGTATCTCCCATACTCACATGGACCTGCTACTGCCATCTCCTGTAACTGTCCATCTGAAAACATTTAACCCACTGAAGTTAATCTAAGGGCTTGCATAAGTGTTACATTTCTACCTAAGTGTAGAAATCCTAAGTGTACAAATGTTCACAGTTTCTCCCACACCAAAAATAGTGATTCTTGGAGGAAATTAAACCAATTCCAACCAGGTAGAAGTGGCTCCCAGGAGAGTTTCTCTCAGGAGAACAAACACATGTATATTTATCCTTCTGATAGAAGCTGCAGTGCCATTCTCCAGCATCCCAGAATGTATTACTTCCCCTCACCCCAACTCCAGGGAGACAGCTTGATTTGGACTGAACCCAGCTGCTCCAGATAGCCATGGAACAAACTCCTCCCCCTGACTGCTTCAGGGTCAGCAAAGCTCAGCCTTTCACTAGCCAGACTGTTTTTTAGGGCTGCAAGGAGACAGAGCACCAAGCCAACTGTGTACCCTTCACATGACCTGACTCCCAAACTCTCAAAACCTATACCCAGATGCCCACACCCCCAAGACCCATACCCTCAGGGCCCCCATGACCCAGATGCTCACACCATTGCTATTGCATTACAGCCTGCTGGAAAAGACGTTGACACACGTGAAGCTAACAAAAGGAAACATGCTCTAGATCTCCTCTCTCAAGGCCTCACAGCAAGGACGAAGAGAGGGGAGGGAAATGTGAGTAGGAGCCCCCCAGGGAGCAAGTTTCCCTGGTGCAGCCAGCCAATCAACAATACCCTGTGCACTCCACTGCTCTTGGCACTCTCCAGCAGCCAGGAACCCTCTAGAGCATTGTGGGATGCATACACATGGGCCCCCACCTGTGAACCATTGGATCCTCTGATGTTTGTACAGTGCTCTCCCAGAAGGTTTTCCTACCCAGATAACAAAACCATGAGATTTCTTGTGGTTCATTTCAATGTTTGTACGGATCCTAAGTCTTATATTTCCCAACTAATGGTCCAGAAGTGATTGACTTGCCATTCAGCACATGCCCTGTTTTTTGTCTGGACTGTGTGTATGCCTTCTGCAAACTAGCTGAACCAGTTCCATGATTACCAAAGCACATATTACACCAATCATTTTCTGCAAAACCAAATGGGCCATGAGAACAGGCCTATAAATATGCTTTCTATTGTTCATTAATCTCTGTACTTTATAGAGTATAATCATACATTGCAAAATTATAGTGTCTTCACATATACTATCCTATGAAAATATAAAAACTTAACAAAACAGGCAGGGAATGCTAAAATGTATTTGAAATCATCCTTAATTTGCAGTTTTCTTGTTTATTAAGCATTGAAGAAAAATATATAGACCTTGTTCATACTAACCCTCAAGAAATTCCTGAATACTCTCTATTTATCTTTTGGAGCCAGAAAAATGATCCAGAACATATCAAAATTGCCCTCTCATATACATAATGCTATAGTAATTATTTAAATATTATGATACTGGATGTTGCATATTCTGCCTTATTGATAAGAGGAGAAAAGGACAAAGGAAAATGCATTCTCTTCAATAGAGCTGCACCTCAGGCCTAACTTTCAAAACTGTGCATATAACATTCAAGCATTAAAGGATTAAGAAAAAATTCTGATAAATACACTTAACATCTCCGTAAGAATGTGCCCTGGAGCACAGCCATTCAGGAAACATTAATAGGTCATCTAAAGGCATTGATTTTTGCTTAGAGCACAAAAGCATTCAATAAGGTAGTGATATACCTGTGCTTGTATTCTTCACATTCATTTTCTTCTGTTATCAGGGTGCAATTTATTATATTGTCACTTGTATAAATCTCACTCTGAAAAACACAGAGGAAAGTAAAAGGTGAAAAAAAGTGGGGATGAAAGCTACCAACCCCCCCACTCCCCTTCCCACCTCCCACCCCCCCACAAAACCCCAATCATTGGTCTCTCCCTGCTCCTGTAACCACTGTTTCTGATCCACAAAAGGAAAATTTAGTGAATAGATCTGTGCATGGAGGCCAGGGAACTGGTATATTTCAGATTATTGAAACAGGATAGTGTGGTGCCTGAATGACCTGCAGCTGCCACAAAATGTGATAGGAATGGATGGTGTTCCCACACAAAAGAAGCAGTGGTAAGAATCTATCACCTAGACCCAGGGACATGTTATAAAAGACAAGTATGTTTGTAATTTGCGGGGGGGGAGGGTATCTGCATCCACTGATTCCACTCACCTCTTTCTTAGGATTTGGCTCACGTACAAATCCACAGCACAAAAGTAAGTTGCAGAGAGCACAGGCAAGGTGCATGGCAGTTTTGCTGTTACTGCAATCTCCAGGCGTAATACAGTGGTAGTGCCAGGAAATCTACCTCAATTTAATTTGCAGAAATAAGTGCTATAAGAAATGTTCTCTATTCAGAATAAAATACATCTATTATAATGACACAGGCTAAATCCTACAAGATCTCAGCATTCAGGTCTTCAGTTCTAGCTAAATTGACCAATGAAAAATCATCAGTATTTCTGTTTCACAGGGGTTTTTTTTATATATGATCAATAATAAAAACTGTAGTACCTACCAGATAGTGAATAACCAAAATATTAGTCTGGAAGCTTTTTTCAAGAAATTTTAAATATTAAAACAAACCCATTATATGACTTAAAGATGTATGTTGGAGCACATTGACATTTGCGCATTTCTTAGAACATCTTGCTTTCAAAATGAGTTTATATTTCAAAACTAAATTCTGCATGGCAGCTAGTAGTTAAGCAGAATTAAATAGCTTTCTCACTGATATTTAAATATTAGCTGTACCAGATTATTTGACAGTAATCTTTGAATGTACATATTGATAATCATCATCAAATGACTGAATATTACAGTTTATTTATGTATCATCAAGACTGGTATATTAAAATGTGATCTATGGCTCAAAGTAGCTTTGATGGTATAATAAGCAAAAACTGCAGTTTAAAGAGAAATAAAGAGCACTACAAAATGCAGATTGCTATTAAATGTCAGATTCATAGTGGAACCAAATAAGCAGATATATTTTATTGAATGAGCATTTTCTTTATTAGTCAAAATGTTCAATAACATTTTTATACAACTTGTAACTATATTAGACAGGGCAAAAAGTTGTATTTTTAAAAGTTTCATATTGTTCTTGTAATATTTGAGTAATAGATACTGAAATGTACATTTATTAAAGTACATGCCCTTCCCAGGTTGTCTACTTTATTTATGCACTTTGCCAATTTTGATATAAACATTAGACTACATCATAATAAGGATCAGTTAGCTGTTCAGGGAATATTCACCTGAACACTTGAAAGTTAAGCAACACATTTCCTTTTTAATTTGAAATCAATTCTATCTTTGTGATATCAATTATTGTTATGCTATTTAAAATGACAATATTTTAAGCTAATTTTAAAGAGAATCTGTAACAACTACAATGTTACAAAAATGCATATTTTCTGGCAAAATTATATTTTTTTGAAAATGCAAGGTCTTGGAAATTATGAAATACATTCATGAAAAAATATTCTAGATTATCATCCAGCCCTAGTTGTATTCTCTGTAGTAGGATACAAAAGCTGAAGTTGAGCTATGAATGCCTGAAATAGCAACAAGAGTTATTACAGTTGGTCAGGAATGTGTAGGACTGAATTTCTAGTCAAAACCAGTGGCCTATCTCAGAACAGCCAAAAATCCTGTGGTTAAGGCCATTAACCTGGGATTAAGAGATGAAAGTCCATATTCATGCTCTGCTTTATTCAAACCAAGGACTTGAACATCTCTCTCATACCCTAGTGTCTCTAGTGGGTTATGGAATAGAGAAAATCCCACACAATTTACTGATTCGTTTTGATGCACTGGCTGGGGGAGTAGTTAGTTGATTGCACGATTTCACAATGATTACACACTTAATTCATACAACACAATTTTATTTTAAAACTCTTTGCTACGTATATAACACTGCTTAGCTTTAAGAAACACCACAAACATTAAGAACACAATAATTACATATATCAGAAACAATGCTTCGAATGCACTTCCTTCCCAAACAATGCTATAAGAATTAGTATTACAAAACAACTACAATTACAACTAAAAGTTAAATTTGAATCAATACTGTTATTTTCCTAATATACTTACAATCCTAGAATTCCGAGAAGCCAAATACCAAAATATGGTTTCATTCCTCAGTAGTACAATTTAATGGGTTGGCCTCAGTAGTACGGTTCAATGGGCTCACCTCAGCAATACAATTCAATAGGCTGGCCTCAATACTGATAGGACTAAGTCCCCTTCTTTCAGTCCCTTTCGGGCGCTCTGCAGCTTCAGCATGAACTAAGAGATTCGTGTTCACAGAGAGGGTGGTTCAGGTGATCAGTCTGATCCGGCCTACACTTGCGATTCTTCCTTCGTTGTTCTGCAAGTGAAGTTACCTCCAAACTGGGACAGTAAGTTACAGTTTTTATTGAGTGAGCTGCCGTCTTGGGCCACTCCTACTCAAACCTGTCATTACCCCCAAATTTGGGCTCGGATCTTACTCAACAGATTCTTTTGCTTAGTAATTAGTTTCTTTTGTTAATCATTTTAATTACGTTGGGGACCTTCCATACCACTGCAAGTGACCTTTTCTTACCAATCTGATCAAAAGGCTCTAGGGTTTGATCTCTCGGAACTCAGGATATTTGCTTAAAAGATCATTGTTAGGTTCTCTTTGTAAAAGACTTCTAAAGATAAAATTCAAAAGTTAAAACTTTAAGCAAAGTCTGGATTTTTCTCACGTAGTCCAAAAACAATGAGCTAGATAAGGAGATAAATCTTATCTTCTTCCTGAAACTGGCTAATGGGCAACCATTACAAACATTCAAACTATTTCATTCAATATGACACCTAGGAGAGTGTCCTAGCTACCTTTCTTCCTGATTCACTGGGACAGAAGAGGGATTCTTTCATTTTTCCATGGAAACTTTTGAAAGCTCTCAAATCTAACATGATACAGAGCGTGCCTACACGAGACACTGTTTCACTGTCATGATGCCCAGACCCTTTTCCTTGACTGGAATGATCAAGGAGAACACCACCTGAGCCACCATCCCCTTCACCCTTGCACACAGAGCCCTGTAATCACTCTTGATCTGCTCAGGGTCACCCCTGGCAGTATCATTGGTGCCCACATGGATGAATAGTACGGGGTAGTAGTCAGAGGGTCAGATGAGTCTCAGTAATCCTTCCATGACATTTCAGATCCAGGCTCCAGGCAAGCAGAAGACCTCCTGGGACAACAGGTCAGGCCAGCAGATGTAAATCTTCATCCCACACAGAAGGGAGTCTCCAACCACCACCACCTGTCACTTCCTCTTCATGGCAGTGGTCTCAATCCTCCGCACCTTGGGGATTCCTAGCCTGAATAATTACTGCCAAGTTGTAGTGTCCAGTAGCTCCTACCAAGGAACAAAGCAGTGACACTTTGTTCCTACAGGGAACTAGGATAGAAGAAGTAATGAAGAGAAAATCAGGATCAACTCTGCTCAGGGAGAAAGCTTAAGCAAGGTTATGATGTGTTCAGTAAGTGATGTACCAGTAAATTGAATATGGGAAGGGTGAGGGAAAGGGAAGAACATTTCAGCTTTGGCATTCTAACAAGAATGAAACAAGGACTCAGCCCAATCAGCGTCTCTTGGAAGTTCAAGTCTTATAAAGTCCAGATGTCCTGAGAAGCTTACAGGTGTTTGATTCATTGCTCTTTCTAGTGAACAAACTCCATAGCTGTCCCAGCCCTGGCTTTCCATCTTCTGATTCATCATACTCCTTAATTTAAAATTATATTCATATGCTATTAACTCTTGGAATAAGGAAAAAATTATTATTGGGGTAATGTCATCTCCAATTTCCATAAAACAACACTAAAATAATAAATGCATTTTCCCCTTAAAGACAATGATTTTTTGGAGCAATTTTAGTCAAATATCAAAATCAAATTAAAAAAGAAAGGTTGAAAGTCTGGGTAAAATGATTTAGCAAAGCAAATCTGCCTTTATTACTCAGAAGTGTTATCAGAAATACTCATTTTCTTCCCTAAAATTCAATGATTCCTAAGACTTTTCTACACAACCACATCAAAGGAAGAATCAACTTTTGGGGATATTTGTATAGTCACATTAATTCACTCACTACTTGTGCCTTTTTTGTGATCAGCAATACTTTGAATATTCTAGACAGGATGGTTACATTATTATTTTCTTTGGCATCATATGGTATACTTATTTGCTCCTACATTTGCCATGGGGGTAGGGGGAGGAATTCAGATCAACTGGAAATAGCACAAATATCTTACAATACGATTAAAATAAATCTCTGTTCCTAAAGAATATGAATGAAAATAGCTGAACCAAAGGGTGTTCAGAATCACATTCATAAATAATTCAGTAACAATGCTAATGAGATGACATGCTGCATACTTCCCCAAAAGCACATGTCAAGAGATATTGGGGTAATTACAGAGGATGTTTTATCAACACTGCAAGCTCATAAAACCTTAGCATTGCAAGCTAGGAGCTCCCCACGTTCCTAGCACATAAAAGTACAGTGAAAAACCATGTAGAAAAGGGAAGCAGCCTACTCTGTTTCAAAAAAGCAAGAACTGGAACAGAGACCCAACTTCCATTTTCCTCTGGCACTCATCTGCTGGGTGACTGTGGGGAACACACTTCACATTTTTCTCCCCCTCTGTAAAACTGAGATTTTTACTGGCCTCCTTTGAAGATTTACTGTTGGAAAATGCTATGCAAGAGGTAGTGTGTAGCTCAGTTTCCATAGTAGTATTAGGTTCATATAGGTCCCATAATACAAATACCCTGTTCCCTAATATGTGGTGAGACAAAGTATTACATGCTTATTTGGCAGAGGTAGGCAGGGGATAGAGGGGCTAACATCATCTGTTCCTTTTCCACAGGGTCTGCCAGACAAGGCAAGAAAGAAAAGGTTCCATCTCTATAATTTCACCTGTCTTCACGTGTGAATCCTGATTTAGGGAGCAAAATGTTATGCTCAAAGAGCATGGTTCAGGGCCAGAGGAAGAGCATTAAACTTATGTTCTTTTAGCCCACTACTATGGGGATTACTCAGCTAAGGGAACATAGACTATCTAGGATTCTGTTTCTGTTTATGAAGTGCTATTTCCCTGCCCTTTCTCCTCAACTATATCCTGGGAGAGAGGGAAAAATAAATGAGCTGAAGAAATGGCTCTGATGATCCCACTGTACATTCATACAGATCACATGGATTTGGGAGGCTGCTATCTGTTCATTTTCAGGTTAAAAAAACACAGGCACACATGAATGAGAAGAACTAACCAACAGACTAAATGTGGAGCAACCTCTGCAGACCCTTCTCTCTCTGTCTGTCTGTCTGTCTGTCACTCTCTCTCTCCAGTTACCCTGAGGGACCTTCTCCCAAATCCCAATTTCTGTAGTCTTCTAAGAAAGA
>NW_005841838.1:2614184-2616192 GCF_000455745.1 Alligator sinensis
TAAATTATAGATTTTTATCATTACAGAAAGGGGTAGGATAAGAAGACATGGACAAATCCCCACTCTCCAGCCCAAAGAGAACTCTTCAAAAGGAGGCCTTGTGGCTTTACTATTGTTCTTGTTAACCATTGCCACTGACCAAGGTCCAGCTGACACCTGCATTGGCTCTCAAAGCAGAAGTTGAAGTGAGGAGAGATTTCAAATATAATCACAGAAGATGCTTGCATAAAAAAGCCTCCCCCTCCCCTCCCCCACTTTATAGCCTGAATCCAGTTCTCACTGTACAGGCACTCACATCACAAAATCAAGTAACACTAATTGGCAAATTCATTAGCATCTGCATCCAAGTTTCTTGTGTAAATGAATGGCAAATGGAATAATAAATGTACCCACAGGTGGGATCTCTGTGGCTCAGGGAGGTGAGAGACTTCAACTGGACTGGTGAACACTTAGCACCTCTGAAATCAAATCATAATACTGTATAAACTACCGAGGGGAATCCTAAGAGAACAGCTTGCAAATTGAGCAATACTCAGGTGCAGGACTAATAGATAATGAAAAGAGCAACAGCATGTGCTGTGCAACAGAAAGGGATTAATTAATTATGCAGTCATACAATCAGCAATATGCAACTAATAAAACCAACTCTGATGTGTATAATTTGTCACCTGTTGGATCAGACATGTCATATTATCTCTTGTAACCTAACATAATTTGATCAAGTGCTCCTGATGCAACCAGGATGCTTTATTGTGGCTGAACAAACTAAGTGATATTATGTTTAAAAGGTTCATTTATTCCCCCTTCTAAAATCTGTAACAACCTAAGAAGAGGATTTAGATTAGATGATTAGTATATGTATAATCACAGGTAATTGTTTTTGCACCAAACAAACAAAGATGCTGGGTAATATATACTGAAGAAATAAGGTAAAGGATACTTGAGACCCTATCATTTAAATAGCCAATTCAGGACAGTGCCAAATCATGCATGTCTAAAATGATCTCTTTAACAAGGGCAATCATTACAGGGAGTTTTAAAGGGAATTTCAACTGGTGCAGCATACCTGTTTTCATGACTTGAAAAGAGGAGCAAATAATAACCAAGACTCCCCTCTAAATTCCTCATTGAAATTCCACATCTCTCAGCTTGTCAACTTCAGAAAAATTATTCAACAGACCCATACAAGGATAATTATATTAGCATAACTCCCTGGATGGCCACTGACAGATGTTAAAATGAAGGCAGAATAGGAACTGATATGTGATCCCAACAATCACACCTCCTGCCAGGCTCGTGTGCATGGCAGGAGGCATGATTATGGGAATGAGAATGAGATGCCATTACACCATATTGTTGGTGTAGGAAGAACCTAGGATTTTTGGCTAGGTACAGGCATTACACTTAACACGTGTTGAGTGCACAGGCAGTGCTTATAGCCATAACAGAACAAATGTTCATGGCCCTGAAGTTGCTTTTAAAATGGTGGGTTCCACTCTAAGTTGAACCTTAAAGGATGTGTTATTAAAGCGCTTTAGGTTAGAGCACTTTTTTGAATGCCTGTACCACATCCATCATGCTTCAGTGTAGGTCACATTCTGCTGCCATCCAAGGGGCCCTTTGATGGATGGCTTGCTAGCATCAGCAGGGATTGTCTATTCTGAATGAGCAATGGCCTAGTCCCACCCCTGTCACAGAAAGGAGACAGCAAAGGCTCCATTTTGCCCCTATGCAGCTGGGCTGGTGGGTAAAAAAAATGGAGCCTCTCTGCTGTGTGGATCCCCTGCAAAGCCTGTGGGCTTGAGTCTTGGTTGGAGGCATGCCAGGTCTGTGTGCCAGAGAGTCTCTGTTTCCCCTTGCTCCAGTTTCTGGAGCAGCAGAAGGCTGGTCTGGGTAGCCCCATGCTGCAGCTTCCAGCTACCATTGCCAGGAGGCTTGAGGGAAAGGTAACTCCCACCCCAAGCCTCCCCCCCCCCCCACCAGCTTGCTGCCTACAGGCACAGGGGGT
>NW_005841838.1:2616842-2619548 GCF_000455745.1 Alligator sinensis
GGGAAAAGGTAACCCCCCCCCCAACCCCCCCCCCCCCCCCAACAGCTTGCTGGCTACAGTCTCAGGGGGTGGCATGCTGGGTCTGCGTGGCATGGGACTCCCTTCCCCCCACTTCTTAACAGTTGCAGCCAGGAGCTGCCCTGCCATGAGGAACACCCCTCCACACAGCTTGCTGGCTGCAGTTTTTTAGGGAGGGAATGCTTGATCACTACAGTGGGGGGGGGTGCTCCCTTCTCCCCTGGCCCCAGTTCCTGGTGCAGCAAAAAGCAGCAGAGGGAAGGGAGCCTCCTTGCCATGCAAACCCAGTCCATCTCTACTCTCCGTCCCCACCAGACACCTTACTGCGATGGGAGCTTGCACTGGGGATGCTCCCTTAACCTCCCCCCCCCCCCCCCCCCCCCGGCCAGCTACTTCTGACAGTTACCAGCTGGTGAAGGAGGTGAGTTGCTCTGGCAGCCATCTGGGAGGCATACAGTAGTGTTCCCCCATCTGCTTGTCCTGGACAGTGCAGTGCAGGCAGACACTGAGCTCCCACACCAAACAGCAAATATCTATAAGGTTCATTCCCACTCTAACTTATTCTGGGTTTTTTGGTTGTAGCCATGAATGAATGGTGACTCCCAAGACTGGGGAGGATGCCATTTGTAGGTGGCATCTTTGGCGGCGAGCAGGGACCGCCTGCAGATGCCACTGGTGGCAGGGGGGAGGGGTGGTGAGCAGCAAATGAGGACTGCCTGCAGGTGCTAGCAGTAGTGGCGGCAAGCAGTGACCCCCTGCAGACACAAGTGGGGGGGCGGGTGGCGAGCAGCAATCACGACCGCCGCCCCCAGCCAATATCGGGGGGGTATATGCCCCCCCATTCCCCTCCCCACTACACATCGCCTATGGTTGTAGCTGTGTTGGTCTAAGGCATAGGCAGGAAAGGTTCTTTGGGTAGATGTGATATCTTTTATTAGACCAATTGAGCAGCTGGAAAAAATTCTAAGCAAGCTTTTAGGTGCAATCACCCTTCTTCAGGCATTGGAAGTCTCTGCTGTTCTGAGACTCCAAGAAATGAAAGAAGCTAGAAGAGTCTCCCTTACTTACCTTTGGCTCTTCCCCACCCCCTTCCCACCCCTCCCCCTTTCCCTGCTCTACCTTCATTTTCCTAATTTCCACCTATTTACATTCTTACTGGCATCCTGTCACTTTTAGCTTCTTCCATTCCTTGCAGTCTCAGAACAGCAGAGAAGGATGATCACACTGAAAAGTTTGCAAAGAACTTTTTTCCGACTACTTAGTTGGTCTAATAAAAAATATCACATCTATGCAAAGAACTTTGCTACTCTAACTTATAACACTTTAAGTAAAGCATGTTAATTAGAGCATGGCAATTCCATAGCCCCTCTGGGTAACCTGTTCCAGTTCTTTACTAACCTTCTACTGAGAAAGCTGTTTCTAATATCTAACCTAAACTTCCCTTGCTGCAACTTAAGACCATTGCTCCTTGGTCTGTCATCTGCCACCACTGATAACAGTTTAGCTCCATCTCTTTGGAACCACCCTTCAGGTAGTTGAAGATTCCTCTTAAAATTAAGTAAACTACTAGAGCTTGAATGTGATGGCTTCAACTTTCCTGATCACAGGCCCTTGCTCTCATGGAGGACATCAGTCACCCTGACATCTTCTGGGATTACAATATACCCATACACAAGCAATCCAGGAAATTTTTGGAGCATGTTGGGGACAACTTCTTGGTACATGTGCTGGAGAGGCCAAGTAGGAGTCGTACTGTTCCTGACCTGCTCCTTATAAGTAGGAAAGGCTTCGTGGGGAATGTAGTAGTTGATGATAACTTCAGCAGCAGCATCCACAAGACAATTAAGTTTAGGATCCTGAGGAAAGGAAGGAAGGAAAGCAGCAGAATTAGGACCCTGGACTTCAGAAAAGCAAACTTTGACTCACTCAGGTAACCGATAGGCAGGATTCCATGGGAGGCCAGTATGAGGAGGAAGAAGCCTAGGAGAGCTGGCTACATTTCAAATAAACCTTACTTATTTAGTTAGCATATGCTGTTTCAGCATATTGTTTCAGCTGTTTTATGTGATGTCATCACCAGTGTGAAGACCTTGAAGGTTATCAGGTAGCACTGTAAATGGACACAAGTCAACAATGTGGGACATGGTATGAACTTGTACACAAGGGCATTTGTTGTCATTGTGAAGGCACCACTGGTATAAGTTTCAGGGTCACCGTGCCTTTCTAGTTCAAAAATGGTTGAGAAGTGCCCAATAATGGCATAGCCAATTAAATCCTGATTGACTGACTATAGGGTCAGAGATGACATGGTGATTGATTGTTACTTGTGCTGACCATTCTTCATGCCACTGAGTAAAGAAAAATCAAGTAAAGAAAAATCAAATGCTTTTGAATGGGTGGACCTTTTTGGGCATCTTGAGGGCAGCCAAGCTATTGGTGGGTGGAATATGTCCCAGTACAGTGGCAGCATACAATTATCCCAGAATCTGGCTAGTAAGTTTACTTCATCATTTGTGTGGTGGAAATGAGGGGGAGCTATGTTACTGAGTACTGGTAACTAGGGCTGTGCAAAATTTCACCGCCAGTTTTGTTTCAATGCTGTTTTATTGAAACAGCAAAATCAAAATGGAACAGATATAATCAAAACACCATCAAAACAAAATGAGGCAAGCTGAAACATTTCACTGT
>NW_005841838.1:2619558-2632285 GCF_000455745.1 Alligator sinensis
GGCTATAAGGGGGAAGAAAAAACCAGCCTATAACATTGTTGTTTCAGGCCTGATTTGGATGAAATTTGCAAGAAGGGTAGCCCCTTCTGAGGGCATGAAGCCTGCCACAATTCAAGGATATAGGTATAGGGGGTTTGGGGAAACTGCAACCCAAGGTTTTGAAAGCAAAACTTGTGTCATGCTTATGTGTTAAGCCACAGTGGGGTCAAAACTACAGGCATGCTATCCCTGACTGAGGCCACAAAGCCTGCCACATTTCAAGGAGATAGGTTCAGGGAAACTGCACCTCAAAATCTTCAAAGCAAAACTCATGCCACGTGTATGTGTTAAGCCACAGCAAGGGAAAAACTTCAGGTGTGCTAGCCCCTGTAGAGGCCACAAAGCTTGCCAAGTTTCAAGAAGATAGGTGCAGGGGGGAAACTGTACCTCAAGCTGCGGACAAGCAAAACTCTTGTCATGGATACTTGTGCAACTGTGTCTGTCTTGGCGCATGGAAGGATGGTGAGGAATGCTGCAGGCCTGACTACTAGGCTCTGCTGTGGCCACAGAGCCTGCCTCGTTATCCTAGCTAGCTACTGTGTTACTCAGTCAATCATGATTCACTCAGGGACCAGCTCAATACACAGTAGTTAATGGACAAGGATTAACACCTACAAAACCACAGACTAAGGAGAGGAAAGAATCAATATAGAGCCGGGAACTGCTTCTGCCCCAAGACAGAGACAGTTTCACAAGCACCCGCGTCACGAGTTTTGCCTGTCAGCGCCTAGGGGTGCAGGACCCCCAAAACCCCCTGCACCTATCTCCTTAACAGATGGCAGGCTTTGTGGCTGCAGCAGGGCCTAGCAGCCAGGCCTGCAGTAGTCCCCGCCTCCCCCCACCTCCCCATTCCCCAAGACAGACACAGTCCCACAAGTACCCATGACACAAGTTTTGCCTGTCAGCAGCTAGAGGTGCAGGGCCCCAGAAGCCCCTGCACCTATCTCCTTGACAGCTGGCAGGCTTCATGGCTTCAGCAGGGGCTAGTAGGCCTGCAGCTTTCACCCTGCTGTGCCTTAACACACACACAGTGTCACCCATGTCACAAATTTTGCTTGTCTGGAGCTTGAGGTACAGTTTCCCCCAAACCCCTGCACCTATCCCCTTGAAACTTGGCGGGCTTTGTGGCCTTAGCAGGGGCTAGCATGTCTGCAGTTTTGACCCTACTGTGGCTTAACACATACACGTGACACAAGTTTTGCTTTCAAAACTTTGGGGTGCAGTTTCCCTGAACCTTCTACACCTATCACTAACCTCTTTAAAACTTGGCAAGATTCACGCCCTCAGAAGGGGCTACCATTCCTGCAAATTTCATCAAAATCAGGCCAGAAATGACAAAGTTATATGCTGTTTTGTCCTTCTCCATTATAGCCTACGGGCAAAAAGTCGAAACGGTTTTGCCATTTCAACCCTGTTTCCATGGAAAAAAACAGAACAGCTGTTTTGAATTGAAACAAAATTCAAAATGAAACACTGTTCAGTCAAAACGTTGAAACACTGGTCAAAACAGAATGCTGCCATTTTGCACAGCACTACTGGTAACCGTGGGATTGGGGTGGGGTGTGTATGCCTGACACAAAACACATTGTAGCATGCAGTTGGCTGTTCACTAGTTTGCTGTGTGATGAATGAGCCCATACAGGGGCACAGTATTGTGCAGCTGAATAACACAGTGCAAGAGCAAATGAATATACCATGGAGGCATTGGCATCCCAAGTGAAGCCTGTACCTTTGGCACATAGGTTATTCCTTGTTTTGATTTTAAAGCAGTTTTCTGGAGATGTGGTTTATAAATTAAAGTCTGGCTGAGGGTGACTCCAAGATAAATTGGGTAGGTTTCGAATTTGAGAGACTGACTGTTTAAAGTGATAATGAGTTCACAATTAGCAGTGGCATTAGACAGATGAAAAACACTTGAGACAGTCTCTGAGATATTTGGTGTGAGGCATCATTTCAGGCAGTATTCTGACTTCAGTCTCATGTCTCCATCAAGTGTGAGTTTCATAATTGGAAAGTCAAGGGCTTAGATGGCAAAGGTATGGTCCTCAGTGTAAACAAATTTTTGTAAGCTGGGTGTAGGCAGGCCATTAATGTACAGGTTGAAAAGGAGAGGTGCCAGTACTGATCCCTGAGAGAGGCCATTGGTTTGATCGTAGAATCAAAGACTCATAGAAAATTAGGGTTGGAAGGAACCTCAGGAGGTCATCTAGTCCAACACCCTGCTCAAAGCAGGAGCCTCCCCAACTAGGTCATTGCAACCAGGGCTTTGTAAAGTCAATCTTTATACACCTCCAAGGATGGAGATTCCACCACCTCTCTAGGTAATTTGTTCAAGTGCTTCACTAGCCTCCTAGCAAGCAAGTTTTTCCTAATGCCCCACCTAAATTTCTCTTCCTGCAACTTGAGACTGTTGCTCCTTGTTCTGTCACCACTGAGAATAGTTTAGCTCCATCCTCTCTGAAACCACCCTTCAGGTAGCTGAAGACTGCTATCAAATCCCCTCTGAGTCTTCTCTTCTCCAAACTAAATAAAACCAGTTCCCTAAGCCTCTCTTCATAAGTCATATGCCCCAGCCCCCAAGCCATTTTTGTTGCTCTCTGCTGTACTCCAACTTGTCCACATCCTTTCTACAGTGGAGCGGGGGACACAAAACTGGACACAGTACTTCAGATGTGGCCTCACCAGTGCAGAATAGAGTGCAATAATTAATTCCCTCAATATGCTGACAATGCTCCTATTCATGCAGCCAGCATGCTGTTAGCCTTCTTGGAACAAGGGCACACTGCTGACTTATGTCCAGTTTACCGTCCAATGTAACCCCTGAGTTACAGTCTCCAAGATCTAGTTTGGTTGACCAGGTGGACTCTAAAGAGTCAACCACGTAGTGATAGTTTAACTAAATGAATGGCCCAATGTGGCAGATTTCCTGATATTTTCACCAAAAGACCAGTGTGCCAGACAATATCAAATGCTGTTGTTAAATTGAGTAAGACAATACCAGTCTTCAGGTTTTTCTGAAAGCTGTTTTCAATTAAGGTGGTTAAGGCTAGAACTTGATTGCAAGTGCTCCAGACACAGTGGATCTCTGCTTGGTCTGGGCTTAAAGTAGATAGAATCAATTCTTGGAGAAATACATTGCAGAACTAGTACCTCAAGTGTCTTGTAGCAGACACTCAGGTGGAAGATTGGTCAGTAACTTGCTGCTGACTGTGGGTTTTTGCCAGGCTTGGGTACACCGATGATTTTTGATCAGCACCATACTGATGGAATTCATCCTTCATGCATCATATGGTTGAAGAAACCTTACTGAAGGGGCAGGAAAACCATCCTGATGCAGAGGAAGACTAGCATGTATGGCAGCAGACCAGCTTGGCTTTGCAGGGACTTCTTCAGTGAGATAAAAGACAAAAAGGAAGTTAACAAGAAATGGGCTCCCTAAGACAGAAAGCATATGGACAAATTGAAGAGAGTCCAGCAGAGGGCAATGAAAATGGTTAGTGGTCTGGGGCATATCACTTGTGAGGAAACTGTACTTATTTAGTCTAGAGAAGAGGAGACTGAGAGGGGATTTAATAGCAGCCTTTAACTACCTGAAGGGCAGTTTCAAAGAGAATGGAGCTAGGCTGTTCTCAGTGATGGCAGATAACGGAAGCTCTCAAGCTTCAGCAAGGGACGTTTAGGTCAGATGTCAGGAATAACTCTCTTATCAGGAGGGTAGTAAAACACTGGAACAGGTTACCTAGAGGTTGTGGACTCTCCATCCTTGGAGGCTTTTAAAACCCAGCTAGACAAAGTCTTGGCTGGGATGAGATAGTTAGGGATGGTCCTGCTTTGAGCAGGGGGGTTGCACTAGATGACCTCCTGAGATCCCTTCTAACCTTAATTTTCCATGATTCTATGATTTAAAAGGTGTTTTTTCACACCTGTGTTTGTATAAGCATTTGAGTCCTCTCTGGAGAGAATTCCAAAACAACAGCGTACTTCATAATCAGAAAGTAATTAATTATTGCATTACAGTAAAGTTGAGCTGGAGGGTGTGAACCTCTATCACAGAAACATATGGCAATGACAACTACAAGGCAAAGCAAATTAATATCTTAAGTAAACTGCTTAGTAAGAGTGGAGAAAGTCCCTTCTGGAAGCACACACTAATATTTTGATAAAAACCGGCAAATTTTTTGGAGAGTGAGGGATAGGAAGGGTTTGTTTGCTTGCTTCCTTAATTATTTCTAAACTATCATATGTAGGAAATAAATATTTTTTAAATATGCAAAAAAAATGTGCAGACAGACTAGGAATTAAGGATTTGCTATTCCTCACATTTAAGGCAAATATACATACCACCAAGAATCAAGGACATTACAGCCTAGCTGAGTGTGTCACAAATTCCAGTGCCAGGTGTAAACTCCAAACAAGAAGACAGAGACAAAACCAACTTTTCCTTGACCAGGAATATCTTTTGAAAATGAAGAGAGTTCAGTTTCAAGCTTTATCTTGGACTGGACAGAAAGTCTTAGTAATAACTACTAGTTTGTTTTATTGTTTCTCTCCCATGCAGAATATGTTGTTTTTTTCCCTTGTAATAAACTCTAAAAAAAAAGCATCTCAGTCACAAGAGAGTTTTCCTGCAAGTAGATATAATGTCCAGTTTCTTCAAACAGCTGCAGTCTCCCAAGTGTTTCTCCTAGGCCCTTTAATGATTAATGAGACCTGCTTTACAAATGCATTAAAACATATGACAACAGTCTCCTCTTATTTCTTAAGCGATGTCACATTTATTGTTCAATGCAATAGGTATTGTATTTCACTTTTCTATTATTAGATATGACAAGGTACAATGACATTGTCCAAGTAAAATACAGTATATATCCACAGTGTAGAGTTAATGAGATGCTCCTTTTCAAAGCTGTAAAGAGTTGTGTCATAAAAACACTGTGTGAAAGCAGGAAAAAGTTGGTTGCAAGAACATCTTGCAGCATGATGGGAACAATTTGCCCTTCCATCAGTGCTGCCATTTATAACAAACATTATATAACAAAAAGGAAGTTCTCTGTGATCTGAGCAAAGGTTAACAAATGCAGAGTACTGGAGCAGAAAAATACTAATGATTCCTGTACCCAGCATAAAGCATAGGCACAATTTTTAGAATTTTAATTAGGCTTTCCAGTATGTAACTCAATGCATTTATGAACTACAATCTGAGCTTTAGTTCAAGGACCCCCATTGGCATTTTGAAGCTGAGGGATGCTGATACACAAATGCGGTAGGCTGCTGGAGTAATTACCACACTTCAGCAGACTCAATTAATCGAGTATGCTCCATCACTCTCAATTAATTGAGTCTGCCCAGCTTTATGTGAATCACTGAGGGCTTTGGAGAACAGTCCTGAACATGGATGACTGAAGAATGAAAACAGCTTTCACCTGGGCCGTTTCTCCCTCTAGCTGTGAAAGGAACATGACTGTAAGGGAGGGAGGGGGGATGGGGGTGAGGAGAGAAGAGGATAGCCATACAGCAGGCACTGGGAGTCAGTCCCACACCTGTGGTAGAGATGGATCAGAAGTCCTCATTTAGGGAGAGAAAGTTGCAGAAAGACTGGGAGAAACGTGGATATGGAAGGCTGAGCTTCCCCCAAGTCAAGAAATTCTTGCTGAGGCATTTCTTAAGGTTTTAATGTGAGACATCCAAGAGTTAAGAGCTCCGGGAGCCACCCAAAATTATCATGTAACAAGGCCCTTAGAAGTATTTCTCTCAATTTATAGTTTACAAAGGGGAAGGAAAACAGTTGGGAAGCCCAATGGAAAATGTATACTAATACAAGTCTATAAAGGGGTGCTCCCTGATGATAGAAGCCTTGATCTTGCAGTTACACACGGAGTATAAATGAGGGGATTTGGGGGTCTTATCTGAAACAAGATTCCAAATGTGTGGGAAACAAGATTCCAAATGTGTGGACAAGTGCTCCAGATATCACAGTGATGATATAAATACTTTATAAGGCCTAGTGCTAGACCTAAGCCCCACCAGAATAATCTTCCTGGTTTGCAGTTCAGATGTCTTTACAGGAGTGTCCATCATAGCATGGGTGACTGGTGCCTTCTGATATGGGGTAGGGGGGCCACCAGTGGCCGATTGCTGACTAGGCAGCCAATCACCGCAGCCAGCAAAAGTGCTGGTGGCAAAACCAGCAGTGCCACCAGTGCTTCTCTCAGCACCCCCACAATCTCAGGGGGGCACCAGCTGCCGTCCCCCCACCACCCAGCTGGCGAGGGCCAACCCCCGCCCCCTCCCTATGCATCGCCTATGCATCACACTTCTCCTAGTCCCACAAAATTAAAATCTTCCTGCAGATTAAAGAAACAACTCATGGTTCTGCCCTATTCCCCCAAATGACATGCTGTTAACAACAAATGCCTTCAAGAAACTACCCACCTGGTCACTACATTACCTTTCTCCAAAGAAGCCAGAGTAGTTTTAACCTCACCTATGCTATCTTTTATCCACCAGGAAGAAGACAGAGACTTCAGGTAGCTGAAACCTGCAAAAGCTTGTACCCCTGCTGAGCTGAATAAAACTAGGAGTATTCAGAAAACTATTGCTATACAATTATTAGTGTATAAACAATATTCAGTAGCTATTGTTTAACTTTCTCCCCCTAAAAAAATATATAGCTCTGGATTAGTTGGTATGTTACACTTGTTTTTTTGCACCATGCTAATATTTTAGGTTTCTGTAGGCTAGAATGCAGTACTATATTTTGGTTGGTCACAGAGCTATACAGAAGTGCTAAAATGTTATATGAAAAATCTTGTCATTTGATTTTCGGACAATTTCCTGCTATAGCAAGAGAGTGGGCTGATGTTTCACTTTAAAGCATGTTATATTTACACAAAATGCCATGCTACGACATTTTCAGAGGTTGAAGCAGTCAAGATTATGCACTGTATATTAAACTAGTTGTCTAAGGATAAAGGAAAGGGAGAGAGTTTGTAGCTGGTGAACTGCCTCTGTCAACATGTGAAACAAAATTACAGGCAGGATATGATTTTTCTTGAGAACTGCCAAGGACAGGATGATACGGTTTTGCAGCACTGAGTCCCCTTCTCCCTGATGATTTCCTCCCCCTAACCTGACTCAGAGGGCATTCTCACACAGTGACAACTGGCCTCCACATCTACTATGAATGTAAGCTTGAGTCATCTTGCTCCAAACACAAGTCACCAAATTACAGTAAATCAAATGTCCACATTTTTGTCAGATAAGTAACACACAAGACAGCTCTGAGGTAGAGCTAATCAGGGATTTTCAGCTGAAGTTTTTTTTCACAGGAATGTATCTGTTTCTCTCTAAATCTCTCCTGTTGGAACAACTTTACTTTGCATTAATAGTATTTAATGGAACAGGGACTTGAATGACGGTCTCTCATAACTGCCTCAGATGATCTCTTTGACCATGATGATAATGTCAGGCTCTCTGGCCCAATTAGTATTGAATTACTTATACAAAGTAGAACAGCTGCAAGAGGCAAGAGAGAGAGAACTCCTCCAAAATGGTCTTGAACCTGACTCCCAATAAGCCACGTAAGTGTCAGCATTCACACTGGACTATTGGCTATTCTGTTTCTTCACAGATCACACAGAAAAGCTAGCAACAACAAAAAGCAAACCTGGGGAAAGTGTCAGGACCATTTCCTAATTGAAACATCTTTTCATTCTGAAAAACGTTTACAGGACAGGAACACCATTCCCCATCCAGCTCTACGATAGGGAGTAGGGAATGTTATTTAGGCACAGCAGGCAGGACGTTATTTAGGCAAGGATTACATTTTGCTTTGGAAAAAACAAACGGTAGTGGAAGCAGGATCCAAAGAACATTTTACCTGAGACAGTATGTGCACGAGATCACACACAGAACAACTGCAGGAGCAAGGGCAGAAAAGCTCTCCTGACCTTAACCCCAGACCTTATCCCCCACCGCTTAGCACTGGTTTTGCATACTTCATTCAGAGAGGTCACCCTCCCACTTCTCCTATTTCCTGTGTTGCTGAAGGCTAGCGGCACATCGCTGGTAATAAGGGAGAGCAGAATGCAAACAAAATAACAATTTAAGTGGCAACAGTCTGGTATGCACATGATGCAGCCGAAGCTCATGCTGTACCTGCTGAGTAACAGATGTGACTATAGTGACACAGTATGCTGGGATCAGCTCCCTTGCCTGTAGGTTTCTCCTGCTGCTAGTACTAAAACTTGCCATTTTTTACCAGTGCCCTTTTCTTCTACCTCCCTATCATTAGATTCATGGAAGCATGTCCCTCCATTTCCAGATCACCTGCTGCATAAGATGAATTCTCCCCTTCAAGCTACACTACAGTCCTGAACTCTGCTTCCAACTACAACCCTCTGATAATTGTGTGTATTTTAGAGCAATGCCTTTCCATTTTATGACTGCAAGCCTGCTTTTTTTGTGAGAAATGTTCCTGACTGCTCCTGCTACCACAACAAAAGAAGATGTCTGGTCTGTTTTTGAGGCTGGAGCCCATAGGAAACAGTGTTTATTTGTTAATATCAGTCTTATTTACAATCTCTAATAATAGGAGGAGGCAAGAAATCAGATAAGCGAGATATTAATTCGGGCAAGTGCTTTGGGAAATGCAGACCCTTAGTAAACAGACCCATATGGTTCATGGAAATACTGACTAGCAATTAAATATTTATTTGTAGGTTAATTACTGACATGCTGTGGCTGTAATTACCTACCTCAGGAGAAAACTGCATGTGTGTACAACCATGTTGGATACTTGTGAAAGAAAAGGTAGAAACTGCATTTATTTGCTCACGTCCCTTGAAAGCAAACTTCTCAGGGCATGATCCTGAAGTGTACAAGTCTGAAGGAGACAGAGCCTACTGGAAGTTAAATGGTATTTTAAAAAGCTATCTGAGATGTTGAGCTGTTTGTATTTTATTCTTGCTGGTAAAGAATAAATATGAAAAGCATTTTGACTATTAAACTAATAGCAATCAATCCAGCAAGAACTGCTGTCTAAAATACTTTTGGCTGATGCATCATACCTGGTTTTGCTGTGTTTTCCTTTTGGGTATGCTCACACAGTGTTTCCATCTCTCATGATTTCCTAATAATCAACACTGGTTGGAGCCAGTCCCTGGATGAAATAAGACACTCCAGGCCTCTTAAGAATTTCAACCATAAGTACTTAATTCTGATTGGCTTCCTGACCCCACTTATTGCCTCCTGGGAAACATATGCCATCATGGCTGTTTTAGGAAGCAGGCAGAATTTTCCCTCTGAAGCCAAATTGGGGAGCAGGAAGCACCCCCAGACAGGGCAACACGGCCTTACTCCACTGCAGAGGGAAGCAACAGGTCAGTTAACTCTGCTCCTCCTTGTAACAGGAGCTCCTAGAAGGGGACTAGGGACCAGGTAGGCAGTTTGTTGAAGACATTTGCTGTTAACAGCATGCCCTTTGGGGGAATGGGGCAGAACCATGAGTTGTCTTGAGTTAACCAGGAGTTAATCTGAAGGAAGATTTTAATATTGTGGGACTAGGAGAAGTGTGATGGATAGTTCTGTGAAGACATCGATTTTGGGTGGCTCCTGAAGCTCTTAATCCCTGGATGTCTAACATTAACACCTTAACTGTGTTTGTACCATGGGGGAGGAGGGTCAATTCCCCTAAAATACATCCAGGGTGGTCTAAGCTGCCACACACAAATACATTTTTACACAAAAAAAGCATGCATGTGTACGTGGTGACACCATTATGTTAGACAAATGAGAATTTCTCATTACTTTTTGTCATGTGTACATGGCCCCACCACCACGTATACAAGTGCCCAAAGTGAGTAAGTACTCATTATGCAGTTCAGAAGTTACACCACTCCAGGGCAGAATTAACTCTGATCTTCACAACCCAATTGCTGTTCCATTAAAATGTGACCATTCCCCACATATGTGCTACTCAAGTTGAAGTCCTCTAGTATCCCAGGATGCAGTGGCCCCTCCCGCAGAAGCAGCTGAAAACAGCTCTCCTCCAGCTCCACCTACTTCCAGGCATTGCTATTCCCTCAAAGAGGAGCCAAGTTCAACGCTGCAGCTTGCTACCTCTCCTGCCAAGCAAAGAGCTCCATCCCCATGGCTCTGGCAGCATCCTGCTCTATGCATCTGATTCATATGCGGTGCAGTAAGAGCTGAAGGTAGCTGCTATGGGGTGGGGGACAGGCTGCTGCCAGGGAAGCTGCTTCTCGGGGGTGGGGCAGCTGCGGAGGGACCCAGGCTTCAGGTGTGAGGCTCTGCCACTGCCTGTGTGGATACAGGAGATGGATATGGGTAGACTCTGTTCTCAAATGCAGAGTGAAGCCAATTTGCAGAGGGAGCTGGCACACCTTGGCCAGCCCCGCTACCTCTGCAATGCTCCCTCTTCCCTCCTTCCACAGTGGAGTGGATACAGCTGCCTACCAGAGTACTACAGATCAGCTCTGGATCCAGATCACAGGGACAGCTGCCCCTAGGAGAGCTGGGGGCAGCTTGGCCATCCTTCCAGGTCTGGGTGCTCTGGGCCCCCACAGTGCAGCCAGTGCCAAGCTTTAGCCCCATGGAAAAGGTCCCAGGACTCAGCTGCTAATTCAGTTTCATAGGAGTTGCTTTGGTTTTTGCTTCCATCAGCTTCCACCCACCCTGCAGCAAGCACAGCCTCAGCCTCCCCATGGTAGCCTTGCCCTTTCAGCCTTGGCATAGAAAATCATAGAGAAGTAGGGCTGGAAGGGTGCTTCCCGCTCACCAGGCCTCTAGTGGCAAGTCACAGCTACGCAGGTAGGGGACAGGCAGAGAAGGTTTCTAGGCTAAGCATGTGACTGCTCTAAACTCTAAGTTAACACTAGCATCAATCAACATTTGTGCAGCTCACGGCATAGCATGTCAGAAGATCCTAATTCTCATCTGGTACTTCAATGGGACTCCACAGCACCTCTGCTGCTACCACATCATGGACTTTCTGGAGCTGTTCCCTCTGTCAAATCGCATCACAATAAATGCAAAAAATAATTAGCACCCAAGCAACAGACAATTAAAGTCATTGGGTACTTTTACACGTGCTGGGGGAGGGAGGAGGGAGGGGGAAGAGGGCAGTACTTTAATTAGAGCAACTCACCTCATGTACCAGCATCCCTGCAGTTAAAAATAGCATCAGGGTCTCTCTCTCTCTTCCTGAAGAAGGGTGTTTGTACCTGAATGCATGAGTGACTGGTAACAGTCCCCGAGAGAAGCAAGGGGGGTAAGAGTGCTCAGAAACCCCCTTGGTTCAGCAAGGGCATTCAGCAATGCCTGAGGACTAAAAGCAGGGTGTACAACCAGTGGAAGGGAGGAGCTATCACCAAGGAGGAGTACTCCTCCTCAGCCCGTGAGTGTAGGAGGACTATTAGGAAGGCCAAAGTAGAGATGGAACTCAAACTTGCATCCAGGATTAAGGACAACAAAAAGTCCTTTTTTCAAGTACATTGGGAGCAAGAAGAGGGCACCAGGCAATGTAGGGCCCCTGCAAGATGCAAATGGTAATCTTGTGGCTATGACAGACAAGCAAGCTGATATTTTTAACAGTTTCTTTGCCTCTGTTTTCTTGAACAGGGACCGGGATATCCCACCTACCAGAGGTAGGGACAATCTTGGAGATAGCTCTATCAAGCCTTCAGTCAGTGCAGATGTAGTTAGGGATCTTCTGGAAGGGCTACACATTTTTAAATCTGCAGGTCCAGATGCCCTCTACCCAAGGGTGTTGAGGGAGCTGGCAGGGGCCATCGCAGAGCCCTTGGCCCGGCTGTATCAGCATTCATGGTCATCTGGCCAGGTGCCGGGGGATTGGAAACTGGCTAATGTGGTCCCAATTTTCAATAAAGGGAGGAAGGAGGAGCCAAGTAACTATAGGCCTGTAAGCCTCACCTCGGTGCTCGGGAAGATCTTGGAGAGAATCAGCAAGGAGCACATCTGTGGGGGTCCAGCAGGGGAGATCATGCTCAGGGGCAATCAGCATGGGTTCATCAAAGGCAGGTCCTGCCTGACCAACGTGATTGCCTTTTATGACCAAGTAACTAAATCCTTGGATGATGGTGTCACCATGGATGTAGTCTTTCTAGATGTTAAGAAGGCCTTTGACACTCTCTCTCACCCCATCCTCATCAATAAATTAAGCGACTGTGACATTGATGCCTACTCAGTTGGATGGGTAAAAAATTGGCTGATGGGGCGCACCCAGAGAGTAGTGGTGGATGGATTGTACTCATCCTGGTGAGATGTGAGCAGTGGGGTACCCCAGGGGTCAGTCCTTGGGCCTGCACTGTTTAATATCTTCATCGCGACTTGGACGAGGGGATGGAAAGCAAGCTGTCCAAGTTAGCTGATGATACTAAGATGTGGGGCGAGGTGGACACACTTGAAGGGAGAGAGAGGCTGCAACTAGATTTAGACAGACTACAAAAGTCGGCAGATGAGAATAGGATGGGGTTCAATGCAGATAAATGCAGAGTGCTGCACCTTGGGAGAAGGAATCCACAGCATACATACAGGCTGGGGAATTTCCCTCTTGAAAGCACAGAGGTGGAACGGGATCTTGGAGTCATTATTGACTCCAAGATGAACATGAGCTGCCAATGCCAGACTGTAGCCAGCAAGGCCAGCCTTA
>NW_005841838.1:2632659-2642736 GCF_000455745.1 Alligator sinensis
AGGCTAGGTGATCTGTTCAGGTCCCTCCTGACCCTAGCTACTATGAAACTGAAACTATGAAACACCCCTGAAAAGAGAGGGCACATTTGGTGTGTTTTCATATGTGTCTAATACTTTATACAGCTCCTCTTGATTTTGAGTAGTCAGTACACTGTGGAATCCTACTTGGGCAAGCTATTTCTCATCTTATATAGGGATACAGAGAGAAAAGTGTATGTCTATCAAAACTTAAGCACTAAAGCAGCCATAAATAGTGTTTCCCATGCTTGCCTGGGTAATCAGGTGCTACCATTCTTTGTGAAATACTGAAATGCCTTTGAGACGAAGAAAATATAGGACATCTCTGCCTAGTGTTGTTCTTTATTGCATGGCTGTTTGATAGACCGATCATTTATTGTACCAAGGTATTTAATCATAGAAAATTAGGGTTGGAAGTGACCTCAGGAGGTCATCTAGTCCAACCCCCTCCTCAAAGCAGGACCAATATCATCCCAGCCAAGGTTTTGTCTAGCCACATCTTAAAACCCTGCAAGGATGGAGAGTCCATAACCTCTCTGGGTAACTTGTTCCAGTGCTTTACTACCCTCCTCACGGGAAAGTTTTTCCTTATATCTAACCTAAGCCTCTCTTCCTGCAACTTGAGACCATTGTTCCTTGTTCTGTCATCTGCCACTGATGATGGTGTATAGCTTCATCCTCTTTGGAACCACCCTTCAAGTGGTTGAAGGCTGTTATTAAATCCCACCTCAGTCTTTTCTTTTTTAAACTGAGTAAGTCCAGTTCCCTGAACCTCTCCTCAGAAGTCATGTGCGCCAGCCCACTAACCATTTGTGTTGCCCTCTGCTGGACTCTCTCCAATTTGTCTACATCCCTTCTGCAGTAGGGGGCCCAAAACTGGACACAGTACTCCAGATGTGGCCTCACCAGTGCCAAATAGAGGGGAAGAAGCACTACACTCAATCTGCTGGCAACACTCATACTAATACAGCCCAGTATGCCCTTAGCCTTTTTTGCAACAAGGGCACACTGTTGGCTCATATTCAGCTTCTTGTCCACTGTAACCCCCAGATCCTTTTCTGCTTAGCCAGTTGGTCCACATACTGTAGCAGTGTATGGGATTGTTCTGTCCTAAGTGCAGGGCTTGGCACTTCTCCTTATTGAACTTTATGAGATTTCTTTTTTTCCAATCTTCCAATTTGCTGAGGTTTCTCTGAATCCTAGCCCTAACCTCCAGCATATCTACTATTTCCCACAGCTTGGTATCATCAGCAAACTTGCTGAGGTTGCACTCCATCGCATCTGCCAGGTCATTGATGGAGATATTGAGCAGAACCAGCCCCAGGACCAACCCCTGGGGCACTCCATTTGAGACTGGCTGCCAAGTAGACAGAAAGCCATTGATTACTATCCTTTAAGCCCAACAATCCAGCCAGTTTTCTGTCCACCTTACAATCTTTTCATCCAACCCATATTTAATTAAGAGATCAAAATCTCATTGCCTACTAGTTTTTTCCTGAGGCATCTGTTACTGAGGAAACTCTTGTGTAGAGTACAACACATACAATATCACGGAGTTAGGCTGTACAATAGGGATGTTCATAGTCATTGCTCACTCTGAGTTGGAATCTTAAAATTAGGCCTTTCGGTATTGTTTATTGTGTTCATTGGGGAAATGTGACTTCTGTCTATTGTAGGGATGCTTTGCCATCTCCCTAAATTAATTATTCTCAACCTTTTTGACTTAAGGCATTCCTCAGAAAAGGCCTGCTTTTCACTTTCACTAGGTTTTGGATTATGGTAAAACAACAGAACAATTCTTCTATTTCAGATAATTCAGAAAGTCCACAACAGGTCAGAATATTTAGTCACTACAGATTCATATTTGAAATCTCTGTGCCTATATTGTGAACTATGTGTAGCTGTTTGCATACTTAGCATTGCATAGCACACTTAAAAAGATCTTGAGGCAACCAAGTGTGCCACAGCACCCTGGTTGAGTCTCATTGTCCTATGTACCACTGCCCTGCTCCTTTATCTTTGACAATTATCCTACCTAGTGAAAGCCATAAATTGCTTGTAATAAAAAGTGATCAAACAAGTGTTGTATATGTAAACTGCTCAGAGGAATCTGTTTCTATTTGGAAGCAGATTCACAGAATTTCAACCTTTTCATAAATACAACTAACAGGACTTCAATCCACACAAAGTCTATCTATACAGTTAACTTAAACCAGGGATTGTCAGGGAGGGGGGAAGTACGCATACCTCCAGGAGTACTTAGAAAGGCCACAGGGGTATGCACAGTTGGGCAGGTGGGCAGGGAGGGAGCGTGCCCTGGGGCACAGCAGTGGCATCCCCCCCAGTGCATTCCCATACTTTGCTTCTTACCCAGGGGAGAGAGGCGTGCACATGGCACACCGCAGCACCTTCCCACCCCTCATGGCCTTTCTAGCTTGCTCTCTGTGCCCCCTCTCTGTGCCTACTCCCAGGAGCAGGGCTGGGGGGCAAGGGCAGTGGTGCCCCTCTGCAGGCTGCACATGTACTGCCAGCCAGCCAGGGATGGGGGACTCACACGAGGCAGCCACCACCATCCCACACCACTGCCGCTGCCACACCCCACACTGCTTTCCAATGGCCAGTCACATGTGCGGCTGCTCAGGCTGCTAACGGGTGGCACATGATTGGCCAGGCACAAGGCCCAGCAGGAGCCCATGGAGACATACACGTGACTAGTCGCAGGAAAGTGATGCAGGGTGCAGCAGCAGTGACAGGGCAGGGTGGTGGCAATGGCAGCAGTCATATGTGAGCCCCTTCCCCCCATCCAGCCAGCTGGCTGGATGTGTGGCTCGCAGAGGGGCACTGCTGCTCTTGCCCCCTCAGCCCTGCTCCTGGGAGTGGGCACAGAGACACACTCCCACCCTCACCATTCTCAATCTGCACCCCACAGCACCTTCTCTCTCCCCCACCCCACCCCTTCCCCCCACACACACTTACCTGCTGGCAGAGGGTGTCTTTGTGTGTTTCTGCATCTGTGTGTGTGTGTGTGTGTGTGTGTGTGTGTGTGTGTGTGTGTGTGTGAGCCTAAGTGTGTCTGTTTTTGCATGTATGTCTGTACCTACATCTTTGTGTGTCTCTATGTGTATGTGTGTCTGTCCCCTGTCTGCCCAGCGACAGCAGGCACATGGCATTGCGCAGCTCTTGGGGCAACAGCAGCAGGGTACAGAGTCCGGCCTGCAGCAGCAGCTGGCTCTGCCCCACACATAGATCAGGAGGTATGTGTCCCCATGGGCTCCTTCTGGGGTGCACGCAGCGGTGTGAGCCACCCTCCCCCCCTGCACCCCCTGGACAAGCCATTCTCCTGGCTCCATCCCACACTCTACCCCGGCTATGCAGCACCTGCCTCTGTCCCTGCCCCAGCCCCGCTCCCTCCCTTACCACAGGAGCCTCAATTTGCCCCCCACAAAAAAACAAGAAAAAAAAAGGGGGGGGGGGTAAAAGAGCTGAAACTTTGAGGCAGAAAGGGTACACTTGTTTAAAAAAGTTGAAAACCCCTGACTCAAACCAACTGTCAGTGAGACTTAGTGTAGAGCTCTCATAGGCTCTTTTGAAAATCCAAGTCTGTGTGTCTAAATTGAGATCAATAGTGATAAGCCCTTTGGTATCTTTTTCCACGCGGGGAGTGCAATAAGCACATGAAACTAAAATATTTTACATATTAGTTCACAGTGGGGATGTCTACACGTGCTATTAGTGTGCAGCAATAAACTCTGGTGCATATCATGCCAGAGTTTATTGCTCCTGGGTGCTGCATTTACACACGTGCTCAGGCCTGCAGCATGTTAAGCCAGGTCAGAGCAGCCCTGGCAGAGAGTCTGGGATGGGGTCAGCCCGCCAGCCTAGGGGTTCTCCAACCTCACTCAACATACTGCAGAGGAACTGGCAGGGGCATGAGGGTGCTTCAGTGCAGGGCTAGCCAGCACGCAGCCTCTGCACTGAAGCACCCTCATGCCCCAGTCATGCATCAATGTCTACAAGTGCACTGCTGCAGGGTAAAAAAATCTGCAGCAGGATAGTACATATATGTACAAGTACTACCTAGCTGTGTAGTTAATGAGTTTCCTGCAGTTTAGGAGGACTGTACGTGTAGATGCCAAGACACATACTGCAGAGCTAATTAGTCTACTCCACAGTAAATGTCTCATGTAGACACACCTACTTTCAAGCATTTTAGTATTATTATAGCAAAGTGGCATCCTCAGGGGTGGCTGTAAACCTCTGAAGACCCCCCAAAATTCCCTTTTTGCCATACTTATTCTGGGAGGACAGTCTCTCCTTTGCATGCCACACTTTAATATCGTTTATGGATATAAAAAGGAACTGCTTCAGGGCTTTCCAGACCTATCATTGTTGTAACGACCACCTGGTGGCTGTGGTTCTTTGCCTGATAGTATAATTGCATGGCTCCATTCCTCCCCTACACCATGGCCCATGCTTTGCAGAGGTCATCATCATTGATGCTTTTTTTCTCACATGCCTACACTCACACAGCCCCCTTCTGGGACCTCAGACCCCTCGGTCTCTCACATAGCCCCCTTTTGGGCCCCCAGGGTGCCTATACACAAGCCAGGAGGCTGACATGTTCTAATTAATCAATTAATCAGGTCTGCTGGAGTGTGATAATTACCAGACTGCAGCCAGCCTCCACGTCTCATGTAACAGCATCCGCACACTTCAAAATGGCAGCTGGAACACTTTAAAAGTACCCCCACCACCATCTTGAGGTATGGGGACACTGATACAGGAGGAGCTGCAGGTGCTTTAATTAGAATGGACCTTGGAGCTACTCTAATTAAAGCCCTCCCCACCCCAGAGCACATGTTAAAACAGCCCCAGACTGCTTGGCCTCTCAGTTATCCCCTCTCTGGATTGCCAGGCTCCCACCCTGTTCTCACATTTGACCCCTCTCTGGACTGCCAGACCCTTTCTCACGTGGCTCCTCACTAGACCACTGGACCCTTCTGATTCTACTACACTATTCCTGGTCCCTTGCTGGGCCACTGGACCCTTCTGCTCCAAGTCTTTCTTGGCCCTACTCTGGACTGCTGGGCTTCCTCAGCCCCTGCCTGGGCCTCTGGGCCCCTCTGTGTCACCCCCTCTCTAGGCCCCACTTTGGGCCTCTGGCCCCTTCTGCTCCTGCTCTTTCCCAGCCCCTTGCCTGGGCCTCTGGACCATCTGGTCCTGCCTTTGCTTTTATTTCAGGGTGCTCTCCCCTAGCATTTCCCCGCCAAGGGGTAACACATAAAGCAGCAGGGGCTGGGATTTTAGGGTGCCCCAGACTCAGCCTTCCCTGGGTCTGGCCCTGGTGCTATTTTCTAGGGGATGCTCCACCATGAGCAGTCCTACCACCCTGACTCCGAACCCCAGTAGGGTGCATTTTTCAGTCATATCCAGGACCAGCTTAGGCCCTGGCCTCTATCCCCAGAGCCATGCTGTCCCTGTCCAACCACCCTGAACACAAGCTCCTTGGTCCCTTACTGATGTCATCCCTCTGGGCTTCCTTGGGCTCAGCTCTCTCTCTCAGTCCCTGGTCTCTCTGGTTCTCATGTGGCCCCCTTCTGGACTCAGCTCTCTCCTTCTTCCAGGCTACCTCTGGCCCAGGCTCTCCTACCTCTGGGACCCTGGTCTTAGCACTGGCTTGGACCCTCTTCTACCTGTGAAGGCCCTGTCCCCACCATCCTCATTCTAGGCCTCAGTTTCTCTGACCTCTTCCTTTCTGGCTGTGGCCACACCTGTACCTTCAGTCATTCCTAGGCCCTGGCCCTACCTTGGACTAGTTGAGAACTCTGGGCCCCTCTGTTTCCAGGAGTCTCCCACTGTGGCTGCCTCCAGCCCCTCTCTGGGTCACTCTCTGGGTCACTCCCTCTATCACATCTCCTGGGCCCTCCTACTTTTCAGATAGACCCAGTTTTGCTATCTAAACTCTGGGATGCATGTCCCTGATTCCCCTTCCTCTCTGGCAGTGGTCCTTCCTGATCATGGCCTCTCTTAGGCCCTGACCTACCACAAGCCAGTTGAGAACTCCAGGGTCCTTTCTAGCTCTGGTAAGTTTCCCACTGTTGCTGCCTCCAGCATTCAGTCATTCTCTGGGTCCGGGGCCCAGTAGCAGGTCAGTAAAATTCTATTGGGGTCAACTTTCCAACCTACCAGCCCATACTCATGCTTGGGTCCACTCTCTCAAGCCCTTTAACAGGTGTCCTGCACCAAGCCCTTTTCCTTGGGTGTCACCTGGTCCCCATGATAGGTCTTTTCCACTGAATCTCTCAATCTGAGCTTCCCCAGGCCTCAAAATAGGTCCTATGCACCAAGCCCCTCACTCTGGGCTCACTTGGATTCCAACCTGGGTCCTTAGGAACCTCCTAAAGCCTGTTAATTCTTACCTAAAGCTCCAGACTGCTTTAGGTGTTATACTCCATGCTCATCTTCTGGAGTTGTACACATTCTGCTGAGGTGGTGTTCTTTCTGCTGGCTCCAAGATCTTACTCCTGGGCATCAATCAGGGCCTAGACTTATATCTGCTCTAAGCCCAGTCCTCCTTCTGAGTCAGGTGACTCCCTCTATCAGGCCTAGCCTCATCTTACAGCTTCCTGAGTCAGCTGACTCCCCATTAGCCGTGGCCTGCACCTGCTGGCAGTTTTGCAAGATGCCTGACCTCTAAAAATGGCAGACACCTCAAGTGCCCTGTCACAGGTATGAAGAGTTAAAATAATCCCCTTATAAAAGTTATTTAACATTTAATACTTAAATCCTGGTGTGGCAGTGCACCTTTGGGTGCCTACCACTTTAAGGGCAGAGGCAGGCAGATACCAGGTGCCTGATAAGGGCAGCCATTTTGACTGCAGTTTGCTGCTGCCAGCCTAGGCAGAAACATCATTTGGCTGAGCAGCATGGAATATCTAGAGGTAAGAGCAGGAGGCTCTTGGTCCTGGGCATGACTTAAAAGTGCACCATGCTGGGGAAAGGTGGCATGGGAGCCCCCAGAAAATGCCAGACCAGTTACCTCTCAGGTGAAAGGCGGGTAGGGGTGCCTTAGCCCCAGCCCCCACCATCTGGTGGGTAATTCTGAGAGTGGGGGGAGTAGTGGGGACCAGTGCCTGATCCCAGAAGGGATGCAGATCCTGGGGACTCCAGAGTGGGTAGTGTGAAGAGCATTGGGAGGCCACACACAGAGTAGGGCTGAAGTGGGAGTAAGCCTGAAGGCCAACACAAGGGCCAGCTCCATGAGGTTGGTTGCAAGCATGAAACAGAGACCACAGGGTGCAGCATAGTGTAGAGTTGCCCAGTGAGGGGCTTGGGGCAGAATTAGCCCAGGGTTTGGCACAGGGCTAGACCGCATAATGTAGGGAAATTCATGGAAACCAAAGGACTGCGTGGCGAGGCCAATATGTGAGTAGCAAAACCTGATGGCTCAAGAGGGGCTGCTCAAAGAGGAACAAGGGCAGTAGAATGTGGCCCAGTAATGGGCAGTATGCCAGAGGCCCCAGTGAGAGCAGGGCAGAGTGTAAGAGTCCTCCTGTGAGATGGGAGGCAGTGTGAATGAATGGATGCCACTCATCCACTAGCCCAACTTTGGACTGGGTTTGCTCTGGTCTCAGACCGGGGAGTAATACTAATCTGGATGCCATCTGCGAGGCATCTGTAGTTTGGAGCTACAGATAGTGCCCCCTGGCATCTGGGCTGTGAATGGGCAGCTTCCTGCATTATACCACCAGTTTATGGGAAGAAAAAGTCGTGGCAAGGGAGACAGGGTGGACTGCCCTATAGAGACAGGTGAGCAGGCCAGCACGAGACCCGGCCCTGAGAGTTGCTCCCTGTCACACCTGGCTTCTTTGTTCTGACCAGATTCAAAGCATACATGTACATTCCATGGGAGTGATTCCTTCAGCTACTGGTATGTCCTGTCACATCCTTTTCACAGTATGTTAAATTGAACAGTAGCATTAATGGTTCAGACTTGGAGACCTGGACTTTAATTCCAGCTCTTCTGAAGCAGCAAACTGCTCTACCCATAAACTGCCAAAGCAGGGCCAGGAGGGTTGAATCCCACTGACTTCCATAGGCACCCTTTCATCATATTGCTGTTATCTGAGTCTTCTAAACCAATGAACACCCAAGTGCTTCTGCCTGCATCTACCACGTTATCTAGACTTCCTTTTCACACACTGTCTTCTGGATCCCTGCTTCCCTTGTAACCTCTTTCTTGGCCTCTAAGATCTACCATTGTGGTGCAATATTTCTTTTTTCCTTTTCAAACTTCAATGCTTCACATTTCTCTTCATTGCTGGTTTATCTCTCTTTTTCTCTGGATCAGTCTCTACCAGCTGACCCAATGGTACTTATCATTCTGCTAAGCAGCTAGCTTTGAAACTACTGCATTCCAAGTCCCGTCTCTTGGGCATAGTGAAGGTATTCCAACCAAATGGCTTTACAGGCTAGTCAGCTGTCCAATTTTGGAACAAACCTCCCAGGAGGTTGAAAAGATTTGGCTAAGCAGGACTTTTTGTTAACTTGTGTTTAGTTAAATGGTCTTCTGTTCAATCATTTTGGATAATACAGAATCAAATTTTCTATATATAAAAAAATCTATCAAATCCACTTCTGATGTGCTTCAGAGGGCAGAGATGAATGAAAGAAAAATATTATTTATGAAAGCACAAAGATTTCACAACTCAAAAGAACAAAGGAGGAACATGTTAGCCGCCCAGAATTGTAACGGGAAATTGCTATGAAAATTATTAAAAGCTGAGAGAAAATACAGGCTCCACAAAAATTGATGTTATCAGATGTAATTTAGTTTTAGTCATTCAAGGAATTGAATCATAATTTTTCTAACCACCAGTCAATAGTCTCAATAGTTTTTTCCTGAATGAGTTTTTCATCAACTTCTTCAAACTAAAGCAAGGCTAGCAAGTAGCTCATGTTGAAATACAAAGTTCTAAGTGCTTTTTTTATAGACTGTAAGAAATACTGTTTTCTGAGCATCTGTCAGTGACATAAAGGATGGGAAGAAAGCTGACTCTTGTAAATTCTTCAGAGCTGTATTTTGTTCAGAAACTAGTCAGTTGGAACAAAATAATAACTGTAAAATACCCACTATATACACACTTGATATATAAGATAGCCATACTGGGGGAAACAGGTTTTTAAAGTTGATCAGTCTCACACACAAGATAAGGAGTCAACAACATCTGTAGACATCTGCATTTAAATATTTTAAAGAAGGTCTTATATCTGGCTCTATCTGTACTATATACACTGTCTGCACAGGGCACCTGATGGGTCTTTCATATGTACAGCTTATGAAACTCTCACTAAACAAGCTCTAATGCTATTATTTATATATATTGCAAAATAATTCACATTTAAAAATAACATAGACAATAAATAATTTCGATATTTTCAATTGTTTAGAAGCTTGTTAATTCAATACACATCTTGTCACTATGAAGCCCCATATATACTATTTCTTTCATAGGTATACAAAGACTTAAAACACTTCAAGGATGGCAGGAAGTACTGTCATTGGAGCTCAGAGGTTCATGTAACATAATACAATCTAGCCCCAGATGTCTCTCCTTTTTATCAATATGAAATGCAGTTGTGATGGCTACCATCTAAGCCTATGCACTAAGAACCAACAGAGAAAAAAGCTTTGAACCAAAGAGTCAAGTCTCCTAAACTGGGTTTAAATAGAATCATATCACCTGGGGACTATGTGGATTTCATTAGTATATTATTATATTAAAGTAAAAAAGAGCAGAATTTGGATTCAGGATTTCAACCAATAAGAAATATGCATTAGAAGGGAAATGACAAAATTTTGAAACATTTTGGACAGGACAGGACATATTTGAAAGCAATACTGTCAATATTCCCATTGATAACCTTCTCTCCAACCCTACTATCTCAGCCTATCATGGAACCTCTTGACCAAAAAATTACAGTTTTCCTCCTAGCTTTTTTGTGATTGTTGTTGCTGTTCTAAAAGAAATTGTTGTCTTAACAAAGGTAGTTAACCCT